>NC_136600.1:26236124-26396124 GCF_910589615.1 Taurulus bubalis
AGAGGCTCTGGGTCCTGCAGGTCTGGGTCTCTCCTGGTCCCTGAGGGGAACACATTTACACAGGAGACAGACAGCTAGCAGCTGTCAACAGGTTTTTACAAAGAGATGGAACCTCCATCACAAGATGGATGAACACTGAGACTGAAATGTACGACTTGGAACCGATAACTCACAGAATAACGGCTCTAGAGGAGCAATGTGTGAGAAATGGACGATGTTTACACGTCAACAACAAGATAAGAACACCGGAATGTTTCTGAGAGGACGGAGCAAAACAGACCCTTTTTTATTGAAATCATTATTATGATTTATTTTCCATTTCTGTGTATATGTTGTCTGTCTGTGGTGAAAAGGCACAAAATAAAGTGTAAAAAATAAATAATGAAATGTTTTGTGTGAGTAATGGAGAGAACCTTCACTGTTGTAAAAGGTGCAACACGCGTTGTCGTCTTCTCGTCTTCAGCTGTTGTGTTTCAAATGAACTGCTTCTCATGTGTCAACGCACCAGAACTTAAACATAATTAAGACTGAAACCAGCTACAAGGTCAGCGGACGTCTCTTTGTTAAAGACCTTAAGCTTACCTTAAATGTTTTATATAAGCTTCCCTTAAATGTTTTTATTTAAGGGAAATCAATAACTTACTGATATCACTTTGTAGTTTAACTTTATTGAATAAATTGTACGTTCTTGCTTCTTGTTGTTCTGAGAAACGACCTGTTTCATACTGAACTGACCTGGAACCGCCGATGTTATTGGAGCAGAAACCATCTTTCACATGATGTTCATAAGAAAAAACAACCTGTGTATTTGTATTTAGTTATGTAAAGTATACGCATGGAAAACTATTTCATCTTAAAGAAAGCAAAACGCCTTCAGAGGAGAAGAAGTGTTCCCGTTAGTTTCCTCTCACTGTGACCACCTCTCGGGCCCAGAGGTCCTGCAGTGACACAGAGCTTATGAGATGTGACACAGAGCTTATGAGATGTGACACAGAGCTTATGACACAGTGCTTATGAGATGTGACACAGTGCTTATGACACAGTGCTTATGAGATGTGACACAGTGCTTATGAGATGTGACACAGAGCTTATGACACAGTGCTTATGAGATGTGACACAGTGCTTATGAGACAGTGCTTATGAGATGGGACACAGTGCTTATGACACAGAGCTTATGAGATGTGACACAGTGCTTATGAGATGTGACACAGTGATGTGACACAGTGCTTATGAGATGTGACACAGTGCTTATGAGATGTGACACAGTGCTTATGAGATGTGACACAGTGCTTATGACACAGTGCTTATGAGATGTGACACAGTGCTTATGACACAGTGCTTATGAGATGTGACACAGTGCTTATGAGATGTGACACAGAGCTTATGAGATGTGACACAGTGATGTGACACAGTGCTTATGACACAGTGCTTATGAGATGTGACACAGTGATGTGACACAGTGCTTATGAGACAGTGCTTATGAGATGTGACACAGTGCTTATGACACAGAGCTTATGAGATGTGACACAGTGCTTATGACACAGAGCTTATGAGATGTGACACAGTGATGTGACACAGTGCTTATGACACAGAGCTTATGAGATGTGACACAGTGCTTATGACACAGTGCTTATGGGATGTGACACAGTGCTTATGACACAGTGCTTATGGGATGTGACACAGTGCTTATGAGCTGAGCTGTGACACAGAGCTTATGAGCTTATGACACAGTGCTTATGAGGTGTGACACAGTGCTTATGGGATGTGACACAGTGCTTATGAGCTGTGACACAGTTCTTATGAGCCATGATACAGTGCTTATGAGGTGTGACACAATGATGTGACACAGTGCTTATGGGATGTGACACAGTGCTTATGAGGTGTGACACAATGATGTGACACAGTGCTTATGGGATGTGACACAGTGCTTATGACACAGAGCTTATGAGCTGTGACCCAGTGATGTGACACAGAGCTTATGAGCTGTGACCCAGTGATGTGACACAGAGCTTATGAGATGTGACACAGAGCTTATGAGCTGTGACCCAGTGATGTGACACAGAGCTTATGACACAGAGCTTATAAGATGTGACACAGTGCTTTTGACACAGTGCTTATGAGCTGTGACACAGTGCTTATGAGCTGTGACACAGTGCTTATGGGATGTGACACAGTGCTTATGAGGTGTGACACAATGATGTGACACAGTGCTTATGGGATGTGACACAGTGCTTATGACACAGAGCTTATGAGCTGTGACCCAGTGATGTGACACAGAGCTTATGAGCTGTGACCCAGTGATGTGACACAGAGCTTATGAGATGTGACACAGAGCTTATGAGCTGTGACCCAGTGATGTGACACAGAGCTTATGACACAGAGCTTATAAGATGTGACACAGTGCTTTTGACACAGTGCTTATGAGCTGTGACACAGTGCTTATGAGCTGTGACACAGTGCTTATGGGATGTGACACAGTGCTTATGAGATGTGACACAGTGCTTATGGGATGTGACACAGTGCTTATGAGATGTGACACAGTGCTTATAAGATGTGACACAGTGCTTATGACACAGTGCTTATGAGCTGTGACACAGTGCTTATGGGATGTGACACAGTGCTTTTGACACAGTGCTTATGAGCTGTGACACAGTGCTTATGAGCTGTGACACAGTGCTTATGGGATGTGACACAGTGCTTATGAGATGTGACACAGTGATGTGACACAGTGCTTATGGGATGTGACACAGTGGTGTGACACAGTGCTTATGAGATGTGACACAGAGCTTATGAGCTGTGACACAGAGCTTATGAGATGTGACACAGTGCTTATGAGATGTGACACAGTGCTTCTGAGATGTGACACAGTGCTTATGAGCCATGATACAGTGCTTATGAGGTGTGACACAATGATGTGACACAGTGCTTATGGGATGTGACACAGTGCTTATGAGGTGTGACACAATGATGTGACACAGTGCTTATGGGATGTGACACAGTGCTTATGACACAGAGCTTATGAGCTGTGACCCAGTGATGTGACACAGAGCTTATGAGCTGTGACCCAGTGATGTGACACAGAGCTTATGAGATGTGACACAGAGCTTATGAGCTGTGACCCAGTGATGTGACACAGAGCTTATGACACAGAGCTTATAAGATGTGACACAGTGCTTTTGACACAGTGCTTATGAGCTGTGACACAGTGCTTATGAGCTGTGACACAGTGCTTATGGGATGTGACACAGTGCTTATGAGGTGTGACACAATGATGTGACACAGTGCTTATGGGATGTGACACAGTGCTTATGACACAGAGCTTATGAGCTGTGACCCAGTGATGTGACACAGAGCTTATGAGCTGTGACCCAGTGATGTGACACAGAGCTTATGAGATGTGACACAGAGCTTATGAGCTGTGACCCAGTGATGTGACACAGAGCTTATGACACAGAGCTTATAAGATGTGACACAGTGCTTTTGACACAGTGCTTATGAGCTGTGACACAGTGCTTATGAGCTGTGACACAGTGCTTATGGGATGTGACACAGTGCTTATGAGATGTGACACAGTGCTTATGGGATGTGACACAGTGCTTATGAGATGTGACACAGTGCTTATAAGATGTGACACAGTGCTTATGACACAGTGCTTATGAGCTGTGACACAGTGCTTATGGGATGTGACACAGTGCTTTTGACACAGTGCTTATGAGCTGTGACACAGTGCTTATGAGCTGTGACACAGTGCTTATGGGATGTGACACAGTGCTTATGAGATGTGACACAGTGATGTGACACAGTGCTTATGGGATGTGACACAGTGGTGTGACACAGTGCTTATGAGATGTGACACAGAGCTTATGAGCTGTGACACAGAGCTTATGAGATGTGACACAGTGCTTATGAGATGTGACACAGTGCTTCTGAGATGTGACACAGTGCTTATGAGCCATGATACAGTGCTTATGAGGTGTGACACAATGATGTGACACAGTGCTTATGGGATGTGACACAGTGCTTATGACACAGACCTTATGAGCTGTGACCCAGTGATGTGACACAGTGCTTATGAGCTGTGACACAGAGCTTATGAGATGTGACAGAGAGCTTCTGAGATGTGACACAGTGCTCATGAGATGTGACACAGTGCTCATGAGATGTGACACAGAGCTTATGAGATGTGACAGAGAGCTTCTGAGATGTGACACAGAGCTCATGAGATGTGACACAGTGCTCATGAGATGTGACATAGTGCTTATGAGATGTGACACAGTGCTTATGAGATGTGACATAGTGCTTATGAGATGTGACACAGAGCTTATGAGATGTGACAGAGAGCTTATGAGATGTGACACAGTGCTCATGAGATGTGACATAGTGCAACTTAAACGCTGTTATTTTGTGTTCTTTGCAGCTTTAATGTGTTTTTAGCGTAACTCTTTGTTGCTTTTTTACTAAATGAAATGTCCCTTTACAAAAAAAAAGGAAGCGTCAGCATTAGTCTTTTTAGGATATCTTATTTTTGTCTATAAATTGCTAATACGTCGACTCCAAATTTCCCCTTGGGAATAATAAAGTATATATTCATTCATTCATAAGAAAAACATAAAATATTGTCAGGCATGACGGTCTTTACTTTTAACTTTAATGATCATTTAAAATGGTAACTTTCATGTAGTGATGGTTATTTTTTTAGAAGTTGGTTAAAATAGAGATTTCACTGTGCTCTGTGTTATATTAGTCTATTATTATTTTATTATTATTTATTCATATATTACTGATATATATATATATATATATATATATATATATATATATATATATATATATATATATATTAGTTTTTTGTCTCAAAAGTCTCCTCTGGGATTAAAACCAGCTGGTTCACTTCACCAGTTGGTGAAGTGATAATAATAATAACCAGATATCCAGAAACATCTCACTGAGACGCTGGTCTGGTCTTCATACAGATGACATTATTTATGATATTAAATGTTATGTATGATATTAAATATTATATGATATTAAATGTTGTGTATGATATTAAATATGATATGATATTACATGTTATTTGATATTACATATGACATTAACTGTTATAGATATTAAATATGATATGGTAAATGTTATAGATATTAAATATGATATGATATTAAATGTTATAGATATTAAATATGATACATGTTATAGATATTAAATATGATATTCAATATTATAGATATTAAATATGATATGATATTAAATATTATAGATATTAAATAAGATATGATAATTAATATTATGTGACATAATTCCCTCCTGCAGGCGTCTCTCTCGCTGCTCGTGTTCTCGCTGCTCTTCGTCTCGTGTCTCTGTCAGGAAGAACATTCTGGACACTCAGGTACCATCATTATCCTCCATCATCATCATCATCATCATCCATCAGCAGCAGAGGCATAAAACATAATAATAATGCCAGACCCAGGATTTTCGACGATTAATCGATCAATCGTTGCAGCTCTGATTCCTGCTCCATGAAAAGAAAAATTAAAGAAGTTAATTTCTTGTTTATGATGTTCTGTTTAAATTTCATTTAGCTGACGCTTTTATCCAAAGTGACTTACATGTTTGCTCTATACACCAACTGGGGCAGTTCAGGGTTAAGTGTCTTGCTCAGGGACACATCGACAAGGACTAGCAGAGCCGGGATTCAAACCACCGATCCTCTGATTGAAGGAGGGGCATGCTAACCACTGAGCCACAGTCACCCACAGTTGTTTAACCTGACGTGTGTTTCCAGGTGAGGAACACGGCTATGAAGGCCCCGCTGTCGACGGCTACGACGGCTCATCCCCTGCAGCAGGTGAGCCCCGTGACGCCGGACTCCTTTGACAAAACGAGTCCTCTCACCTGTCAGGCCACACGGAGCTGCTGGTCTCCGCCGCCTCCACCTGTTGGTCTGTTTCTGTTATTTTGTGACTTCGGTGTTTTTAAAGGTTTAGTTTCGGTTTCACAAAAGTCACTCAGTACCACTAACTCACCACTGGAGGCAGCGGTGGACCAGAAACTCCTTTCGTCTGTGAGGTAAAATCACAGTTTTCTCAATGGAGTCTGGCAGAGGACCTCAAAGCAAATCCTCTGATCCTTCAGAACTAGGATCAGGTCTAAATGTCGCCCCCCTTCCCGTCTCCTCAGAGTATCCGCCCGAGCCGACCCACAGCTACGATGAGGACCGGCGGCCCGAGGACGGGGACTACGACCCCTACGGTCCAGAGCCCACCCGGGTCACCATGATCACAGAGGAGGCCTTCCCCTACGCCACCACCGCCGAGTCCCACTACGCCAAGGAGGACACGGAGACCATGCAGGTCTCTACCGGACCCCCTTTCACCACAGGGCCCTTCAGTTGTGGAGCTTTCATCTCACCACATGGCCTTCATCACGGGAGACCACGTAGTCTGGATCTGGAGATGAAATTAACACATGAGGATCTTTAAGAAGAACTCTACCAGACCATCTTCTCTCTGGTGGTCTGGTTACTGATGGAGGTCTATAGAGGACCAGGACTACACTGAGGTCTATAGAGGACCAGGATTACACTGAGGTCTATAGAGGACCAGGATTACACTGAGGTCTATAGAGGACCAGGACTACACTGAGGTCTATAAAGGACCAGGACTACACTGAGGTCTATAGAAGACCAGGACTACACTGAGGTCTATAGAAGACCAGGACTACATGAGGTCTAGAGAGGACTACACTGAGGTCTATAAAGGACCAGGACTAGAATGAGGTCTATAGAAGACCAGGACTACACTGAGGTCTATAAAGGACCAGGACTAGAATGAGGTCTATAGAGGACCAGGACTACACTGAGTCTATAGAGGACCAGGACTAGACTGAGTCTATAGAGGACCAGGACTACACTGAGTCTATAGAGGACCAGGACTAGACTGAGTCTATAGAGGACCAGGACTACACTGAGGTCTATAGAGGACCAGGACTAGAATGAGGTCTATAGAAGACCAGGACTAGACTGAGTCTATAGAGGACCAGGACTACACTGAGGTCTATAGAGGACCAGGACTAGATGAGGTCTATAGAAGACCAGGACTACACTGAGGTCTATAGAAGACCAGGACTAGACTGAGGTCTATAGAAGACCAGGACTACACTGAGGTCTATAGAGGACCAGGACTAGACTGAGGTCTATAGAAGACCAGGACTACACTGAGGTCTATAGAAGACCAGGAGTAGACTGAGGTCTATAGAAGACCAGGACTACACTGAGGTCTATAGAAGACCAGGACTACACTGAGGTCTATAGAAGACCCGGACTACAGTGAGGTCTATAGAGGACCAGGACTAGACTGAGGTCTATAGAGGACCAGGACTAGACTGAGGTCTATAGAGGACCAGGACTACACTGAGACTGGTTCAGGACCAGGACTACACTGATACTGGTTCAGGACCAGGACTACACTGGTTCAGGACCAGGTAGCGTTCCTCTCAGTAACTGGTCCTCCTCTTGTGGTCCAGGTCCAGTATCCTCCAGCGGGACCGGACCTCGACTCCTCGGAGGGGTCCGGCTCCGACGGACAGGAAGCGCCGACCGAGTGCGACTGTGAACCCGGACAGCCCGGATTCGCTGGCTTCGCGGGACCAAAGGTACCAACCCCTCTTCCTCTCTTTCATCCTCTTCCTCCCTTTCATCATCTTCCTCTCATTCATCCTCTTCCTCTCTTTCATCCTCTTCCTCCCTTTCATCATCTTCCTCTCTTTCATCCTCTTCCTCTCTTTTATCCTCTTCCTCCCTTTCATCCTATGGATTGGCTTCATTGTTTAATCTATTGTATTGTTTTATTATTGTTTTGCTTTGTTGGGCCTTTCGTAACACACTCATAGTAATAACACACTCATAGTAATAACACACTCATAGTAATAACACACTCATAGTAATAACACACTCATCGTAATAACACACTCATATTTTATTACTTCTGTTCCCTTCAGGGATCCAGAGGTCTGCAGGGTAGAACCGGTGAGCCGGGAGCTCAAGGCCGAGAGGTGAGAGAACCCAACATTACGACGAGAGAACCTGAACCAGACGAGGTCACAGCCGGTGACCCTGTTTGTGTTTGTGTTTACTTTCAGGGCTACAAGGGGACCAAAGGGGTTCGGGGGAGAGGAGGAGACACCGGACCAGTGGTCAGTAACATGATATGTAAATATATATATATGATGATATATGATTGATCAGTGATGTGTGTGTATATATATATATATATATAATTGTTTTGTATATGTTTATTAAAAGGATCAATACACACGACTCGGTTGTGATGTAGTGAACACAAACTGAAAGTAAAAGAAAACATGAAATAAACAAAGAATAGAAGTCAAAGTCAAATGATGAAACAAAAGTGAAAGTCAAAACGCAGAAGGAGCAGATGAAAGCAAAACTATTTGTGACCAAAATGAAACAAAAACAATAACTTAATTAAAACCATACCGCGTGACCTTTGACCTCTCAGGGCGACGCTGGACCCGAAGGAGATGACGGAGCGTCGGGTTTCTCTGGAGCCATGGTGAGCTGAAGACCAACTACCTCTTAGTGATAGAACATGTATTATATTATATTATTATAAAACACTTATTATATGATATTATCATAAAACATGTAATATATGATATTGTATTATTATAAAACATTTATTATATGATATTATCATAAAACATGCACTATATGATATTATATTATAATAAAACACTTGTTATATGATATTATTATAAAGCATGTACTATTTGATATTATATTATAATAAAACGCGTATTATATGATATTATATTATAATAAAACATGTATTATATAATATTATAATAAAACACAACACTCCTCCTCCTCCTCCTCCTCTTCCTCTTCTTCCTCCTCCATCTCCACCTCCACCACCTTCTCCTCTCCTCCTCCTCTTCCTCTTCTTCCTCCTCCTCCTCTCCTCCTCTTCCTCTTCTTCCTCCTCCTCCTCTCTTCCTCCTCCTCCTCCTCTTCCTCTTCTTCCTCCTCCTCCACCTCCTCCTCCACCTCCACCTTCTCCTCTCCTCTTCCTCTTCTTCCTCCTCCTCTCCTCCTCCTCTTCCTCTTCTTCCTCCTCCTCCTCTCCTCCTCCTCCTCCTCCTCTTCCTCCCCAGTAATAATCCTCTCTTGTCTCACAGGGAGAACCTGGACTCACAGGAGAACCAGGTGACCACGGAGAGCTGGGCCTGAAGGTAAAGTTCTCCTAAAGTCAAATGTAAAACATAAATATTAAACATTTTTTATAAATTTTCACAAATCAGCAACGCAAATGTTATATATTTTATGTATTTGCATACAAAGCGAGCTGTTTAACCATCATGTGACTTGTCCCGTCGGCAGGGAGACGTCGGGGTGCAGGGGCCACGCGGGGGAGCCGGGGGGCCCGGTGAGACCGTAAGGAATCAACTTCCTCTTTAGCATAACCACGAAGTAAACAATGAATTATGAGAAGGAAGTAGAATAGAAAACAAACAGGATCTGTTTAAATACTTTGTGAACATTTAAAATGTTTTTTATTCTTTATGTTAAATACAAAAAAATCAAATTGGCAAATGAAAATTAATCATTTAACCAGATTATTATATACAGGGAAAGAGTTGAAGTTGTTATTATAAATATGTGCTACATTAAATAATACCAATAATATTAACAATATATTGAATTGTATATTTATTACCAAAACAAAGACACAAAAAGCTAAACAAACCACGTAAAAAGAAAAAAGTTTTATTCCGATAAAATCATGGAATAAAACTACGTGTAAAGTTTAGATTTCGTTTTGTCAGTTTTAATCTAACGTTATAACTATGTTATATAAAATAAAGCATTTAGTCTAAATGGTGGTCTGCAGCTGTTGATCCAGTCATTTTAAATCCAGCAGCTTCCATCTTCTCATGAAGCCGCTGGATTCTGGGTTTTACCAGTTGTTGCTAAAAAAAAATAAAAAAAATATGATATACTAAATAATTCACACCAACTAAAACTAAAACACTAAAACTATGTGAATTGATTTCTCACTTTGAGCAAAACCAGCCCAGTTTGTTGGTGAACTCACATTTAAAAAGGCTTGAGTCTGCATTGATATGCATAAAGTATATATGAAGTATTGTTTGTTTTAGTATTTGATGTATGAAGTCTGTGTCAGTTTATTATTGAATGTATTTAATGTATTTGTTGTATCTCAGGGCCCTCGTGGTGCCGAGGGGTCTCCAGGACCAAAGGGAGGTCCAGGCGTCACGGTAAAGAACTAAACACATTCACGCTGAACTCTATTTATTTAAACAGCTGTTCAGAAGTAATTAGCGCGCTTGATTAGATTTTATTGTTCTTAAAAGTGTGAAAGATATTTAGGTTTTATTTTACATAATTATTTTTAAATTGATCCATTGAAGCTTGAAGACTAAATGTTATGTAAAATCCTTTAGTTTAAAAAACATTTGACTCTTTTTCTCTGAACATTTAGAGCTTAAATTTGGCAGTAAAGTATAATTTTATAATATTTACATTTTATTGCGTTACACTGAAAATCTCATTTAATATTTTTAAATTAGGGTTTGATTTTTTTTAGTCTCCTTGTTTTTTTTGTTTTTTTTAAACTAGTCTTTGTTATTTTGTTCCTTTGTTGATCGTTCCCTGACGCTCGTTGTGTTGTTGTTGTGTTGTTGTTGTTATTGTTGTTGTTATTGTCTTGTTGTTATTGTTGTTGTTGTTGTTATTGTCTTGTTGTTGTTGTCTTGTTGTTGTTATTGTCTTGTTGTTGTTATTGTCTTGTTGTTGTTATTGTTGTTGTTATTGTCTTGTTGTTGTTATTGTTGTTGTTATTGTCTTGTTGTTGTTATTGTCTTGTTGTTGTTGTCTTGTTGTTGTTATTGTCTTGTTGTTGTTATTGTTGTTGTTATTGTCTTGTTGTTTCTTCAGGGCTCTCTGGGGGACCGGGGCCACGAGGGCCCTCAGGGACGAGACGGACTGAAGGTAACATATTAAATAACATTAATGACTGAACTGATATGCCTTTAAATGATCCAAAATAAATAAAGACATTAACAAATTAACTCAATTTGACAAAAATGGATATTTAAGTTTAATTTGTTTCTCTATTTAATTACCTTTGTATCAGTTCCCTTATTTATTTACTTTCCTATGTAATTATTCTTTATTTAAAATATATTTAAAAAATATATTTATTCATTTTTAGATTTATTTGTTTTAAAAATTATGTATTTATTTCCCCCAAACGTATTTACTTGTGTATTATTATTTGTTTACTCCTGTCATTTAAAAGCTTTCCACCTATTGAAGAATGCCAAACTATTGATTTTAATATATCACAGCAAATATTAATTAAGTAATATGTTTACAGTGCTAATTTGTTAAGATAGTGAACTTCCCCTGCTCACCACTGGGGGCGCTGCAGCTCATAAGTAACGTTCAGTCTTTTCTCCTCAGGGGCAGATCGGCGCTCCGGGGTTTCCTGGTGACCTCGGCGACAGCGGATACACGGTAAGTCTATTCAGAGATAACATTATATTATTAATATTAATAATAATATGTATTATTATCATCTTTACTGGCAACGGCAAAACCTTCTGCAAATGTTATTTGTTTTGATGACATAGAGCTTTTAAAGATTTTAAATCAGAAGGTTCCCTTTTTGCATTCTAACAGTTTTATATTTGTATATTATGGGATGTCTTTATAACTGAAGTACATGTCTTTGCATGTTGGTAAGTTATTTATTTACTGTTTTTAATAAAACTTCTTCCTGGATCATTACTCCTGAGACGTATTAGTGATAGTAATATATCATTATTATTTATTATTATTATTATTTATTTGTTGACGTTTGTGGTCCTCAGGGTTACCGTGGGCAACCGGGATCCATCGGACCAAGTGGAGCGAAGGTACAAACAACCTTTATTTACTTTATTCATAGGTGTGTGTGTGTGTGTGTGTGTGTGTGTGTGTGTGTGTGTGTGTGTGTGTGTGTGTGTGTGTGTGTGTGAGTTTGTAAGTGTACCATGTGTGTGTGTTTTTAGGGGTGTGTGTGTTTGAAAGTGTTGTGTGCGTGTGTTTGTAGTGGTGTGTGTTTTTTAGGTGTGTGTGTGTGTGTTTTTAGGTGTGTGTGTGTTTTCAGGGGGGGGGTGTGAGTGTGTGTTTTTAGGGAGTGTGTGTGTGTGTGTGTGTGTGTGTGTGTGTGTGTGTGTGTGTGTGTGTGTGTGTGTGTGTGTTTGTAGCGGTGTGTGTGTGTGTGTGTGTGTGTTTGTAGCGGTGTGTGTGTGTGTGTGTGTGTGTGTGTGTGTGTGTGTTTTAGTTTCATAATGACCTCATTCTGTAAAACTGAACCTCGTTGGTGCCAAAGAGTCTCAAATGTATTTATATGAAAGTTATATTCAGTCGTGAGAGAATCAACAGGAAATAACTCTGCTGTCACTCCGCTGAAATGCATGCTGGGTACACGCTGCAATATTAAACTGTTAAACTCACCAAATAGCATGCTGGGTAAAACTCGCTACAACATTAGCATACAGGTGAGAATTAGCTCTCTTGCTAAATTTGTCACATTTACATTCAGATGGAAACTAAAATGTGAATTCATGTGCTCTGTCTCCGGTAAACAAACGAATATATAAGTAAAGATTAGTTTGTTAAAGGGCTCACAAGACGAGCCTCCAGGTGGCGCTAGAGGGAGTGTGTAAAAAACACAACAACAATACAACAAACATTCATCTTCATTACATCTGAAGGAAATTATTCAAGAAATATAATTAAAAAAGGAACAAACTCATCTGACAGCATGTGGAACACAATGTGATGGGTCCTCGTGTGTGTGCATGACACACACACACACACCGCTACAAACACACACACCCCTAAAAAAAAACACACACACACGCGCTTTCACTTCCCTCAGTAAAAATACACAACTTCACACTGAAAGTATTTCCTGCCGATACTCTTCTGGGCAGCGCCTTGAAGAACAGAAGTACATGAAAACAAAATATTCTCAGTCGCATTTTTTCCTCATCGATCCAAAAACATATAAACAACTAATAAATAAATAAAAGACTTCAAACTGAAACCAAAACTGCAGTAAAAGTAAACAAAATACAAAAGTGAGTCAAAGTAAAAGTGAAAGTTCCTTACGTGCATGTAATGCTGTTTAACTGGTCCACACCCAGTTCACTGTACTGGTCTCACATGAATACCTTCTGAGTGATTCTGGGAAGCTTTGACTCAAAGAAGGTAACATACCCAATGAGGCTGATTTAAAAGATAGATAGATAGATATAATAAAGAAAATGCAAAGTACATACAGTCAGTGTATATATAAAGTATACAGAGTGAAATATAAGTATATACAGTGTATATAAAGTATATACAGCGACTAACTAAACTAATTAAACATGACATGAAGATGGGTGTAAGTAAGGAATAAAACCAACACTATAACTTGTTACGTTCATATTCTCCCTCAAAGCCACCAGACTAAACGTCTCAACCCGTCGGCTTCGTTCTAAATAAAACATTCATCTATCGAGACGTTTTAAAGCTACAAGACTCCATTGACAAAAAACGTCATTTTACCGTTTCTCAGTTTGTGTTTCTGCCGTTCCAACGATCACCAAGTCTGGTTTAATGTCAATAAAATCCTTAAATTCACAGAGTTGGATGTGAAGAGAAACAGTTGGTTTATGCTCTGCTGAAAGCCACCAGACTCCATTGACAAAAACAGCTGATTATCGTAAAATACTCTCAATTCCAACTGGACAGAAACGACATGAACATTCCTCTGCGTTGGGTTTGCAGTTCAAAGACATAAAAACAGAAAGCAAAACCTAATTGAGACCATCTCAGTCATCTTATCTCCACTTTTGATTAAAAGATAAACAGGAAATTCCTGTGGAATCCAGGCGTGTGATTGGTTCTGATCAGATTACACTTCAATCTGATTTGATGATCTTTATCTCAGGTTGTCTTCCCTTCTCCTCTCTCAGGGCGGTGTAGGGTTCGGCGGCCTGTCCGGCAGTGACGGCGACCCCGGAGAAGACGTGAGTTGATCAGAGTTCAGGCGGCCATCTTTCCCCCGCTACAAACCTGTGTTCATGCCTGTTGTTGGTCCTCAGGGTCCCATGGGAGTCCCGGGTGTGATGGGAGAGCCCGGTCAGTTTGGATCCAAGGTAACGAACACGGCAGAGACATGCAGTACTTCATGAATCCACACGGGAAATTACATTCACACTTTTAATCATGTTTAGTTCAGTTTAGGCCCCTAAAAACTAAAAACACTCACATCTTAAAGGGACAGTGACGTTTAGTGTCCTAATAGAATCAATACCACTACATTTGGAGTATTTTGTCCTCTTTACCATCGCTGTCAGGCGGAGAATCTAAGGTCTCTTCAAGGAGGTCTCTCCAAAATGGAGGCTGACTGTTGATAAATGTTTGCTTTTTGTTCATTAGTCACACAGAAACAGAATGTGAAGCATGTTGTATTAATTGAGGGGATTTTACATTCCCGGTGAGTCGTCTATTGTGTTTGTAAGGGAATGACCTCATCACTCCGTTGTGATATGATTGGCTCACACACATCTCTTGTGTTCTGTTTCCTGGCTGATCTCAGGTCTGCTTTCCTGCAGAAACTCCATTGAATTCAATCTTAAAGAAGTTAATCGCTCGTTATTTACTTTCCACAGAAGACTCATTTTGAGAAAAGAGCAAAGGCGAAAATATGAACATGAAGTGTGCGATTATTTATGTTATCTGTTCTTCTTCTGCAGGGCGAGAAAGGGGATCCGGGCGTGAAAGGCCCTCGCGGCAGAGTGGGCGCCGGGGTGAGTTGACTCTAAAGTCACAGGTTCGATTCCTGACTCGGCCGAGGTGCAGTGTGTTGGTACCTGGCCACATCCAATCAAAAGAGAGGAGGACCGTCAGTCATCAGATACAGAAACTATACGATAACGAAAGTAATAATGATAAGGTGCAAATACACAATACATACAATATTTACAATGCCAAAATTAAGATAATAGTACAAGTATAAAATATGTGTTTACAAAGATATGTATATATTATTGAAAAAAGAGCTCAAACGAAGCATATAAAAAAAATGAAATAGGAGCTAATATGGAGAGACGAGTGCAGAAGACGAGGAACAGATACTGTTTTTTTTTATTTTGAAATGTCAAAGTGACATACGTGTCATAACCTCTGACCTTATTAAATAACAGAACACATAAAGCCAGAGACAAAAACTCCAGACTTGATGATGAAAACTGTTAATTCCTCCTTTTTTAGGTTAGAGGGGTTTACCCGCTGAAGGTCATTTACTTCCTGTTTCCTTTACTGAACCGATTCTTATCTCAGTAAACAAACTCTCTTTTGTCTCATATATATAAAATATATATTTGTTATATATAAATATATATATATATATATATATATATATATATATATATATTATATATAATATATATCATAATATATATCAAAATAATAGCAACAAACTGTATTTTTATAAAACCTCTCAAACAAGAAATGGAGCGTTACGATGGCAGAATGAACATAATATATACAATATAATGAGTAATGTATGAAATAAAATACAATGCATAAGATGAGAGATGGGAAATAAAACCCACTGAATAATATATATATATATATATATATATATATATATATATATATATATATTTAATCGTTACTCATAGATTGCTTGGAGACTTTAATATTTAATTGAATATGGTGTTTCCCTCAGAATTCATGGCTGAGAGGTCGATGAAAGAAAGAAAAGAAAGCTTGTTAAACGTAATATATATTTATCTTGAATGAATCCCTTCATCTGTGTTTTTCTGTCCGTTGGTGCCACAGGGAGCCGAAGGAGAGCGAGGAGACGCCGGAGTGCCGGGTACGCTGGGATCAAAGGGCCTGCAGGGCCAGACCGTGAGTTCAACACAACCCGACAACATCCACGCCGATATTCATCTTTTAAAGTGATCTGAAATGAAGTGACACCTGAATTCCTTCCA
This sequence comes from Taurulus bubalis, assembly GCF_910589615.1. Classification (NCBI taxonomy): domain Eukaryota; kingdom Metazoa; phylum Chordata; class Actinopteri; order Perciformes; family Cottidae; genus Taurulus; species Taurulus bubalis. The sequence continues at coordinate 26,252,208 of NC_136600.1, forward strand.
GGGGTCCAAAGGTGAGACGGGACCCGACGGAGTCACGGTGAGTCCTTCATTAACCCAAATTACACCGTTAGGTATCGCATGTAGAACCAGAACCAGCTCTATGGACCAGGGCCCCGTTCCTCGCACCTGGCTTACTGAGTTAGCCGGATAATGTTCATCTCCTGCTCCTCAGCTGAGACAAAAGAGGCGGTTCCTCTGAGTTTATTTGCCATTGTAGCGTTTGAAGATGGAACATGGACTGTTTGAGGGCGGATCAGCCTTTGAGGAACCGACATTGCCTGGCGTCAATCATCTCGGTAATTTAAGCTGGATAGTAGAACATTTGATCGACGTTGTTGAACCAGGTACGAGGAACAGGGTCCGTGTGAGCAGATGTTTCATCTCTCAATGTACTCACAAAGAAATAGCAACATTTTTATGATTGAATGATTTTTTTTTACATTATTTCCTCCCTGGTGTTCATTTAATTTAACTGTTTTGATTTTTATTTATTGATTGTTATTTACAATGTATTGTTTTTTGTTCTTTGTATTTGTTTGATTGAGTGTGAATCTCTTTGCATACAAGGTGTTTATGTCACATGAAGTTCAGACTGACGGGGTTTCTTTGGTTTACTACAAATAGACTCTTTATTTGACGCGTAGCTCGAGGAAGCCGTCAGCTGTTCCTCTTTCATCACATGCTGTTGTTGTTTTCCATGCAGGGTGCAGCAGGAAAGAAGGGCCTTAAAGCTGCTAAAGGACAAAAGGTCTGATGATGAAACTTGTCATCTCATTTCACTTCCTGTTTCCTGTTTCCTCTCACTGACGAGCTTCTTTTTTCTTCTTGTCACCTTGCAGGGGAGCGCGGGCGACCGTGGAGATAAAGGACAGGTGTGTACTTTACACACACACACACACACACACACACACACACACACACACACACACACACACACACACACACACACACACACACACACACACACCTTTATAGTTTTAGACATATTATTAAATGAAAAACGTCAGCAGAATTTTGTCCAGTATAGCTTTTGAAAAGGAAAATAAAAAGTGTGAAATAAAGTTGAACTTTGGCTCTTAACAATATATATATATATATATATATATATATATATATATATATATATATATATATATATATATATATATATATATATATATATTTAAAGGTATTTTTAAAGGCGTATACTTGTTTGTTTTTTTCACCAACTTTTAACAAAGATTACTCAACAGAAAAACACTACATGTGTTCAAATCTGTTGTGTTTTTAATTATCTTCCACACCAAACGGTGGAAAGCAAAAAGTGTCGACACAAATCTGGAGGAACTTTAAATATCAGAGTGTGCTGTCGCTTTAAGAAGCCCAAACCCGGAAAAACTGCCGGGTAACACAAAATATAAAGCATCTTTTAATGTGACAGTATAACTATACAATAATAATAATAATACGAAACAAAAACATGCTGAACTAGCATCCCAGCTTAAAAGCAGATAAATATGCACCAGATAAACACGACCTAATTCACTTTTTATGAATGAAACTTAGTTGTTTACTTCTCCTTCCTTTCCTTTGTCTCTTTTCTCCAACAGCGTGGACCGAAAGGCGGCGTCGGCCGCGATGGCGTCTCCGGCCCCGTCGGACCGCCCGGCGTGCCGGGAACCAGAGGGGAGCGCGGCACCATCGGTGACCTCGGAGTCAGAGGTCAAGCCGGACCCAAAGGAGTCCCGGGGCCCTCTGTGAGCAACAGTTTGTGCCCTAAAAAACAATCCACCCCCTAGGGGGGGAAACAAGAGCAATTGTTCTATAAAACTGTAAATCATAGCTTGTTTATGAAAAAAAGCCCCAAACTGCTGTATTTGGAAGTATTGAACACCACAAGTAATATACAAGTGAAATATATGGTTTGGTACATCATCATGCTATTTGATCAAATTCAAATAGCATTCAAATAGCCCAATGGGCCCAATAGACCCATAGGGCCCATTGGGCTATGGGTCTATTGGGCCCCAATGCGACCTCACCTGAATGTTCTCTGTTCTAAACCCTCTCTTACTTTGTTGTGCTTCACTTTATCAAAGTCAACCTTTGCAGAGAGAATGTTCACATATTGTGTTATGATTTGGGTTAGAGTTTTTTATAGGCGGACCTGAAACCTTTTCATTTCTTTCTGTGTGTCATCTTCATTTACTCTTAACCAGTAACATATAGACTGATATTTACACATCTGAACTAAATCTCACATGTGTACCTTTTATTATAACACCAACATTATTAAAATAGCCCTACTGGTTGCAGAGATACACCCTTTTTAGTTGGGGGATGACATTTTCAAGCAGAGGCCTAAAAATAGGTGGATTTTCTATTGGTTTATTTTTTTTTAAATAATTACTTTCAAGGTTTTGGACTGTTGTTTTTGGACTTCGTCTCGGCCACCGAAAAATTACAGATTTCTATGAATTTGATACTTAATCTTAAAAAAAAAGTGAAAGCATTAAAAAGGTTTTTAAAGATAGTTGCTAGAAATAAATATGTTTAACAAATGTATAAAACAACTTTATTTCGATGTATTTTTCCAGAATGTTCAAACCTGGTTTGAAGATCAGAGACTCGTTCCCGTCGGTGTGTTGTGGAGAGGTAACTGTGTTTCTGTGCTCAGGGTCCCGGTCTGACGGACCAGCAGGTCCTGCAGCTCTGCAGGGGCGTCGTCACGGCCCAGATCTCCCAGTACGCCGCCTCCATCCGGGCCAAGTGCTCCCAGGGCTGCCCCGTCAACAACCGCACCCTCATCGGACCCCCGGGGGCCACGGGGGGGGGCGGGGGCGCCGGGGAAATCCGTAAGTCCAGTGTGTGTGTGTGTGTGTGTGTGTGTGTGTGTGTGTCTTTAATTAAAGCGTATCTGTCTCCACCAATCAGGGCAAAGCAGGAAAGGCCGGCCTGAGAGGATCCAGAGGGGTTCAAGGTGACCGAGGCCTGGAGGGGCAGGAAGGAGCGCCGGGCGACAGAGGTACATTCACACGTTCATCTCCTTCATAATTCATGTGTTTCATGTTACATAATTACATGTTTTGTCTCCTAAAATGTACAATTCATGTTTATTCAGATGAATTAACAGCATTTACTCCATTTGTCTCCTTGATCTTTTCCTGTAAACACACCTGTTTTAAACACAGTTATTGTTGGAAAGATACACTTGATCATATTATTTTCCATCTCCAACCTAAGAAGAACCTGTTTATTCTGAATGGTTCTCTGGTCTTGGGTCAACAGGTCTAAAGGGCCCTAAAGGCAGCTCAGGTGATCCAGGTAAAGGCCTGGCGGGACCCGACGGACCACAAGGCCAAAGAGGTGCGACGATACTTTTACTTATTTTCAGCTCCGTTCAGTTTGATTCAATCCCATTCAATGTTTTCTCTATGAGTGCTGCGTTTTGTGTATTTTATGGGATGGGAACATTTCAATGTAATAAAAAAATATATAATAAATTGGAACGAATGGAAAGGGGTGAAATTAAGAACAAAACTCTGAAGATTAAAGTCAAACAATTCCGAGAGAAAAAAAACTGCAAATTAGTTTTTGTTGTTTTCTTCTCATTAAAAAGGCCCAAATGTGGCCACAATGTTGTGCGATTCACAATTATTTATCTTTTTGTGCTTTTTTTTTCAACTTGCATCTAAATGTCCTTGTCAATAAGGGGCCCGACTTTCCACTCATTAATCTAAAATTGCTCTTCTTTTGGTAATTTTCCTCTCTGCAGGTTTGCCGGGTCACCAAGCAGAACCCCAAAACGGCGTGGAGGGCCCCCGAGGGCCCCGCGGCTTCCCCGGTCCAGTCGGCCAGTCCGGCGCGCTCGGCGCTGCAGGCGTGCCGGGTTTCTGCGAGGCGCGGGACTGCAGCATTCATGCGCCGGTGGCGCGCAAAGAGCAGGGCCTGGTGAAAGGACCGCTCAGCGCACACATCTGAGCACCAGCAGCGGCGCCGCCTCCGTGAGATATTTAAAACGTCAAGAGATTGAACTGGTGGCAACTTCAAGGTTCTTATGAATTAGATAGATTTCAGATTAAAGTTTGTTTAAAAGCTGCGAATGATTCAACCCTACATTGGAAATGTCAGAGGACCGAGTGGAGCGCCCTGCGGGACTCCGCTCCGTGAGGAAAGGGAAACTAGAAAAGACTTTTACAGCTTTGAGCAGAACAATGACGTGTTTGTTTAATTTGATAAAATCACTGAAGGATTGAACGCTTCCTTCAGTTTATTTTTTATTTTCTGTTTCCCCAAGTCACAATGAAAAATAAAGAAAAAGTGCGATGTAAATATTTTGTAAAGTATGTCAACAACATGTGCTCTGAAATATGTTTCAGATAAACTGACTGTTGTTTTCTTCAGTTTGAATGTTTGAAAGAGTTTGTTCTTTTAATATTTCGGTTCCAGACTTCTGTAATCTGATTTTATGTTTCAAAGTGACGTCATCATTCAGACTTAGAACTGTAAACTATTGAAAGTATGAATATTTGTTTGGAACACCTGAGAAAATAAACTCCAGTTTGAATGAATAATTGAGTTTGCATCCAAGTTGAAAACTCAGACATCTATAACAAAACACATTACTCTAAGGAATAAAGTTATGAATGTTATTCATCATTGAGATCAGCTGTTGATGGCTAACTAAATGACAGAGATGACAAAGACTGATGTAGAAATTAAATCATAGCTGTGGAGGATATGAAATTGACCAAAAATGTCTTAATATAAACTTCAAATGAAACAAGGGCGGTGAACATACTTTTTTTTTTAGAATCTTGAAATTTAACTTTAGCTTTTGAACAAATTAAAAACACATAGTAGCAGAAAGATTAATTATTTTTTTACAATAAAATTGGGCAAAATATTAAAATAATAAATAAATAAACATTTGTATATTTTTCAGGAAACTTTCACTCAAAACATTTTCCCGTTTCATCACCAAAACTACAAATAAGAATCCCTTTATGTAAAAAAAAATATTACAGATTGCAAAGAGTGTTTTCAAGACTTTATTGCTTCTTTTTTCTTTACACAAACAGAAGAGCAGCAAGAAAACAGGAACAATTGCACGAAAGTTGAAGGTCTGATGAATGAAATGAAACATCACAGTTTAGTGATCAGGTCCGAGGCTTCAACACAAACTCATTGGCAGTGGATTTATGTCGGTAAAAAGTCATTATTCTATGTTTCATTCAGCAGGAGTCACATTTAAACAGAATTACTCAAATAAATAGTGTCAACAAACATTCATTCAACCTTTCAAACTCACGCTGTGAACCCGAAACTTTCCCTTCATTCATTCTGCAGCGCGTCTTTTTGTTAGTGTTGACACGAAATAATAAATGCTTTGTGAGTAAATGCTATGCTTCAATTTAAAAGGTGATTCAGAAGCTTCTTTATACCTTAAGTAGTGGGATTTTAGTAAACGTAGGTCAGTAAGAGGCGCCTGATGTCCGTTATTTAATCAATTCTGCATATTGTGCAGATAACTGGAAAGGAACAAATATTTCCTCATTAAGTTGGACGTTCTGTGAGATACAAAACAATTCAAATGAATTTAACCGTGTTGTGAAGAGACGCTCACCAGATAATAATAATAATAATAATAATAATAATAATCATAATAATCATAATATTAAGTTGATAATGGAAACTATAGTGTTGTGAAAGTCAGAGTAAAGTTTTAGCTTAATGCATGGTTTAGTTTAGAGAATGAAATAGCTTGTTTAAATAATAATAGAGCAGAAAACACACATAATATGCATAGAATAAAATGTAATAAATAATAATGTGTATGAAATCTGCACTGTAGCTTTAAATAAAAAAGAGGCATTATGTAATGGTGACTTTTGGTGAATTTAGGAGAAATATATAGAGAGAGACAGTCAAAATAATCATTCAAATTAATGTTTTATTTCCATTAAAATTAAAGAAGACGAGTTATAGAAGAAAAATAGAACAAAATAGCTCATATGAAGAGAAATATGACTTTAGTTGGAAGAGTTATTTAGTAGAATCTGAGGTGCCGGTGAGCTGTTTTCAAAATGTACTTTTATCTTTTATTTTGGTAAGAACTAAACCCCTCAAAATAATATATATATATATAAAAAGTTCACATAAAAAGAAAGAAATACTTGCTGCAGTTTATTCCTCAGGCATGACGTATGCTTACATTCATTACACATAAACTAATGAAGTACTTTAAAATACCAGTTATGTTCCTCATGGTGGGGATTTCCCCAACAGGATCAACAGCGTCTGCTTCTGGAAACCACCAGGAAGTCCAGGGGAAGTCCCTCTTTCAGCTCGACTAACCTTTATTCACAGGGACATCAACCTCTAAAGGTTAACATTCATGTAAACTAGAAACATAGCTCATTAAATAGCATAAGCTTGAGGTAAACAAATAGTTAAATGTTATTGTCGCAGTGACGTCATAAATACAGGACGACAACGTGTATTCTTATTATAAGGAAAAGTTAACTGTCCATAAACGATGAAACAAATCACAACGTAATAAGCAAACTGAACATAATGTAACTTCCTACACGGTTTATTTTATATTTCAGGTCATCTTTCACATCCCAGCTGCAGACAGGTGGTAAGCAGGTAACGCGCATTGATATGAACGCAATATGACGCGATCTTCCATTCGGCTCATTTTAAACTGACTGCTTCATGTATTTATGATCATATCGGGGTGAGCATGAGAGAGGAGGCGGGGCCAACAGCACGAGTCGGGGTTTAATAGTTGACACCGTAATAATCCATAATAACAATAATAATAATAATAAAATCCCTGGACTGGATCTGGAAATTTTACAAACTCACCTAACAGGAAGCAGCGCGTGCTCACCCTCATAGCTGAATACACTGTGAGACCTGCCTCCTCGGTCACGTGATGCATAAGTCCCTCCTGCTTTGATTTCCAACAAATATATAAACACACTACACCATCTGCACATCACCATCCTCCTCCTCCTCTTCCTCATGATGCTGTCTCCACACATCCTCCTGGCTCTGCTGCTGTCTCTCTGTAAGTATCCTCTTTACCACATTTGTATTTTACGACTTCCATAATGTGCTTTTCTAAAAAACTATATGTATATATTGCATTTCTGTATTGTTTAAGCGCACACAAGCCGACTGCACACATTGTAAAGTGATTTAATGCCAAGTATGAGTTTATTTTTCACTCATACAGGTGGTTCTCTTTCGTTTCAGTCTAAATGGACAAAACAATCTAAACTATGACATAAACATGACATATTCTCTATAATAACCGTCACGTGTCTCTCCTCAGGCGCGGCTCTCTGCGGGGCTCAGCCGCAGCCGCAGCCGGTGCAGGGCGTCCTGGGAGCGGCCTGCACCCTGCGCTGCCCCGCGGTCCTGCGGCCCGGAGTCCAGTACCGATCCGTGAGCTGGTACAAGGTACGCGCGTCGTTCCACTGCGCGTGCACGTCATGGAAATACAGAGAAATACACGTACACGCAGCTCAGGGCAGGGGAAGCACGCGCCTCATTTAAAATTAAACTGAATGTTTTCGCTTCCTGTTTCCGTTTCACGTGAATAGATTGCGCAATGTGTAATGATGGTGCAGCTCTTTGTTGTATTGTTCCAGTTAAAGGAAGTAGTTACAGAGGTATTACTTATGTAAAAGTAGAAATACCATTAGAAAATACTCCATTACAAGTTAAAGGAAGTAGTTACAGAGGTATTACTTATGTAAAAGTAGAAATACCATTAGAAAATACTCCATTACAAGTTAAAGGAAGTAGTTACAGAGGTATTACTTACGTAAAAGTAGAAATACCTTTAGAAAATACTCCATTACAAGTAAAAGGAAGTAGTTACAGAGGTATTACTTCAGTAAAAGTATAAGTGTCATTAGAAAATACTCCATTACAAGTGAAAGGCCTGTATCTGCATGTTACTGAAATAAAATGTTCTATATGAAAAGTAAAAGTCTCTGAGATGTAATACTTTTGATTTTACTTTCTATTTAGGAGTTGTACTTAGTATTAGGAGCAGTATTTTAGTAATGGTACGTGTACTTGAGTAGATAATCTGAATACTGCCTTCATCAGTGGTGGTAGAAGTAGAATGACTTCAGTAGTATTTGTATATTTTGCGTACTGTCAGTGCTGAAAGAAGTACTCAGATCTCTTTATGGAGTAAAAGTACTATAGTGTATAAGTACTTTGTTACAGGTATAAAAGTTATCTTTTACTTTACTATCTTTTCACAAAGTGATCCATTAATCTTCATCTTAACGTGTAATATTACATAAGAATGTATTAGTTGATTGATTTGTATTAATAAGTTAAAAGAATAAGACAATTATTGTAGAAATATATTTAGAAATGAATAAATGACAAAAGTAATGACTTATTTATTCCTCTTTTACCCATTTTTTAAACTATTTATTCTTGGTTCTCCTTTGTAGTTACTTAAATAAACGTATTCATCTTTCTCTTTTCTCTTTTTATTTCCTCTCGCCTCAGGAAGGAGCGGCGTCCCGCCTGCACGGCCTCGTGAGCCAGGAGCTCCCCAACGGGACGACGCGCCGGTACAGCGGCGCGCGGCGCGAGGTGCGGCTGCTGGCCGAGTCACGTGACATCCTGCTGCCCAACGTCACGTGTGCCGACCGCGGCGCCTACAGCTGCCACCTGGCGGCGCCGGTGGGCGAGCAGAACCGGGAGGGCCGCGTGGTCCTGGACTTCAGAGGTGAGCTTCGGTTATGCGCACCTGCTCTTTAAAACATCTATAACTTCTATTTCAATCTCATGTTTTAGTAAAAAGTAACTTTAACTGGAACATTAAACATGAAACCAGCTTCTCAATAAGCGTTTGGTGACTAATCCTCTGAGCATCATTTCACACGTGGAGCGCCACGTTTATGAAACTGCTCGTGATGTTTGGAGCATAAAGATATAAGTTATCACTCAGGATGAAGTCCAGAACAACAACATCCAGTCTGCTCAGCAGCTTGTGGGAAGATTGTTTTTTTAGAACTCAATCATCTCAACTTATGGACACTAAAGCCCTTAAGAATGTTAAGAATATATTATATTTTATTATATATATATATATATATATATATATATATATATATATATATATATATATATATATATATATATATATATTTATATATATATATATACATTCTGTACATATTTTAGCACTTTTCTCAATTTTTCTAAAAAACATCATATATTTTTGTCATCGTTTCCCTCCAGTTATGAGCAGTTATTGTGTTGTTGTTGTTGTTCTTATCTTGTTTCCCTTTTTATCATTTTATTCCTCCCCTTTGCCCTTTGGGAATTACCCAGCAATAAAGTAATTCTCTTCTTATCGCTCATGTTGAACTCGAGTGACTTGACTCCTCTGTTTTCAGATTGCCCGTCAGAAAACCCGCTGACCGACACGTACCTGGTTGTTTTCGCCACCGTGGTGCTGATGCTCGCCCTGGTGATCTTCCTCATCAGCTACGTGAGTCAAGGAATCAGCTTCCACACCCTCTACATGCTCTACATAAAGCTCTACATGCTCTACATAAAGCTCTACATGCTCTACATAAAGCTCTAAATACTATACATGTGCTACATGCTCTATATGCTTTAAATGCTCTACATGCTCTACATAAAGCTCTACATGCTCTACATAAAGCTCTACATGCTCTACATAAAGCTCTAAATACTATACATGCGCTACATGCTCTATATGCTTTAAATGCTCTACATTCCCTAAATGCTCTAAATACTCTGAATACTCTAAATGCCCTAAATGCTCTACATGCTAGAGCATCTAAATGCTCTACATGCTCTAAATGCTAGCACATTTAAAGCTTTAAAAGCATTTTAAAGCTCTATGTGCTCTACATGCTCTACATGCTCTAAATACTCTAAATTCTCTGAATACTCTAAATGTTTGTTTTCTCTCTCTCCACAGTTCAGTTTGAGGAACTTCATGAAAGACAGAAACAAGACGCCGTTGAAGGAGACGTTTCCTTCACCGTTGAAGGAAACATCAAAGGAGACGTTACTGGACGCGGCGCTGAAGCCGCTGGACGAGAAGGAGCTGCAGTCCATTTACACGCTGGGTCCTAAAGTCTCCAGAACGCGCTCCATGGAGTACGACTGCGTCTAGAGACGCTGAAGAAAGACGGAGAACGCCATGAAGGAGCTTCTTTCCCACGCCAGGACCCGCTTGTCCTTGTTTCTACTTCTGAAACTCGTCATCACGACAAAAAATCTTATTTCGGACTCAAACGATCCCTCCAGAGAGCAACAGACGCTCTCATTGGACGACTCGCCCCTTTCATACTTAAACCCCACGTAGAAAACTCTTCAGAAGCTGAAGCTCAAACGTGGACGCGGAGCGGGATCTTCAGGCCCGGGCGAGAGCCGGAGACGGAGCGACGTGGGTCAGGAGGGGGAGGTGGGTCAGGGGGACGGCGGTTCGATCCCCAGAGCTCCCCCGGCCCGCGCGTGTGGAGACAAAGTCACTCGGCCGACGGTGAAGCTTTACCTGGGAGCTCGATGATGTGTGTGTGTGTGTGTGTGTGTGTGTGTGCGTGTGTGTGTGTGTGTGATTAGGTGCTAGGGGATCTATGTCCTCGATCTTTCTCAAACCTGTGAAATGTGAAAAAAATCTCGCTCAATGACCTCTAGCAATGATTAATATACATTTATTTATAAGTACTTTATTAAGTATTAAGTACATAACGACACTGTTTATCAAAACCAGAAAGCCAACATCAGGTTTTCATCTTTCCGACGGTTCTTGAACGCATCGCGTGCGACAAAAGCAGTCAAACCGAAGCTTCAAAAACATTTTATTCTACTTGTCTCATTTAAAATGAATTCATTTTCACCAGATTGTGTAAAATCATGAAACTCCGAGCTCCTCAGTGAAACTATGACGTCATGATGTGGCGACACATTTGTGAAACTTAGAAACACACAAACAACATTTTCCAATTTTTGTAAATTAAATCATGAAAATAAATTCAACTCGCATTTACTTATTTTGTAATGATTAATGTTGTAATAACGGATAAGTGATTCTGCAGTGAAGACGTGCTCCTCTTCTCTCCTTCTGGTCCACAGAGGAGCAGCACTTTAATATTAAAGTGAAAAAACACATGTTGGGCTCAAAAACTGCAAATTTATCGAAAAGTCTGGTCTCATTTTAAACCGGCAGCTTGTGCTTCGATCCACTTGAACACTCATTTGTGTCCTCTATTTAGTCTGAGAGAGGGACACTCTATTTACAACATGTATAATCATATACTTATTAAACTACTCAGTTTGGAAATTCCCCCGTGGGAAGCGATGCTCGCCGCATTTAAGAAGAAACCAGACGTGACAAGGCGGCGTCTGCTTTGTGGTTTAATGACGAGTCACTGGCGGTAATCCCCTCAGGGAGCCTCCCCTTCCACCACCGACGTTCACACGTCTGCTCATTCTTCGGTTCAGTTTCAGACTTTTAAATTACATTACATTAAATTAAAAGTGAAGGACTGAGAAGCTTCCAAAGGAACGTTTACAATGTGTGTGTGTTTGTTTTGAGAGTTTGGAGCCAATGAAAGCGGTTTTGTTTAGAATTAATAAAGACGCTGATATGTAATTAGTCTTTTATTTTATTCTACGATAAGTTGTGTCTGTTTCATGTGTGATCAGCAAAGCTGTGTGTTCCTTAATGTGTTTATTACGTTAAATAAAATACTATCATCATCATTTCAACCTTTGTCTCCTTTGATAAACTTGATCCTGATCAAGTTCATGATTAGTTTTTCGACCTTATTTTAATCTGTGTGTTTAGGTTTGCGCTGCTTATGAAGACAAATCATGGGAGAAAACTTATATCAGCATTTTGTTTTTTGGGGGAAACTCCATCTCAGTTTCAATTTTACAAAAATGGAAATGCAAGGAAATTCTCAGGAGGTGAAATCCGTTTGTCATGAATATCTGAGGAGATAAAGACAGAAGATGAAATGAGTAGCGCTTTGTGACGCATTAAATACATAAAAGGTGCATTGATATATTACAATTCTTAACTTTGACTGACTTTTTATTTAAGGGGGCACAATTGAAGCAGAAGAGGCCGAGGTATCGTCAGTAAACAATGGACTACATATCCCATAATGCAAATTGGCACCTTTTTTCACAAGCTAAGATTGGTGGTTAACTAAATAGAACTTGTTAATAATAACCTGCTCAATATATCAGCCAATAGTTATCTATTTAGTTAGTATTCTCCTGCAGCTCTGAACAAAATATGTGTGTATAATATATATATATATATATATATATATATATATATATATATATATAAATATTAAACTATATTTTCATCACTTTTCTACTTCTGGTGAACTCCATGAGCAACGAGCGCTTGATGTTTGTGTTAAAGAGTTTATTTTATTTACTGAGGTCACATCGTTCCTCGGGGAAATAAAGTTTTGGTTTCTACCAGATGTTCAAGATGTGAAACTCAGAAGTGTCCGTTTCAAAATATCACTTCCTATAAAGCAGAGAACTTTATATATATATATATATATATATATATATATATATATATATATATATATATATATATATATATATATATATATATATATATATATATACAACTTTATCTTTGTCTATGTGATACTTTTGGTTTTACGTGACCTTTGACTGTTAGGGTTCGATGCAGCAGCATCACATTACTGCAGTTAATCCTGATTCAGTGTAACGGATGGATTGTGAGACAAGACACAGGCTTTATAGCTGTTGAGCCTCTTGTTGTTGTTGTTGTTGTTGTTGTTGTTGTTGTTGTTTTATGTCTCTTTGTTCTTGTTTTACTACTGAGGCCAACATCAAAAAACATACTACTTCATGAACAGAAAATATCAATATAACTGATTATATGACAACAGTGACATCTAGAGGAGAGGAGGCCCCACACACACACACACACACACACACACACACACACACACACTAAATGAGCGAAAACGATAATTATACATAATTAACTAGGATTAAATGAACTAAATATGATGTGTTTATATTATATAACAGGATATCATTTATATTATAGCATGAGATGAATCTACTCATGTAAACTATTGTGTTTGTCCACTAGAAGGCGCTCGAGGATTATTAAAGCGCATAACGCTGACTGTCTGAACAACTGTTATTATATTTGACTAGAATGTATTTTATTAACAGTTTTATTTCATTAACATAGCCTGCAAACAAAACAAAACAAACTACGAGGTGAGACACTGTTTTTTTGCATTCCCAATAAAGATAATCCAAAAGAGGTGTGAACATTCTTCATGAAGTTGCATATCAACTATATGTGTTTGAGACCCTTTGCAAACAAGATGGTGGTTCATCCTCATACGTTTGTTATTACACCGTGTCCACATATAAAGCCAGGTCAGATTTAACACAAAATATGGAAAGAAATTACATTTTTCAAGTAGAAGAATGTGGAATAACGTCAACATAATGAACTTTGTTTGTTTGAAGTGAATAACACGTAGCAGTGTTCTTTCTGCTGGGTGTTTTCCTTCATTTTCATTTTTTCTCGGCTCTTACGCAATCTGGTTGTCGTGGCCGAGTGGTTAAGGCGATGGACTAGAAATCCATTGGGGTCTCCCCGCGCAGGTTCGAATCCTGCCGACAACGTCACGTTTTGTTTTCTCAACAAAAATAGCTTGTTTACTTTCTCTAGTTTCTTGCCTGTACGTTGATGACTGTATTATGTTAACATTAAAGCTAAAACTGTTGTTTTAACGCATAGGTGTTGGATATTGTTGTTTAGCGCTCACAATAAATCTATACATAAGTTATTTATGTTGTTTTCCCCTCTTATCCTAATTTATGAAAGTAGTGTTACACCCCAGGAATTATAAAGTCTTATCTTAGAAGTTAAAATCTGTTTTTTGGTCGGTGGTAACGTCACATTAATACATTAATACACCATTACACTGTTTTGTTTTTGGCTATGTAGCCAAACAAACAACAGTGAACAACAACAAAGAAAACAAAACATTAGTGCAAATAGTTTTGTTTGCTTTGTTAATTAATTTAATATTATTCTATTTGTTTAATATTGTGCTCTTTTTTTTCATGAATCTATTCTAATTTTTTTAAATTGTGCATTTGTCTTATTATTTTATTCTATTTTGGATGTATTGTGCTTTTTTGTAATTGTATTGTATTGCCTACCTGTATGTATAAATGCTGCTTTCGGGATTAATAAAGTATCGATCTAAATTCTGCGACACTTATTTTGAAGGAGACGTCGCTCCACTTCCGCCCTGTCTCCTGTTACTTAGCAACAACGAACGCTCTGAACGTGCGCGCGCATGAGGTTGTTATTCTCCCCTCCATTAAAAAAAATCAACATGGACGACGACGACGACCTGGACGAGCTGCTGGACGAAGTGGAACGAAGGTTTTGTCGCGACGTTTCTGTCGCGTCGCCGGCGGGAAGAAGCGGGAAAGCCCCCGCGGGACCAGTAAGGCGACCAGTACCGGGACCAGTACCGGGACCAGTACCGGGACCAGTACCGGGACCAGTAACCCACAGGTCGGTCAGCAGTGCGCGCGCTGGGCCTCAGAGGCTGAAAGGTTATCTATTCTTAATGTAAATAAAGGCGCAGACTGCGCATGCTCAGACGACTATAACTAACAACTAGATGTTGCACATCCGGGTCTTTGCATCCGGATAATAGTCTTCCTCTCATGTAGTTCATAACAAACTGCTTGTTTGATCCTTGTGGCATCATAATTATTTAATTTAACACATTTTAATTTTATTTTAAATAGTTTGTGGTATTTTTCTCCTCTAATTATCACGTGAGGCACTTTATACATATATACATACATATACATATATACATTTATACACATAAAATATATATTTAAGAAATACATATAACCAATGTCACGTCTTCTTATGAAAGGACCAGTTGTATATGTCCATAATAACACGTATATAAGTATGTGTTATAACCACTACTAGTGCTATTATGTTCTTCCTGAATATGTTAATATGTATAATATATAATATTCTGTTCTAATGCACTGCTTGGAGTTTGATCTTATGATTTGATGCTTGTTGTTTTTTCTATTTGTTTCTTTATTTATTTTGTTTTTTTGTTTGAAATGTTTTGTCTAATTGTGCTTATTTGTATTATTTATGGTTCATCTCAAAATGGGTTGTTCATAATTAAGGAATTCCCTCTATTTTGTTTACTATTTAATATCTTAAAGAATCCATAATACTAATTTGACAGTTCCATAAATACCTCTATTCTGTCAACGGTATTATATTTATTAATATTTACATTGAAACCATATATGGACCCATTTCTCAGTTATATGTTGTGTAATTATAATATAATATATATTCTTTACTTCACTTCACATTGTGACAAAATAAAAACAAACAAGTCATAAAGCATCAGGTTTAAAAGAAAATTAGGTTTGTAAAAACATATCATCTCCATATTGTTTATTTAATTTAACTTCCACGTCTGAAATTCTGGAGAAACGCTGAGTCCCTAAAAGCAAACGTACTAAAATAAATACAAATAAAGAGACTGGACTCGGCCGATGAGAAGTCTATTGTGTTTAAAACCTTAAATATTAAACATTAATTATATATTTTTTGCTCCTGATTTAGTGCCACGAAACCTGAACAGCTGAAGAGCAGCGTCGCCCACGACAACGACAACATGGACGCTCTGGACGCTCTGCTGGAGGAGTTCCTGGAGGACGAGGCCGGCTCCCGTCAGCTGAAGGCGAGCGCCGACTTCATAGAGAAACATCTTCCCAATGTATTCATATTCCACCTGGACAAGTTTCATAAAGGTCGGGCGTCTTCTGACCTTTTGATATTTACCTTCCCCGAGTGCTGGGAGGAAAATACTTCATTAAAAGAAGATTCATTTTAATGCAATTAAAACATTTTTAAGGGAAGGTAAAGTATTACAAAATATGGTAAATACTTTCTGTTTAACGTATTTAAGTTGTATAATTAATTATTCTGATGGAGTTTCTACGGTCGCCTCTTTGAACATCTGTTTAGTGACTCACATTTTTATGCATTGAGAAATATGAACATTATACATAGAACAGTTACGTCTGTCTGAAAATAGTACAATAAAACATACACAGTTCAAAATAAATAATAAAAACATTATAATAATAATACAAATAGACAAAATAAATAAAACTATGGAGGCAATTAATTTAAACTATAAACATTGCATTTTCATCCCAATAAAATATTTGCAAAGCTTATTTTTACAATACATTTTATTGTTTACGTCCATGTTTACCAGCTTTCAGGGTTAGAGATAAAACTAAAATATTCATCCCTGAAATGAATTTATGTAATTTAGTAAAATGGAAAAACTCAGCCAAAATGATCACAAACAAATCATTATGATATTATTGTGATATTATTATGATATTATAATGATATTATTGTGATAAACATTATCGTCATGCAGCTGTTCCATCATGAAAGTATGAAAATAAACACGTGATGCACGTGAGATTGTTGTACTACATGAATGTGTTTTATTGCCACGCCGTGTTATTGATATTACATTTGACTTTTCATTTCAGACACAAGAGTTTCCTGAAGGAACTCGAGGAGAGAAGAAGCCGTCGTCTCGGGAGGGAGGGAGGAAGTAAGAGGAATAAAACAAACTGTTGCATAATTACAGCTGCTTATTGTGATGAGAAATGTGTGTTTTTTGTGTTTTTTTGCTCTTCTAGTTAAAGTTAACACTTTATAATAAACATATTTAATAGATGGTTTATAGTTATTTAACTCTTAAACAATGAAGTGATAACTAATAATTCTACTAATAAAAATGACATTCCGATAACATTAAAAACAACTTTTTATAAACTGTTTAGTGTTGCATTCTATTATATACTATTTTAATTATTTGTTAATGATGAACAAATCATTTGTAAATCTTTAAGAAATCGTGTAAAACAATGTATACGTCACACTTCCATTCCGTGCACTTTATTTTAACTTTAATTTTATATTCTACTGTAGATTCAATTGTAAATATTCATGCTCCCATTTATTGTTAAATGTTAAACTAATGTTTAAAGACGGTTTACAAAGTATAATTAACAATTTAACAAAGTATCATAATCTTCATTATCACCTTTATAGCAACGTTCCAGATGTTTATAGATAGTTTACAAACCAATTATGAACAAATACTTCAGAATAAACGGCCAAAGCAGCGAGAATAACAACTTCCACAACGTGCCGCTGCAGGTGCTGCCCCGTGTTCGTGGGCGGGAGCTCAGTCCCGAGCGGCGTGGGAACGGCGACGTCCAAAAGGTGTGAAGACGCGCGAGTCCACTTCCTGGTTTAGTGACGCTCACGACTCGTTAACCGATGATTACGATCCGCAGGTCATGTGACCAGCTGAGGTGCACGTCCTGCGACTTCCGGGTGCTGACGTTCGACGACCGCGAGTGGGACTCGTCCTGTGATTACCTCTTCCTCAGGTGAGGCTGCAGGCCTGGAAACAGGAAGTGCAGATGAGAGGGGGAAACTACTCCACTTCCTGTTTTCCTTCCTGTTTTACTTCCTTAACATTTCTATACAAACAGAGGAGTCGCCCCCTGGTGGTCAGGAGAGAGAATGCAGCTTTAACACATGAAGCACAGACTTCTATACAACCAGACCGTTTGGTGCCAGTGTAAAACATCGTCCTTCTCTATCGCAGCACTTCACACTACAACATAACAAACACAAAGCATGACATCATTATTGTTTGTTGTTTTTAGTAAAGAGAAACCAGCCGGCTTTGGGTGGTGTTTTTCAGTTTGTCCAGCAGGTGGCAGTATTGAGCCGTTGTTTACATCCACTGAACAGAAGAGAGGAGGTGCATGTAAAACACTGCAAGATAACGAGTGATTCATAAAACCTCATTAAGACATTTCAAACATGCGGAAAATGCTTTTTGTTTGATGTTCAGGTTGTTTGTTCTCTTTCTTTCTTTCCCACAAACCACAAAACAACAGTCACCTCTTCGATCCTAACGGCCCAACATGCAGAGCGTGGTTTAAACCCTAAAACACACAATACAACATGTGAATACGTGCAGCCGCTTCATTTGTCTCCACTTCTATTCCATTGATTTGCCTTCTGGCTTCTTCTCCTCTGTTGAGCTTCTCCTCTGAGCTTGAGTTCCAAATTGGAAAAACAAAAAGCATTTTGGAATTTTAGAAAAGCGCAAAAGCTTTAATGAGGTGGATAATAATTGATATAATCGGCGGTAGAAAGTAGCCAAATGCAGACTTATATATTCTTCTTTTCTATAACAAAGGCTGTGCCTCAGACATCGATGAGACTAAAAGAACCTGAAGGTCAACAGCCTGACATTTGAATCCTATTCAGTGAGAAATGATGTTTCCTTAATTTAGATTCTGAGCCGGTTTTGACTCACGACATAATTACTTTACTCCCGTGTTTCTTCTTCGTGTGTTTAGGAACAACGTGCCGGACCGCCGGAAGCTCGGCGCCCAGCTGAGGAAGAGGAGCGGCTCGCGGGCCTTCGCCTGCCAGTGCAGCTGGTTCACCGCGACCGAGCCGACCGACCTCCGAGAGCGGGCCGGGCTGCGGTGGGTCTGCGGCAAGCACCGGGCCTGAAGCTGGACTACGGACCTCCAGGTCCTCTGCTGGTCCTCTACTGGTCCTCTGTGGTCCTCTACTGGTCCTCTACTGGTCCTCTACTGGTCCTCTATGGTCCTCTACTGGTCCTCTATGGTCCTCTACTGGTCCTCTACTGGTCCTCTGCTGGTCCTCTATGGTCCTCTCCTGGTCCTCTATGGTCCTGTACTGGTCCTCTGCTGGTAGAGGGCCAGTAGAGGACCCCGAGTCACACCAAAGATGCTCTGAGTTGGGTTCTAACTCCTTTGATCTCAAGTCACTTTAGTTTGATCAAAGCTTTGATCCAGACGTTATTGAGTTTTACACGAGAAACTCGTAAATAACTTGGAGATTTTTTAGGTTTTCTAATAACAACAAAAAGAAGAAGTGAAGGTTTGAGGTAAACCACTGATCCTATGAGACAATGATAATATAAAGGAGCCAAACACGAAATAGAAAGCTGCAGGAATGAGTCCTAAAACCAGGAAGTAAGTCTTAAAACCAGGAAATCAGCATTTTAACATTTCCTGTTCAGAACAATTTATTGCCAAGTATGTTTACACATACAAGGAATTTGTCCTGGCGGGAGGTAAATGGACCTGTACAGCGCTTTTCTAGTCTGCCGACCACTCAAAGCGCTTTAACACTACATGACATCATTCACCCACTGATGGGAGGAGCTACATCAGATTATCAACCATTCAAACACCGTAGAACAGCTACAGGAGACATTTAAGTTAAGTGTCTTGCTCAAGGACACATCGACATGGGCTAGCAGAGCCGGGGATCGAACCGCCAATCCTCTGATTGATGGACGACCCTGCTCACCACTGAGCCACAGTCGCATAACATTTAACGATAAACATGAACCAGAGTGCAATAAAAAGGGAGTATGAATATTTACAATTGGGTCTACTGAATATAAAAATTGTATAAAAAACTTCCTTTTTCGCTTCAGAGTCCTTGAAGCAAACACGTCCTGGAGGGACGGCAGATTACAGCCAATCACCTCTCAGCAGGGCGGATGATGCGCTGCAGCCTGGCCTTGTCCTTGGCAGCGGCTGCAGCGCACCAGACGGTGATGGAGGAGCAGAGGATGGACTCAACGATGGCAGTGTAGAAGTGCACCATCATGGTCTTTGGCAGGTTGAACTTTTTCAGCTGAAGTCATGTGACATGGTGGAGTTCCTCTATAGACTAACATGAAGTCATGTGACATGGTGGAGTTCCTCTATAGACTAACAGGAAGTCATGTGACATAGTGGAGTTCCTCTATAGACTAACAGGAAGTCATGTGACATGGTGGAGTTCCTCTATAGACTAACATGAAGTCATGTGACCTGGTGGAGTTCCTCTATAGACTAACAGGAAGTCATGTGACATGGTGGAGTTCCTCTATAGACTAACAGGAAGTCATGTGACATGGTGGAGTTCCTCTGTAGACTAACAGGAAGTCATGTGACCTGGTGGAGTTCCTCTATAGACTAACAGGAAGTCATGTGACCTGGTGGAGTTCCTCTATAGACTAACAGGAAGTCATGTGACCTGGTGGAGTTCCTCTATAGACTAACAGGAAGTCATGTGACCTGGTGGAGTTCCTCTATAGACTAACAGGAAGTCATGTGACATGGTGGAGTTTGAGCGTTAGCTTCTTATTTTACACTTCAAGCATCATTAAAGTGAATTAGTGAAGATTATCTTGATGAACTAAACCTGTAAATCTCATTCTGTTGGATTTTTGTGGAGGGAACCAACGTGATGCTAACTTCCTGTTAGCCTCTGAGAGCCTTTTTTAACTTTCAAAATAAAAGCATTGCTTTTTTTTGCACTTTTTAAAATTTATTTTTGTAGGTTGAACAGAAACATACGGTCAGAATAAACAACAACAATTTTTTTTCTGGAACGTTTTCCCAGCATAAACACATATATTCTAGATGAAAAAATAAATAAAATAATAATACAATTAAATAAATAAAAATAATATTGAATTTTTAAACACCAACTGAAGACAAGGACCATTTTTTCTGTATAAATCAAAACACAAAATGATTATGTATTTTTTTTAAGCCTTCATAGGAACACATGTATCCTCTCCTGTGTGCAGATAGTCATTGTGAGTTATATTTCTAAGTCTGTGAATAAACACTGATGACAAACCTCTGCATACTGTTTTTTTTGGCAGGATTTATCAGAACCTGCTGCGATCGTTTTGTCGCTCCGGCAACTATCACATCATCTGAGGAAGAATATCCACATGGCTTCCCTGCTGAGTGAGAAGCGACAGCAGAGAGAAGAAGATATAAACTCTCTGTTCTGTCAGATGTGTTTATTCAACGTGTTTCTGCTTCAACGTCTTCTTTATTTAGTCCTTTGAGGTTTGTGTCCGCTGATAGAAAGGTGAGAAACTGAACGTTTCATTTCCTCTTAACTTCCTTCACTAAGGTGTACATCCGCTTAGAGATAACATCAGAGACATTTCCTGTGTTTAATTTAGCTTCTTTTTTTCGGCTTTTTTTTTTTACATTGCATGCATGCATTTTCTTTTTTGAGTCCTGAGGTACTTTACTTATTATAATTATTAATATTATTATTTTCATTTCATGTTATATATACTTTGCACTTCTACTCAGTTTCTACAGTTTATTGCTGTGATTTAGAAGCATCCTGTAGAATTACTGTATTTACTGTAACTTTGAAGTAAATGTATCTCACATAACTTATATTTTACAGGATGTTGCTGTAGAGTTATTGTGCAAAGTAAACTGTGAAATATCTGACCGTTCATTTCCAGTAAATCACTGTTGTAAGTACTGTGCTGTCAGTTTACGCTTAAAAAAACATTATAAAATAATATACATTTGACCCCTCAATAACACCTAAAACCTTTAAAAAATAGTTTTCATTTAAATGGTAGAGTTGCACTAATAATAATACATAATAATATATAATAAGGAATCATTTGCATTCCCGTTGTCGTCTCCGAGAGGAAGAGTGACTCAGCCTGTCAGACAGGAGGAAGAACAAGAGGAGGAGGAGGAGGAGGAGGAGGAGGAGGAGGAGGAGGAGGAAGAGGAGGAAGAAGAGGAAGAAGAGGAGGAGGAAAACAACAACAGCCGGAGTGATGGAGCTCAGCAGGGAGGATGAAGTCACACTGATGAATGTTTCATCCCTTTAACCACAAATCATGATGAAGCTCACATAAAAAAAAAACATATTTTAGAATTAATTCAATATATCAAGTTCACTTCATTTAAACTAACAATGTTGAGCTACTTATTACATTTTTTTCGTACATTATCCTTAAATATTCTTTATTTTTTACATTTGCTTTTTAATGGTTTGGATTAAAACAAAATCCATTGAACGAATATTAAATTATAATGTGCTGTCTGTCTGTTGAATGTAGTGAATATAAATATAAAACAAGGGAGCAGTTCCCTCTTTCTTCCTTTTAAAAGGTAAATAAACGATGTCGCTCCGGTCCAGCAGGGGTCGCTGTTTCCTCAGCGCGCGCGGCAAACCGGAAGTGAAACCTCAACAGACTCAGGTCGCGCTGATGGCAGAGATGGAGGAAACCGACTCTAATGATGTGTTAGACGACTGGTTCATCGAGTCGCTGAAGACGTGAGATTTGTTTTGTTTTAACCTTTAAAGTTGAGTTTCTTCTTCTCTCCGCAGCTGCGCGTCGCTTCTAAACGATTATTAACTCAAACCTGCGTCTGGTTCCGACACGTGTCCGTTCGGCTTTAACCACACTTTGAAATTCCCGAAAGATGAAGCTCAGTAGTGGAGAAAAACTACTTTATCTTTATTTATAAAATTAAGAAAACAGAATTCTTATGTTATAGATAAGGTATTTGTGTTTAGGAAAAGTAGGAAAGTATCAATGTTTTATTTTTCTGAAGGGAGTCTGGTATCAAAGGTAAAAGTGCAGAACAAAACACATTGAAATATACATTAAAGTAGTATTTTAATGTTATAATGTGATTTAAAGTGAAGCTGTAGAGTAAAACATCCCCAAACCCAGACTCCATTCATAAAATCTCTCCTCTGCAGCTCCTGCTACACGTTTATAGCTTATAAATATAATATTGCTGCATAATTGGTCCCGTCCTCCACACCTGTCCGTCTCTTCAGGTACAAAGACCTTCATGTGTATCAGCTGGAGCGTCCCACCCGGGTCCTGGAGTGGACGTCAGGGAGGAGTGAGTTCATACACTTCACTTTATTATCTGGAAATATCACATTCACATATTACAATTCAGAAGTCATCAGATGGCACGAGCGGTGCATTTAAAGTCACATTAAACGTGGTTTCTTACTGTTCCCAGCCGTGTGTGTGGCAGGATACGCTCCGGCTAGAAATGAAATCCTGGAGCTGCTCTTACCGCTGAAGCTGTTCGCCGAGGAGAATAAGGTGAGAAATCATCCCAAGGTTGTGTTTATTTCTTTTTGAATTTGTGTGATTTATTGATAGTGTGTTGTGTTCAGGGTCTCTGTGCACAACGGGACTTCAAAGTGGTCCACGGTGGGTTCACGGACGGGCCGGTCCGCTGCCTCACACGCGTCCCAGGGTCACGGTGCGTTCACTGTTTTTATTCATTTTACTTTGTTGATGTTGTTGTACTTTCCTTCTTACATTGTTATGAAATATGCATGCAGTACATTTTTTGTAAATAATGTTTTCCTCATTTATTTAGTCACAATAACTTTTACATACAAAATATATTCTAACAAAATGTTCTAAAATATATGTAAAATACAACTTTTATATGAATAAATATATATATATGAATAAATAAATATATATATATATATATATAATATGTAATGATAATATATATGTATATAATATACATATATACTCACACAAGTGCATAGAGTATATAGATGGACATACACACAGTAATTGCATAAATATACATTTTCTAATTAAATATCTATCTTTCATAAATATCAGAAAGAAGAAAATAGCGTTTATATGAACTTAAACATTAAAAACAGACAGTACAAATACACATTTATTGACTTTTCATGTTAATTAAATTTTACTCTTATCAATATTAGAGTCAAGGCAAGCATTCAATTAATCAATTAGTTGATTGAAATAAAATTAATCAACCATTAATCAATTTTTTTTAGATTAAATGCATCTTGATGAATATTTCTCTCTTTCTCTGAATTATTAATAACAAACAATTAATGGATTTAAACAATAAAATAATTGTGTGCATGTGTCAAAGTCATGTGACTCAGGAAGTGTTTAGTGTCCTAGTAAGACCTCCAGCAGAGACTCACTTCCTGTTGTTGTTGTTGTTGTTCCTGCAGGTGTGTCGTCACCAACGACGGGCTGAGCTCCGACCTGCAGGTGTGGAGCGTCGGAGGAGACGACAGCGGTGAGTTCAGGTCCCCCGAAGAAAAGACGACGTTTATTCATTCATTAATGTTTCCAGAACACCTTCTGTCCTTTTCTTTCTTTCTTTTCTTCAAACGCGTTGTGTTTTCTCGCGATGCGATTGGTCGTCTTATCGTCCAATGACAGACGGGATCCGGTTGACGGGGCGCGTCGAGGGGAGGAAGAGGACGACGAAGAAGAGGAGTGGTTCAGGAGGAGGCTGCCGGATCGCAGCTCGACTCTCGTCCCAGGTCCTTCACGGCGCTCAGACCGCCGACGTCCAGCTGACTCAGCTGACCTCGGGTCAGATTCTCTACACGCTGGGTAACGGTTAATATTAGTCACATTATTAATCACTAGCTGTCTCCGCCGGTGGATAAGCATCGAACCACCGGCCCGGCGCTCCTTCAGACCTCCTGTGTCTCCGTCCCACAGAGACGACCTCCGACGAGCCTCTGAGTTCTTTGCAGTTCGTGAGCGACTCCGTCTTCCTCGCCGGCGGCTCCAACGGCAACGTCTACGTCGCCGACACGCGGACGTCTGCCGCCGCTCAGCTTCACCCGGCGCCGGCGTCTCCGGGCGAGTGCGCCCTCTGGTGGACGGACGCGGCGTCCCGCGGCGTCCTCAGACTGTCCTCGTCCGGCCAGGCCGTGGTTTCGGACCTGAGGAGCCCCGGAGCCGCGGTGGGTCGAGCTCGGCTGGACGTCCGATCGGGTCGCCGCGACCCGGAGGTCAGCGTGTCGTGGGCGCCGGCGCTGGACGACTGCATCGCCGTGTCGGGTGAGTTAGCGTTAGCTTAGCATAGAGACTGGAAACAAAGGGAAGTGTTAGCTTAGCATAAAGACTGGAAACAAAGGGAAGTGTTAGCTTAGCATAAAGACTGGAAACAAAGGGAAGTGTTGGCTTCGTTCTGCTCAAATAATAACATGAACTTAACTGCACATCGAGAGTTTGAATCTGAGTCGAAAAATGAGAGACACAGCTACACAACAGTTACAGTAACACAGCGACACAACACCTGTTCCAGCTACACAACAGTTACAGTAACACAACGACACAACACCTGTTACAGTAACACAGCTACACAACACCTGTTCCAGCTACACAACACCTGTTACAGTAACACAACTACACACCACTTGTTACAGCTACACAACACATTTGTTGTGTAGTTGTGTAGTTCTGTTGTGTAGTTGTGTTAAGTCCTCCCTCCCTGCAGGGTTCAGTGGAGCGGTTCGTTGTGTAGTCCTGTTGTGTAGTCCTGTTGTGTAGTCCTGTTGTGTAGTCCTGTTGTGTAGCTGTGTTAAGTCCTCCCTCCCTGCAGGGTTCAGTGGAGCGGTTCGGATCTACAACACGTCGGTCTGGACGTCGGAGCCGCGGGACGTCGAGCCGATGTTCGAGCACCGCGGTCACGCCGTCTCCTCGCAGGCCGGTGACGAAGACGAGGACGTCTTCGTCACCGCCCACGTCTGGCATCCCGAGCGGCCGAGGACGCTGCTGTCTGCGGCCGGGGACGGATCCGTCCACGTGTGGGACTGGGTCGACCAATCGGCTGCCGGCTGAGGAGGAGAAATGTTATTGTAATACTGTAAGGAGATATATTAAACTTTTTATAATGAAAGACCGACTGTATTCCTGAAGCCTTCATTCTATACGGCATCACGACCTAGATAAACCATGTCAACATTTAAATATAAAATCATACAATAATATATATTATGATTTTTTTATTTAATTTTATGTATATATATTGTTTTTTTAATATTTTGTATTATTATATTTTTATTTATTTACTATATATAATTATTAAAACAAAATATATATATTTTTTTATTATTTATTATATATAATAATTTAAAATATATATATATATATTCCTCCAGTTCAATAAGTGCTGACGTCAATGAACCGAACCACCGAGGCAGCAGATGCAACAGAGCGTCAACACAACAAACATCTTCTCTTCTTAGAGACATCTTTGCTTCTTTTAGCTCCGCCTCCAGACCTTGAGCTCTTCGCCACACGGTTTGATTATTAAAGCACAATAAACATCTCCTGTGACCTCTGACCCTCTTGCTCTGCTGGCGACTAGCGTCATGAAGGCAACGCTTCTCTGGAAGAAAGAAAAACTGTCTCCTTGAGATTTTCTTCCCATGTTGAGTTTAAATTGAAAAACTGTGACTACATCTGTGACCTCTTCACAGGAAACAACTTTGAGACATACAACTGGTCTGAAGCCACGTGAGAATCGGACAATCCGAGATAACGGATCACAAAACTCAGGGTTCTGATCGTATGTGGCTATAGACCAGTTGTATGTCTCAAAGTTGTGTGTTTCCTGAGAAGAGGTCACAGATGTACAGTCACAGCTTTTCAATTTAAACTCGACATGGGAAGAAAATCTCAAGGAGACCGTTTCATCTTGGATGAGCCTTATCAATACGTATCCTTTTATTTTGTTAGTCATTTATAGTCGTTTATTAAAGTGGTTTAAGTAAATAAAAGATATATTTTATAGTCGTTCTTGGTGTCAATGAAGTGTGACAATGAGCTAAGAGCTGTTTATCATTTACCTTCAGCCTGTACTCATTTTCACTGAGCGCAGCCTGAATGCATCACCTTGTAACTGAAGTAAACCCTCCGCTGGTTCTCCGTTAGCGGTGCTGCTAACGGTACTAGCTCTCCTCCTGTTTTCCTGCAGTAACTTTGTCTCCTGCCATCAGAGGAAAACATTCTCCTGAGAGAAGACAAATAAAAAAAATGAACATTAACACCGATGTTGTGATGACTCTACTTCTCTCTCCTGACCACCAGGGGGCGACTCCTCTGGTTGTATAGAAGTATATGCCTTATGTGTTAAAGCTGCATTCTCTCTTCTGACCACCAGGGGGTGACTCCTCTGGTTGTATAGAAGTCTATGCTTCATGTGTTAAAGCTGCATTCTCTCTCCTGACCACTAGGGGGCGACTCATTGAAATGACATAATTCATAACACTGACATTCAATTTTAAATAAACATTTCAATGCTGTGCAGATTCTTTAGTTTTTTTTGCACGTGTATTCATTGAGTTTTAAACCTGGTATTTCTGCAGAGTTGCTGCTTCTAGTTGTACCAATAGTACTACAGTATTAGTACTACAATATTAGTATTCTAGTCTCGGCCGTATGACGAGCGGGTCGAGCCGGTTCAGGGAAGCTGAATAAAACACATCATGGTCCAGACAGGCGGCCGCAAAACATTCAGTTATTCATAACATTACGTGCAACAGACCACCTTCAACCTTCACTGACACACACACACACACACACACACACACACACACACACACACACACGTTTAAGTTCCAAGATTAACATACCTAATATGAATAATTTAATATAAATTGGAAATTTAGTTTGAGGATGTTTTAGGTAATTAACCTTGAGACCTGGTCCTCTTGAGACCTAATCCTCTTGAGACCTGGTCCCCTTAAAACCTGATCCTCTTGAGACCTGGTCCCCTTAAGACCCGGTCCCCCTAAGACCTGGTCCCCTTAAGACCTGGTCCCCTTAAAACCTGATCCTCTTGAGACCTGGTCCCCTTAAGACATGGTCCCCTTAAAACCTGATCCTCTTGAGACCTGGTCCCCTTAAGACCCGGTCCCCCTAAGACCTGGTCCCCTTAAGACCTGGTCCCCTTAAAACCTGATCCTCTTAAGACCTGGTCCCATTAAGACCTGGTCCCCTTGAGACCTGGTCCTCTTGAGACCTGGTCCTTCTTCTTTTACTTTTGTCAGATATTTTACAGACAAAGCAATTCATGTTTAACAATTAAAATAAATGAAGATAAATATTTGCAGCAATGGATCAAGTCTTTTAATAAATCTGACAATATTGATATTTAAATGTTAGATCAATCTTACACATTAAAATAACAGATGGAGCTACAAGTTAAAACATATTGAATTTATCAGACTAAATTATTATTATATTTTTTTTATTAATGTTCATTACAGTTAATGCTTAAATGTTTCTGGAGCGACTGCACATCATAAAAACCCTTTCCAAATATTCACAGTCTCAAGACACAACACATCCTTAATGTTGTAATTCTCTGCTGTGAAAAGGAATACCTTTCATTCCTCTTGAGTCTGACAGACAGCAGGGCGACCTCACAGCGTTACATAACGCTCATGAACAAAGAGCGCTTACATTAAGCAGAGAGAAGACACATCAGAGACTCTTATTAAGCCTGAAAGCTCCTCATTATGCATTCACACACAAACACTCACTACATACCGGAGGAGTGTTTTCTTCCTGCATGAAACTCGTTCAACACTTAAAGGTTTGAAAAATGTGGAAAAACAAGATTTCTCTTCAAGCGGCTGCTATAATCTAGAGAATGTATGACAATAACCTTTCATTTCAACGGCTGTGTGCCTTTCATCTGTAACGATGACGTGATGGAATACGATGTGAAACCAACAGGTAAACATTCTTGTAAATAAACAAATACATTATAAATACAATGGTCATGAACAGTGTTGGGGGTAACGAGTTACAAAGTAACTGATTACAATAACGATATTACTATTATAGGTAACGAAGTAAAGTAACGCATTACACTCACAATATTGGTAACTACACTACTTTACTAGACCTCAGTAACGTGCTTTCCTGCGTTACTCAAGACATTTGTACCAGTCCAAAAAGTTCTCTTTTAGTGGCGCGCGAGTTACACGACACTTCCTGCATGAACAATAGCAACAAGCTGCTAGCTAGCGCTGCTGCTGCTACTGCCCGCTGCTGCTGCTGCTACTGCCCGCTGCTGCTGCTGCTACTGCCCGCGACCCCTCTGCCCAAGTCGGGTGTCGAGCCTGGTCCCGCTACCTTCGGTGGTTTTCGGGGAGCTAGCGGAAGTTAACGGAGAGCTAGCGGAAGTTAACGGAGAGCTAGCGGAAGTTAACGGAGAGCTAGCGGAAGTTAGCAGGGAAGTGACGGAGCGCTAGCAGGAGCCCCAGCCGGCTACAGCGGGGAGCTAACGGGGACTCTGACCGAAGGTAGTAGCGGCTCGTAACCCGACGTTTACGGTAGATTGTTCATGCAGGAAGTGTCGTGTGACTCGTGCGATTATTATTATTGGAAATTATATGAATTAATAATAATAAATTATTATTGAAAATTGAAAATAAAGTGACGAAAGGGACATGATGTTTGTCCATGTATCTTTGCAGTTAATTTGGGTGAATTTGAAGTGAAGTAACTAGTAGTGAAGTTACTTTTCAAATACAGTAACTAGTAAAGTAATCGAGTTACAATTTTCAGAAGTAACTAGTAACGTGTAACTAGTTACTTTTTCTGAGTAACTACCCCAACACTGGTCATGAACTACACAATGTACTCAGTGGTTGCTTTAAATGGTGGGACACTAGGACCCAGGGAAGATACCATCAGAGGGACACTGGGCGGAGCTAATTTATTAGCACGTGCTAGCGCTTAGCCAACAAGTCAAATAATCCTCTTAATTATTTTTACACATTTTGTTCAAATAAAGAGATTATTTTTCATGATTTACTGATAAAGGTTCTGATGTAATATTTATTGTGTTGGTGCAATGAAAGTATTCAAACTGCACTAATTAAAACGCGTTTGTTTCCAACATGGACGCCAGGAGATGTAGTGGCTGCAACTGGAGTTTTAAATAAAATAACTTTGAGAAGTTAAAAAGTGTGCAGAAGACGGGCAGCGAAGACGCAGATCTTTCTTATTTTTAAAGCTAATTTGGGGCCAAGCAGAATGGAGCTCGGCCTGCAGGGGAAGTGAGCAAAGCTGCTGAAGCCCGACACAAAAGAACAGTTTGAGTCTTGAGATTAATTAGAATGAGATGCGGCCGCCGTAATAACCGGCTACTATTCAGCTTTCATGTAAAGAAAAATACAATAAGAAAAAAGTCATTTCGTGTGAGACTGTGAGGAGGGTCGACGGTTTGATCCCCTCAGAATCGACTCATTGTTGCCTCCCGAAATACAAGTTTTATATATATATATATATATATATATATATATATAGGTTATTTTTAAAACTGCATTCATGAGCTGCTTCTTCTCCACAGTCTCATATGATTATATGATCTCTTATTTCTTACTTTACTTTGACTTTGTCCGATTGTTCAATGAAAAATATAAAGTTTAACGTTTAAAACATTTTATTATTATAATTGTATACAAGTATGTATATATATATATATATATATATATATATATATATATATATATATATATATACAGCTGCTGCAGAGTAGCTGCTGCCCGTTTGACCCGCAGCTTCGTCCTCCAGCTCCGCTGTAATGTAGCTGCTGTAGTCGCTCTTAAAATAACCGCCGTGATTACTGCTATTATCCTCCATCATCATCATCATCATCATCATCATCAGTAATGGCCGCCGCTCTTTCAGATCAACCGTCAGTCGCACTGTGAACTTTAAAGTCGAGACAGAACTCGAATCCTCCGGCTGCTGTTGGTCATACTTAGAAGTTATTTTAACTTCCTCACAGGATGAGTGTTGAAGCTCGGCCTGGTTATTCGTGGCATTTTGTTTCAGAACAGAATGTTCAGGATTAAACACGAGAGACAAATCACGTTCACGTTGAGAAGTGAACATATGATGTAATTTATTTAAAAGATACCTCTTACCTCCAGCTGTCTTACCATCAGCCAGGTGTCTTACCATCAGCCAGGTGTCTTACCATCAGCCAGCTGTTTTACCATCAGCCAGGTGTCTTACCATTAGCCAGATGTCTTACCTCCAGCTGTCTTACCATCAGCCAGGTGTCTTCCCTCCAGCTGTCTTACCATCAGCCAGGTGTCTTCCCTCCAGCTGTCTTACCATCAGCCAGGTGTCTTACCTCCAGCTGTCTTACCATCAGCCAGGTGTCTTACCTCCAGCTAGCTAGTTCTTAAAATGTTAGTTTTAGTCCGTGTCGTCCCTCATCAGCAAAATGTACCTGAAGTATTTCAGGTCCTCCTGATGCCGGTCAGTGACACATTACATATTATATTCATATACACTAATTATTTTATCTTTGTCGACGTATGAGCATAATTATTTAACATACTTTCTCCAGATGGAGCTCATCTGTCTCAACTTCTCTGCTTAACAGAGTATTAATATTATATTAAATAACTTCCTCACGAGGAAATCTGAAACCAATATGACATAAAATCTATATATATATATATATATATATATATATATATATATATATATATAAAATGCAATGCCGTCTCTTTTTTTAAATGACCTTTAAAATATGAAAATTCACTCATT
Organism: Taurulus bubalis; assembly: GCF_910589615.1. Classification (NCBI taxonomy): domain Eukaryota; kingdom Metazoa; phylum Chordata; class Actinopteri; order Perciformes; family Cottidae; genus Taurulus; species Taurulus bubalis. The sequence goes on from NC_136600.1 coordinate 26,283,632, forward strand.
AGCCCTGACTGCAGTCGGGTTTGTGACTTGATTCATAATTTATTTATTTATTTGAGTTTATATTAATAAATGCTCTAATTCTGAAGGCCGACTGTGACGTCTGCACAACGGCTTCCTTCAAAGTTTAATAAAAAAGCAGCCGATTGGCTCCAACTGAGACTTTATGAAACACTTTTAATAAGAATAACTTTTCTTTTTGAGTGAGTTTAAGCCACATAAACAGTTTGTTTGTCCGGATTTAACATATTTACTGACTCACATGTGGACATATTTTAATCTACAAGTTCTTTAATTAACCTGCAATAACTGGCATTTGATTTACCACTATGGAATTTTTACCATTTTTTTTTTAAAGTGAGGTTTTTCATTCTCGTCTTGACGTTTTATTAAAAATACAAAAACGACTCATCGAGAAAAATACGTGACAAATTAATTATGAATAAAATCAATTAGGAGATAAATCAGTGAATTTTCAGCCATCAATCAAAAGCAGGAAAATAAAAGCGACTGTTATTATATTTTACATATTATATCACATTATATTCAGTTTCCTTCTTTGAGGTTCTTTAATAATCAAACATGACGGTAATTATCTTAACATTTAAGTTTAAACTAAAGTTAAAGTTACACACTCATTAAGCTCAGAGTAATAGAATAGAGGAAGGACGTGTGTTTTTTATATTTATTGATTTAGCTTATTACTGTAAATGTTTACAGCTCATTTTATAATGTTTTCTTTTATGTTTAAAATAAGATTAGTAAGATTTCATTCATTATTTCGTGGCTCATCTGAGGTACATTTGTTTTTTAGTAAATAAATAAAAATCTAAATACACCAGTTTTGTTATATTTTACATAAACTTTAAGTCACACAGCAACTTCATGAATCTAATATCGATATCGTAATAATCTAAATGAAAACACGACACGAAAGAGTCCGTTCTTTAAGCAAAACATTATTTATATATAATATATACTCAAAGATTTCTGAAGGAATTAGTATCAAACAAAGATATGCTGCTTACATTCTGATTGAAGCCCTTTTTGTTTAGAAGCTTTTAAACAAAAGAATTAAAATGAAAAAAAGACAAAACAATTAAATCAACAAAACCCAAATAAAACCCGATGATCCCTTTCAGCCGTCGCACACGCCGCCTCCTCCTCATTCATGTCGTCTCAACACGTCTCAGCATCTGCAGCTTCAATCCAACGAAGTCGCCTGAAAACGTTTAAACTCCGAATAAAAGAACTCTGTTTCCGTGCCCTTGACTTCCATTCATTGTCGTTTCTGCTCAATGGGTTGAAACTGGAGACGGATGTGAAAACATCGTCAAACTTTCTGTCATCGAGTAAATGATGGATGAAATTATAGTGAAAATAAACAATTCTCGCCAAGCTAACAGGCTAATTTTACATAAACGCTAATCACAACTTCCTGGTTTCGTCATGTGATGTCATCGGGCCCCAAAAATACCTTTCTCTCCCCCATTGAGGATAATTAATTTTTTGGAGGCGAATAAACTTCCCAGTACGATCAAAAGAATATCCCTTATTTATTATTATTATTGCTATTATTGTTATGCGAGGCTGGACCGAGCTGCTGGAGGGAGTGGGCGGGGCTAAAGAAAACGCTAGTGCGCTTTAAGAACCCAAAAATGAGGAAAATCTGGGTCATTTTATACTCGAAAGTCAAACTTTCACATGAATGAACGGCTGGAAGAAGAAGCCCCGCCCCTTTCTGTGTACATAACGTCACCAGAGAGAAAGAAAAAGTTTAAATTTACACGATCAGCGAGAAGAACCCGATTAGTTTAGGAGACGCGTGTGATGCGTTCAGGTAACCCTAAAAAAAACACCACTGTGAAATCTGTGTGTCCTGGAAGCTTTTTCTTACGTTTTTACTTTATTTACTTATTCATTATTCCGACTTTAGCCTTCGTCGTGAAGAAACCCCCGACGCCGTTTACAGACGTTTATTTAACGAAATCGGGAGAAAGTTCCCGTTTACGTTACTCGTGTAAACGCAACACGAGCTCCAACAGAAGGAACAGAGGTCGTTGAACGCAGAACACACAACGCAGTCAGCTGCTGCCGACATGTGACGGGAGGAAGAGGAGGAGGAAGAGGAGGAAACGGCGTCATGTCAGAGCCGATCGTAACTGTACAACAACAAATGAACCCAAAACTAATTCTGTACAAATGTACAAAAGAAAAGGATAAAAACATGAAGCTTTGTTTTAAAAACATCCAGCAGAGTCGCTGTGGATCCGATCAAAGTCATTGTGCCGACTTCGCTAAGTGCAATCCTGAGGCCGCCTCCCACATCTTCATCATCATCATCATCGTCACCACAGCGAGTATAAAGAACAGCGGGTTAGTGACCATGTTTTCTTTTGCTTTCGTCGACGTTAAATCTGTAAAACTAAAGAACATTTTGTATATGTTTTTTTTAAGGAAACGTCTCTTTTCTTCTGCGCTCTGCTGCTTTGAGTTCAGACGAGGCGTTCGCTGCCACCTCGGAAAGAAGTAAACCGCACAAGATAATTCATCTGAAGAAGAGATGAAGACGTTTGATCTCCACAATGTGCTCGTCTCTACTCGTACAATTCACTCATTCATTATTATTATCGGATTGAACATGTTATTGCAAATCTCCCCGTATATTCTCATATATATATATATATATATATATATATATATATATATATATATATATATATATATATATATATATATATATATATATATATATATATATATATATATATATAAGCTCTGAAGACAAAGCACCAGATAAACAGGAACAATTTGATGCCTGGAATGCAAATTGATAAGTTTTAGAACGTTAAACCAAAACAAAAAACTACACACAAAAAAAAAGGACATTTTACCCTAAAATAAAGCAAACTACAGATTCTCTCTCTGAGCTGTCGAGTTATTGATCAGACTAGAGTTCTGAAATGAAACACTAAATCTGCAGTTTCATGTCAGAAAAACAACAAAAAACAAGTGTTCTTTATTTTGCATTTGCACTTTGTTTATTTGTGTCTATTTATGTTTCTACTGGGAGATTCAATCAGTTTACTTTTTTTTTTTCTATTACAGTTTTCAGGTGGAAATCCTGTCGATTCATTTTGTGACGCGTCTGTTCATTTGTGAGATCGTTGTAAAATGTTGTAAAGCCCGCCTCTCGCTCGATCTGATTGGCCAAAGCGTGACATTGACGAGAGTTGAGGATATTTTAACTTTTTTTAAACCGTCTAATTTCATGCTGAAAGACTTTTAATGACTAATGAACACAAGATTTAAAGCGTTTGTGGAGAAAAGAATTAACGAATCCGTTAGTCGACAAACTCGTAGAGCGGTTACTAACATTTCTTTAGCCAATTAGTCGGTTTATTTATTTTATTTTTAAGGATTTTGATGCTAAACATAATTTTCCAAGAAACTTCTGAGAACATTTCTGGTAAAAAAAAAGATTTAAAGTGGAGCTTTATTTGAGGAAAACCTGAAGTGTGATGAATTACAGCTGAAGAGAGACGCGCCGGCGCTTTGAACACAAAGACGTGCAGAAAGTAGATTTATGTCACAAAAACATGAAACAACAAAGGAATCATTGGCTGATTGATTTCAACGGTTTTGGAGGAACAACGGCCGAGATATGAGGAATGAAGCTCACTCAGTTCTCCTCCTCAAGCCGCACACACACACACACACACACACACACACACACACACACACACACACACCTGTGAGATTACGCAAGAGTTCAGCAAAGACAGAGAGGGTGCGTTTGTTTAGTGACAGAGAGCAGCAGACAAGTCACTGATGGGAAGACGAGCGTTTCTTCCTCCAGTTAAACTATTACACAAATCATGATGAAACTAAATCATGTGATTAACAAAAAAAAAAAAGACTTCTCAACATCTGATCTCTTATGTTATATATATATATATATATATATATATATATATATATATATATATATATATATATATATATAAAATAAATATTTAAACATATAACTAGTTATATATATATAAATATTTAAACTATATCAATATAAAATATATAATTATATATTTTATATCGATATTATATATATATATAGATATAATATATGCGCGCACCGCATGTCATGTGACACAGAAACGACCAATCACAGTCTACCTTATTCTAGTGCAGAAGAAGAACAGACCAAGAGCTTCAGTCTTTCCACTCAACGACTGAATTATCTTTGTATTGACTCACTGCTAAATTACCACAACCTCCTCTTCCTCCTCCTCCTCACCATCACCATCATCACATGTGTGCAGGTTTTGGTTTCTTAGTAACAGCAGGAGCGTTTCTGTGTAAACTGACCGACCCATTTCTTCCCCGACTGAACCTGTAATTACGGCCGTCGCCCTCGACGTCCTCACTGGGCTTCGCGGAAAAAAAATTAAACCCAGCCGGTGAACTCAGTCATCCAGAACCTTCTAGTGTGAGGAGCACTATGTGGCAGGAAGTAGACGCAGGTTTCAGGGAAAAACTTCCGATTACAGGTCGCCAAGAAAAGAAAGAAGAAAAACAAACGTTCACCAAAACTGAACCCATCCTTTGTGTATCTCCCCACACACACACACACACACACACACACACACACACACACACACACACACACACACACACACACACACACACACACACACACACACACGTCTGTGTAATGTATCTCACAGTCAAACCGTCATGAAGTCCCTGTTTTTTGCAGCTTGTGTCAATCAACCAATAAACTTCCTGACGGATGGGCTCCGTTTCCTCCAAGGCACTACGTGACGGAAAAGGCAACCGGTAGTTAGGTTTTCTTTTTGTGGGGCTAAACAAGCTTCAGCTGATTTGTCAGAAGCAAGAGAAAGAGCTGTGTGTTTAGCATCATATCTACATTTTGTTATTATTTATTTATATTTATATATATATATATATATATATATATATATATATATATATATATATATATATATATAAAAAAAAAATAAAAAAGGGACATTTTGCTGGAGACAAATTTACAAAATAGGGCAGAAAAATACCAACTTCTAAAAGCACCTGAAGGACAGAAGAGATGGAAGGTCAAACATTTGCTTTTCCCTGCAGATATAACAAGCAATCACCTTGTGCAGGCCTGGACATAAAGAAGAAGAGAGAGAAGGAGGAGGAAGAATTTTCTCATTAGCACCGTGGTGTTCTGTAGTGACGAATCGCAGCCCAATCAAGAGTCAAGGAGAAGAAGAAGTGTGCTGGTCTCCCACTTGATTCCACATTCCACAGCTGTGAGGAGAATATTGATCCCGGCTGCAGTTCGAGGAAGAAGTAAAATATTTTTTGGTTTGAAGAGTTAGTGAATTAATCCTCCGTTAATCTCCATCATCTGGGAGGAGAAGGAAACGACGACAAAAGAAGAAGAAGGAGAAGAAGGATTCCCTCGGCCGGTCCCGGCTCCTCAGTCGCTGCTGTCGTCCTCGTCGTCGTCCTCGTCCGACATGTTGTTGAACTTTGACCCCAGTCGGCTGAAGGAGTCCGAGTGCGGCGCCAGGCCTCCCGCCGTCAGCTGCAGGAAGCAGTACTCGCAGACGCGCACCGGCTTGGACGACTGGCTGGGCAGCAGGTGCTTCTTCTCCGAGCACGGCCCGCACACCACGAAGCCGCACTTCCTGCAGTGGTGGCGCCGGCTGACGGCCGTGAACTTCACCTTCTGGCAGCGCATGCACACCGTGGCCTCCGAGTCGGGCACCCACACGGCGGCGTGCTCGCCCGCCGGCGCCTTGCCGCTCTTCTGCAGCAGGTCCTCCACGCACTTCCCGATGTGGTTCATCCACTCGGACTTCTCCGTGGCGGTGGCGGCGTACACGGCGAAGGACTTGGTGGGCGTCTTGATGAGCCAGCCGTTGCGCAGGTCGCCGTCGTCCGGCACCGTGGCGATGGTGACGCTCTCCAGCGGGATGATGTGCTGCTTGTTGTACTTCTTCTTCTGGATGACGATGTTGCCGTAGACCAGGATGTCGTTGCAGAGGAAGAACTGCCGCGCCTTGGGCTTCTTGCGGCACAGTTTGGTGAGGACGCCCTCGCCGATCAGCACGCGGCCGGGGATGGCGAGTGGCTGGCCCGCCGCGCCGAAGCAGCCCTCCACCACCCCGATGCGCTTGGAGTTGGCCTCGCTGTTCGCAAGCCGGTCCACCATCTTCACCTCACCTGGAGGAAACCGGAGAGAAAACGTATTTATTTATTTTCACGTAAGGCGTAAGTTACGCTCCTCACGTAAGGCGTAAGTTACGCTCCTCACGTAAGGCGTAAGTTACGCTCCTCACGTAAGGTGTAAGCTACGCTCCTCACGTAAGGCGTAAGTTACGCTCCTCACGTAAGGTGTAAGCTACGCTCCTCACGTTACGCTCCTCACGTAAGGCGTAAGTTACACTCCTCACGTAACGTTCCTCACGTTACGCTCCTCACGTAAGGCGTAAGTTACGCTCCTCACGTAAGGCGTAAGTTACGCTCCTCACGTTACATTCCTTGCGTAAGGCGTAAGTTACGCTCCTCACGTAACGCTCTTCACGTAAGGCGTAAGTTACGCTCTTCGCGTAAGTTACGCTCCTCACGTTACGCTCCTCACGTAACGCTCTTCACGTAAGGCGTAAGTTACGCTCCTCACATAACGCTCTTCATGTAAGGCGTAAGTTACGCTCTTCGCGTAAGTTACGCTCCTCACGTTACGCTCCTCACGTTACGCTCCTCACGTAAGGCGAAGCTACCCTCCTCACGTTACGCTCCTCACGTTACGCTCCTCACGTAAGGCGTAAGCTACGCTCCTACTGAGAGTTTTAGAGAGTCAAGTGCTTTATATTTGACGAACGGGATGCTGATAAGTGAAAATGAGCTAAATGGTTTTACTCCTATAAAGAAGAAGAAAGAAAAACAGCAGTGGGTGGGCAAGTAAAGTAATCTGTGTGAACACCGTGAGACACAGCGAGTCGGACCGTTAGCTTCTTGCCCTTTTCAACATAAACCGCAGAGCTAAAAGCAAAGCTAATTAGCCAGTAGATGCCAGTGCAGCTCGGGCTCCCCAGTGATCTGCACACTAATAACCCGGAGAGCTGCTGCTGACAGCACAGAGGCTGCTGACGAGGAAACCGTCCAACCGGCGCCCAGTGAGACAGATGAGGCATGAACACAGGCTGGAGGCTCCAGACCAGTACTCCCAGTGAGACAGATGAGGCATGAACACAGGCTGGAGGCTCCAGACCAGTACTCCCAGTGAGACATGAACACAGGCTGGAGGCTCCAGACCAGTACTCCCAGTGAGACAGATGAGGCATGAACACAGGCTGGAGGCTCCAGACCAGTACTCCCAGTGGGGAAACAGACTGGCCGTACAGAGAATACCACGCATTCTCTTTGCTCTGCCGTCACAAATGTTTCAACAAAGACGGGAAGAAAAATATAGAAATCCGAGGGCAAAAATCTGTCTTAGGTTCAGATAAATAATATTTCATGAAAGAGATTATTTGACAACCTTAAAAATCAGCTTTAAACGAGAAAGCGACACATGGAGATCAGGGTCTAAATGGGTTATGCAGACATGTAACTTTCATTGCCAATTATTGGATTATTTCCTCAGAGATTTAATCAACTCAATAAAATGGTTGTATTGTGAATTAGTTTTGTTTATTCAATTAAAATGATATAAAACCCAGAAAAGAGAAAAAATAGATCCAAATTGTAAACTTTCAGCACTATACACACTGTGTGCCACTCACGACATTGTATATTATCGGTTAAAAACATTATTATTAATAAATAAATAAATGATTATTAAATAAGCAGCCACGGCCACATTCAATTCAACGATGTCCAAACACTCAATAACAGATAATCACTTGAGAATGTATTCGTTTACAAACATCTTTTCTCAATCGTCTGTTTTTCTCTCACAAAACAACCAAAAAGAACGGATTAGAGTATCAATAAGAAGTAGTATCTATTACTCCTATTGATCCGGTAGCCTTAACTTCATACTTCAAGTCACTGAACTGGTTTTGGATGAGTTGACAAATACTTCCGGACTTCCTCTGCAGCTCATTTCCTGAATCTAATTATAGAAGAAAAGTTAAATATTTTCAGGCTGTAGTTTTATTTTATTTTTTGTGTTGAGTTTAAAAGAACAGCTTCACTTTAAAACACGTATTTCTGAATTATCCATTTATTATTGGACTCTATTCTTCGTAGAGGTTTCACTGAATGCTTATTATATTATATGTATATATTTTATTCTTATATTATGTCATTTTATTATATATATATATATTTTGCGACATGTGATCGGGCCCCCGAGGACAATTAAGGAATAAGCAGCAATCTGAGCAATGACCCCTTGCAGCTGAGCCACACTTAACAACACCCGAAGAATAAAGACGGAGAAGTCCTCTAAACTAATTCCGCCGTATTTGTCTGCTTCACAGATCATTAAAATGCGTCTTTTCATTCCCAGTTTCTGTGAACTAGAGTTAAGCAACACATCAATATTATCGTGTAGAGTTTGGCATATTAAAATCACAGGTTCATACACATTCTGACCAGTGGATTTCATGACTTTTCCAGGTTTTCCAGGCCGTTAGAACCCTGGTATCCTCATATGGCACGAGAGTCGTCTTTTTCAAAGAGTTTTCAAAGTCTGCTTTGCAGTAAAGTGATGACTCATTGTGTCCACATCCCTGATGATTATTGAACCAATACTCTCTTTGTGTAAATATGTTGAAAGCACCAATAAATTAACCCAACAATATTGATATATTTCTGGTATACCTCCTTCCGCCACGAATGAAGGGATTTAACCATAAAGTCGAGCGAGTAAACTCCTGACATTAGAATGGAGAACACCCTCGACCTCTACCAACAAGTCCAAGGTCAACTCCTGAACATTGCACAGCAGGCAGCGCTGCAGCTCGTCCTGCTTCAACACGCCGCCCGCCGGTCTGAAGGCAGATAAAAGGGTTGGCGGTTACACTGTGGAATCGAACCCTCGATCCTTTTAAAAACCACTGTTTACACAACAGAGGACATGAAGCTCTACTCGCACGTGTAACAGGAAGTCAGCTCAATATCAGTGCAATATTTAGAGTTCGTTACTGCAGCCGGCTCGCTGCACTTTGTTCACTCAGGCGAGATAACGGCGATCTAATCGCGTCTCCAGTTTCAGATCCACTTCCATCGCGGTTCATAAACACTGATAACTTTTACACCAGGCTCTGGCTGGAGGGGCTTCCTACACCTCACGATCCAAACGTCTTTAGTTTCAGGAAGAATAAAAGGTGTTGACGAGGGATCACAATGTAAAGCGTCGGTTTAATTTTCTACGTCCCGCGTGATGCGTTCAAGGCCCGTCGGAAAGGTGACGGTCATCATGATGGTTTTCACAGCTTCAGATAAATAACGAACAAAACGACGTGTTAAAGAACGGCTCAGCAGCCAAAGACATCAGTTTATGACACGCTCTCCTCCGTTGGTTTACTTTAGTGTTTTACTTTACAGTCGTTTTACTTTAAAAGTCTCAGTTCGACCGATATCTCCTCCGAGGGAAAACTGCTTAAAAACCAGAAGACAGTAAACAAATATTTTCAAGGGATAAAAGTACAATAAATATCTCATTAATCACACGGAGATTTCAAGTCTTTAGTTTTTAGGAAACTCGCTCAGACCTGAACTCTGTTTTCATCATCAAGAGGATTTCATCATCAGGTTCAAACACATCCAGGAGCCCAGAGGAACCGTGAGTCAGCTACACGTTTTAACACGCAGAAGAAGAAAGGGAGGAGGAGGAGGAGGAGAAAGGGGAGGAGGAGAAGAAGGAGGAGAAGAAGAATAAAGGAGAGGAGGAGGAGAAGAAGAAGAAGAAGAATAAAGGAGAGGAGGAGAAGAAGAAGAAGAAGAAGAAAGGGGAGAAGAAGAAGGAGGAGAAGAAGAAGGAGGAGAAGAAGAAGGAGGAGGAGGAGGTGGAGAAGAAGAAGAAGAAAGGGGAGGAGGAGGTGGAGAAGAAGAAGAAGAAAGGGGAGGAGGAGGAGAAGAAGAAAGGGGAGGAGGAGGAGAAGAAGAAAGGGGAGGTGGAGAAGCAGAAGAAAGGGGAGGTGGAGAAGCAGAAGAAGAAAGGGGAGGAGGAGGAGGAGAAGAAGAAGAAAGGGGAGGAGGAGGAGAAGAAGAAGAAAGGGGAGGTGGAGGAGGAGAAGCAGAAAGGGGAGGAGGAGGAGAAGAAGAAGAAAGGGGAGGTGGAGGAGGAGAAGAAGAAAGGGGAGGAGGAGGAGGAGAAGAAGAAAGGGGAGAAGGAGAAGAAGAACAAGAAGAAAGGGGAGGAGGAGGAGAAGAAGAAGATCTAGAAACTAAAGCTCGCACCATAAAATCGTCATGAGGAAACATAATAACATAATAAACATTATTACAGCCCGTTAGTTCTTCTAGGACTGATCTTCACATGAATCCTAAACAGGTGAAATGAACGTGTGACTGTAAACACACATCTCATTATGAATTGGTGAATATAGCTCAATTAATGTGTCTATAAAGTAGCTTGTGTTTTAGTTTAGAGACAAACTAAACTAAACCTCCCGCTGAGAAATGAAGAAGTGAAGCGGTGACTTATACGTGTTGAGTAAAAGGGAATGTGGCCAGAAAAGAGGAAGTGAAGATGTTGAGTGGACTGACTGTACACACGGCTGTCTTCATTCGCTGGTACTCTACCGTCAAAGCATTCAAGTGATGAAGACGCAGCTCATCCATATTCATTCTAACAGCACTGGTAACTCTCTGAACCCCAAACCCCTGCGGTGGGATTGAAACAAATCAGCAAAACTACAACGTTCATTACAGCCAGAAGCTGTAAAAAAACACATCGGATGTTTATCTTTCCGAAGGTCCTCGAACGCATCACGTGAGGAACGCTTCCATCAGAAAAGGTGAAGCTTCAAATGTTGATATTTCATCAAAAACATTTTATTCTACGCGTCTCTTTTAGAATCTCTCCTCAAATGAAACGTTCACTTCACCAGACTGAGTTAAAACAGTAAAGTCTGAAACTATGACGTCATCATTTATTCACCTGAGATCAACAGTCATGTGACCAAGAGGAGAGGAACTATGACTTAACTTAAGGAAGTGAGGAGAGAAACTATGACTGGTGAACAGGAAGTGAGGAGAGAGGAGGAGAGAGAGAGAAGAGGAGAGAGAGGAAAGAAGAGAGGAGACGAGAAGAGAAGGAGAAGAGGGAGGAAAGAAGATGGGAGAGAGGAGAAGAGGAGAACAAAGGAGGAGAGGGAGAAGAGGAGAGAAGGGAGGAAGGAAGAGGGGAGAAGAGAAGGGAGGAGAAGAGGGAGGAAGGAAGGAGGAGAGGAGAGAGAGGAGAGGAGAGAAGAGAGAAGAAGGAAGAAGAAGAAAGAAAGAAAGAAAGAGAGAGAGAGAAAAGGAGAGGAAATGCATATCTTAATGAGCATCAGGTGTATCGCCTCCATTCCCCACGTTGTAACATCTTCGTGATTAGATTTAATTCTGTATCTCTTTTTTAAACTTTCTTTCTTTTCCTGAACCAACAACACATCTGAGTTCTCTACTTCTTCAGAGAAAGAAATGTGAACTAAAACAACACAAACTGATGTAAAGTGACCAACAAGCTGCGGCACAAGAATGTGGTTCAATCTTGCGTTTACAAAAGAAAAGCTCCTGAGTCCTTACAGAGTCGCTCAGCCTTAAAAACAACAACAAACGCCTATAAAGGAGAGCCACCTCCAGTGCATCGAACCAAGCGCTCCCTATTTGTTTACCTGCGCCACACAGGAAGTAACCGGCTGCTCACGCCTCTAATCTGCATCCATATATAAACGGAGACATGTTGGATTATGTGCTGCAGGATTAGCCGCGTTCCCTCCACCGCAACCAGTTCAGCTCTGGGAGAACTGGTTCTACCACGAGCCTCACGCCTGACTCTGATTGGTCCCCGCGGTCAGCTGATCACTCCGACTGCAGCGGGTTGATCTGAACCGGGACTGGAAGTGGAAAGCAGCCGTCACTAACCGGAGGTTTCCATGACTTTAACCCAAATGTCATGACAAACATGTAGTGAAGTCTGGGTGTAAACAGTGAAAAGTGAGTAAATGTCATATTTAAACTAACAATGAGAACACAAAGCATACAGTAAACCTTAAATGACACAAATAAATGAGACAATAGTTTGATTAAAAGAACAAACATTTATATAGATGCCTGTATGTATGCCTGCTTATATTTTGAGTCTTTCTTTTAAAAGCATATTCATTATTTCAAACTCAGCGTAAATGAACGTCATGAACACATGAATATAACACATTTACATGACTTTTACTAAACTTTTGGGGATTTTACTTTTTTTTTCCCAAGGACTTTTCCAGGCCTGGAAGTAAACACTTTAAAATTCCATGGATTAGAAATACAGTTTTCCTAAACCAGCAGGGTAAACTACACGAGAATGACCTTTGACCTCAAACGCCAGTCACGAGAGAAGTCAAGAGAAAAGCTTTTTAAACACAAGTGAGACTCAAGTTAAAGGCAAACATCCCTTTTTTTCTAAAAGGTGGAGATCACATTCACTTCCACCAGGACCTGTGAGATGACTGTACCTGTGCAGTGCCCCCCACCCCCCCAACCCACACTTTCAAAAAGTACTTCTTAATAAATGGTGGATAGATGGTGTGTTTCCAGTCTGACCTGAAATGCTGTGAATTACTAAACTAAAGAGTCACTTAAAGGCATCATGAGTTAACGTCTCCGTTTATATATATATATACATATATATATATATATATATATATATATATATATATATATATATATGCACATACACATTATATATATATATATATATATATATATATATAAATGCATATAATACATATACACACATATGTGTATATGCATGTATATATATTATATACATGTATATGTACATACACACATGTATACATGTATAAATATGTGTATACATTTATAAATATGTATTTAAAGTTTTCTCGGTGACTTTCAGACTCGTCGCACTAACTTCAGTTAGCATTTAGCAACATTTAGCTCGGACGTTTAGCTCCAAACAAACAAACTCGCTGCTTCCAATTCACTTCCGTTGCCGAAGCTAAACTCACCTGTGCGGGCTCGCGCTGCGACGCCACACACCTGCGAGTGTCTTTACGTCAAAGTTCACACCGCTAAACCTTTTAAAGAGTAAAAGAAGAAGAAGAAGCTAGCTAGCTAGCTGTTAGCTTCAAGCAGCTTCAGCGACAGAAACACCAACTTTTAAACTAACGAAAAACAAACAAAAACTACGAACCCGGCGGCTCCTCTCGCGGTCCGGTTCGTTAGTCGGTGGTTCGATGCTCGGTTGTCGTCCAAGTTGTGGCCCGTAAAGCAGCAAGTGCCCCCCCTCAGAGACCCGTGAGTCCGCGGACACGAGACCGAAGCTGGAAACTCCGAGAGACAACAACATGGCAGCGGGACGCCGCGTTCATGGGCCCAGCGTCAGAGTCGGGAAATATGAACATTCTTTAGGCTCAGCGAATATCAACGGATGGATGGATAGATATATCTTTTTTATAATAAATATTATAAGAAAAAGAAGAAAAAAGCACAATATATTAAAAAAAACTGAATACAATAATAATACAGTCACTAATAAAACAATAGTACAAAGATGTGTGAAGGTGTTATAGTTGAGGTGATTCATTATAAAGTCTTATTGCAAATATCCATATATTATGTGTGTTCTAGCTCCTATAGAACATGTAGGAACCTTTTCAGATGTTTTACAGTATTAATACTCCACTAAAAGCTTTCAAATACGTCAGTAAAAGTATCAGCACAATGTACTTAAAGTAGTTAAAGACAAAGTATTTGTTTGGCTGTATATACGGTGTTTATGGATTAATATCACTGCTGTATTAATGTGTTGCATTTCAGCTATTTTAGAAACTGTTAAATCTACAAATGTGTACTAAAGTGTTTAAGTAAATACATGTAATAATGTAATTAAAAGTATCCAAACTTTCTTATTATTTCATGACTTTTGTGAAATAAACATTTTGACTTGTGTTATGTTATGTTGCAGCTCATATTGTAACAATCTGCATCAGCTTTTTGTTTTAGTATTTGTTGTTTTCTCTCAATGTACAAGTTTAGAAATATAAATACAAATAAACACGTAACTATTGTGTACTGTGTTTATTTTTACTTTTAAGTCCTGTTTTGATGCTATTTAGCACATTTGATTACAAATAAACTCAAAGTTTACTTCTTCACATTTAAACAAATAAACTAAGTTCTGTGATTCTGTATAAATACATAAATACTTCTTACCTCAGCTGTGTAGTACATAATGTTTAATATGTATATTGTTAAGAGACTACAGGTCTGGTTTCAATAACAAGAAAACATCTAATTGTCAAATGTGTGAACACAAAATAAAAACTCTCTTTTGTTCTATTTCAGTGCATGTATACGTCAGAGCTGCCCGCTGCCTCCGTGTTACCGTGTTACTCACAGGGTGATGTGTGCAAAGGGCTTAACTCTTCCTGACGCATGCAGACGCGTTTCAACAAGCGGCCTGAAGTCTGCTAATCGGTTATTCCCACGCTCAGTGAAGGCAGCATGCCGGTCCTGGTTCAGAGTATTAAACAGGACCGGACATGCCGAGGCTTCCATGCTATAAACGACATGAACATACATCACGTAACGTGTCCTCCTCTTTATCTTCCTCTTTGAGTTTTATTTACTGACATACTTGGAAATAAAAAAACTCTTCCGAGACATTTAAAATCTCAACTCAAGGTTCACTTACTAGTTTATTTTAAATATCTTTCAACCATATGACACAGGTTTCATCAGTGAATGCAGTTTTCAGTGACATTAAAATGCTGCTTACTTGTTAAATATCAGTAATAATAAGACAAAAACACAAACTCTCTGAAAAGTGGCCATTTTCCACAACAAGTGTGTTTTAATTAAATACTTTAAGTACATTTTGCTGTAAATACTGAGTGGTATTGCTACTTTTACTTTAGTGAGAGCGTATTTCCTCTTCCTGTTGGTTACAGACATAAAACGACATCAGGACAAAATAGAAAAGGAACAAAAGACACAATAAAACTTGTTAAAACAACTAGAAAGTTCTCCGTTAGGTGTGTCTGCAATGACTGTGTTTTAAAACTCAAAAACAAGCAGCGCCAGGCTCTGGTATCCCCACATTTGATTCCAAAAAAAGGCAAAATAAAGACCATTGCGCTGCTTCTCCCGAATTGGACGGTAATAATAAAAAGATAATCCGTCCTGATGACCTTGAAGACCTGAGAAGAGGTAAAGAGGATCACCTTCCTGAGAAACCCTCAGGCACCGCGAGGACATTTATTTAATTAACGTGATTACAGAAGACACCATACCTACACCAACATAGCAGAGTATACTCGTATTAAAGTGAGTAAAACAACATTCAAAATACACTGACTTGACTTTACTACTTTTGTCTGTAATTGTCTTGTAGTACAAAAGAAATGTCGTCATGTCTTTTTTTTGCAATACTGTTATATCTTTTATATTTTGTGCCTTATTTTTATTTATTTTTTACCTTAAGTTAATTCTAATTCTGTGTGTTAGGAGGACCCAGCCACATATGCATTTCATTGTATAGAATAACTCTGTTATCTGTGCATATGACAGTAAAACATCTTGAATCTTGAATCTATTTGCAACCAGTGAACAGGAAGTGACCATATATGGACTGAGGAGGAGTGACGTAGAGACCTGTCAATCACATTGAAGCCCCGCCCCTAAAGCGTCCCCTGCTTTATGGTCTGTTT
Organism: Taurulus bubalis; assembly: GCF_910589615.1. Lineage (NCBI taxonomy): Eukaryota > Metazoa > Chordata > Actinopteri > Perciformes > Cottidae > Taurulus > Taurulus bubalis. The sequence goes on from NC_136600.1 coordinate 26,299,519, forward strand.
GACTCTAAATGACCATAATTTACTAAATGAACATCATGCTGTATTGAAGAAGACTTGAAACTAGAGATTGAGACATAAACTCATGTTTACAATGTTTACTGAGGGAATACATCAAGAGAAGTAGAGTCATTTATATAGACTTCTATACAACCAGAGGAGTCACCCCCTGGTGGTTAGGAGAGAGAATGCAGCTTTAACACATGAAGCATAGACTTCTATACAACCAGAGGAGTCGCACCCTGGTGGTCAGGAGAGAGAATGCAGCTTTAACACATGAAGCATAGACTTCTATACAACCAGAGGAGTCGCCCCCTGGTGGTCAATAGAGAGAGAATGCAGCTTTAACACATGAAGCATAGACTTCTATACAACCAGAGGAGTTGCCCCCTGGTGGTCAGGAGAGAGAACGCAGCTTTAACACATGAAGCATAGACTTCTATACAACCAGAGGAGTCGCCCCCTGGTGGTCAGGAGAGAGAATGCAGCTTTAACACATCAAGCATATACTTCTATACAACCAGAGGAGTTGCCCCCTGGTGATCAGGAGAGAGAAGTAGAGTCATTTATATAGACTGGACAGTAAACAGAAACAGAAGACTCTGACCAAAACTCTCTGATGAGATGTTTTATTCATCAGCCGCAGAGGGAATATGAAAAATGTGATAAATTACTGTGGACGACGTCACTTACTGGTGAGTCACAGCGGATGAAGAGGAGACAAGGACCATTGAGAAGAAGAGGAAAAGGAAAGAGAGGCGTTGGCGTCGCTGTCCTCGGCTTTAATGTCAATAAAGTTCATTCTGAATGGCTATCCATCGTTCATAGATTATGATTTTGCTCTGTTTTGCTTGCATTCAGTCAGTATATGATAACACAAGAGGCAGAATTTCAGGGTCCGCGTCACTCCCAAACCCTCGGGTTCCCTAAATAGGGGACTCTTTTATATCAGGAAAATCAAGAAAAAAATCATGGTATAAATCCCCCCCTCGAAAAAAAAACATGTTAGGTATCAAATTAAACATACAAATCAGGGCTACAATAATACATAATCCCCATGTACAACCTCTAAACACAGCTCAAACAATAAATAGGGTTAGGGTTTACGGTTAGGGTCATTAGGGGTAGCCCTTTAAGCCCTAACCCTAATAACCCTAACCCCTAAGAGGTTGTACATCGGGATTATACATTATTGTAGCCCTGATTTTTATGTTTAATTTGATACCTAACATGTTTTTTTTTTTTGGGGGGGAGGGATTTATACCATGATTTTTTCTTGATTTTCCTGATATAGGACTATAGGGATCAACAGGTTAAAGGGACCGCACACAATGAAATGAGAACGGACCTGACAGTGTCAACTTTTGAGTTGTTTACTTGTTTTATTTTGAGCAGAAGGGAAAGAGATTGTGATCAACATTCATATATATGTTGTTGTCCGTGTAGTTTTTACATACCAGTGATATGTTATGCTCATTTGGACACTGTCACTGAGGTAAAGATGAACTAGTTCAGTGTCAAATATAAACTAAAGAGGCCTAGCGACGGCCCTGCTCGTAACAAGACCTTTCCTGTAGTGATTTCCTGTGTTATCCGTGCTGCAGACGCCGGCCTCATTGCTGGTAGTCCTGCACTTAAACGATTAACCAATCCTCCGTTCATTTACCGCAGAAGAAATCTACAACAACAAAAGAAGAAAGATATCTGCCCGTTGTGATTGGCTGTTCCTCGTCACATGAGATGCAGCGTTCATAAGGTTGAACACTTTTTTATCTCTGTCGCAGGCGTCTGTATGCGTCTCTGGTGTCGACCTGTCAATCACCTCGTAGCCCCGCCCCTAAAGCGTCCCCTGCTTTATGGTCTGTTTGACTCTAAATGACCATAATTCACTAAATGAGCATCATGCTGTATTGAAGAAGACTTGAAAGGGGACGGACTCGGGCTCAGACCTGAGGGTTAAGTTACACTCCGTGACCTTTGACCTCCGCTCTACTTCTGTCTCTCCGTTCGGGTCGTCGGGTGGGAGACGGGCGCTGACTCTGCAGACCCACAATGCATCAGCGCAGCTGTCGCTCAACCTGACTTTGACTGACGGCCTCGCGCGCCGCTGACGGCGTCCATTGTTGTTCATCTGAACTATTCAGACTGAGCTTCCTCTGGGGAACATGTCAGTGTATGATCACACGCGTGACTGAGGGCGTCCTCCTATAGCAGCCGGTATCCACTCTATGTAGACTGTTAATCCTGGAACATCTAAATCAGAGAAATCTAGTGAGGAAAGAACACAAAGATGCATGTTTTTAAAACTCCACCATCTGACATCTGACTGGAGACGGATGCTTATCAGCATTATTGCATCATACCGACTGAGAGTCATATCGCAGGAACACCGGCAGAGAATTTCTTCAAATTTAGCACAAACATCCACCTGGACTCAAGGACGAACTCATTCTATGTTGGTGGTCAAAGGTCAAAAGATTCCCACAGTTTCTGAATGGCAGCTGGATCACGTTCATGTGTTCACGTACTTTTAGTCGTGTTGTGTTTCTTCTACTTTGTCCCATAACTCTGTTGCGTCCATTTAAAGACCGGCGTGCAGACGACTGTGTCTCTGGTCCTGTCTTCTAGCCACCGCTCCCCTCCTCCCCTCCTCCCCTCCTCCCCTCTTCATCCTCCCCTCCTCCTCCCCTCCTCATCCTCCCCTCCTCCTCTTCCTCCTCCCCTCCTCCCCTCCTCCTCCTCATCCTCCCCTCCTCCTCCTCCCCTCATCCTCCCCTCCTCCCCCTCCTCCCCTCCTCCCCTCCTCTCATCCTCCTCCCCTCCTCCCCTCCTCCCAACACACTCGGACACACAAGTCCAAACACAGATGACATCCAGTGTGAGTCCGGCGGCGCTCTGAGCCAGAGGGCCACGAAGCTCAGCTGCCTGAAAACGACCCGCCGAGCTCCAGCAGACCGCCAGAGGTTCACCCAGCGGGGGGAGGGGGAGTTAAGAGGAGGAGGAGGAGGAGGAAGAAGGAAGAAGAAGAAGAGGAGGAGGAGGAGGAGGAGGAGGAGGAGGAGGAGGAAGAAGAGGAGGAGGAGGAAGAGGAAGAGGAGAAGGAAGAGGAAGAAGAGGAGGAGGAGGAGTCAGGCTACAATGAGGGAGGAGGAGGAAGAGGAAGAGGAGGAGAAGGAGGAGGAGTCAGATTACAATGAGGGAGGAGGAGGAAGAGGAAGAGGAGGAGGAAGAGGAGGAGAAGGAGGAAGAGGAAGAGGAGGAGGAAGAGGAAGAGGAGGAGTCCGATTACAATGAGGGAGGAGGAGGAAGAGGAAGAGGAAGAGGAGGAGAAGGAGGAGAAGGAGGAGAAGGAGGAGGAAGAGGAGGAGTCCGATTACAATGAGGGAGGAGGAGGAAGAGGAAGAGGAAGAGAAGGAGGAGAAGGAGGAGGAAGAGGAGGAGTCAGATTACAATGAGGGAGGAGGAGGAGGAGGAGGCTTCCACTGCTTGTATTTCCCCCAACATACAAGTGTTAATCCAAAACTCGGTGGCAGAGACAATCGATTGCCTCCACACGGTTCTCAACATGGCGTTGACGCAGCTAGCGGTTGTTGTTTAAATGTTTAAATACGCAAACGAAGTATTTACCTAACGGTGACATTTGGTACATTTAGAAGAAATCAACAGACGCAGAGAGACAAAAGTAGTAAAAAAATATATTTTCTTTTCCACAAGTCTGAAAGAAGAAAATAATTAAACAAATTGGTTCATTTCAATCAATGTGTTCAACCTTCAGGTTGAATCGATGCTCAGGAAATGAATCACGGTTTTCTATTGAGTCCTTTTTTCCTCTTTTGTGATGATGAGTGTGAGAGTGAGTCATCGAACCGGCCGGAGAGCCGAAAGCAGCAGGAAAGCTTTCATCCAACAAAGTTTCTGATGTATGAGAAAGTTAGTGAGTAAAATACAGAATAGAGAGAATGCAGCTTTAACACATGAAGCATGTACTTCTATACAACCAGAGGAGTCGCCTCCTGGTGGTCAGGAGAGAGAATGCAGCTTTAACACATGAAGCATAGACTTCTATACAACCAGAGGAGTCGCCCCCTGGTGGACAGGAGAGAGAATGCAGCTTTAACACATGAAGCATAGACTTCTATACAACCAGAGGAGTCGCCCCCTGGTGGACAGGAGAGAGAATGCATGTAAAATTCCCCTTTAATTTATGAGTCATGTTGCTCTCCCGTCTGATTTAAGATCCAGAAACAAATTTCAAAACTCAGTAATCTGAAGCGGTGACTCTGGATTAAGGATTACCACCACGGAGAAACACGGGATTACTCTTTTGTTTTGTTGTGTCCACTCTTTCCAGCCGAGGACTGGAGCCCAACCAGCAGATATAACACCACACAGGAGGGTGATGATGATGAGGGTGATGATGAGGATGATGATGATGATGATGATGATGATTTAGTTCATTTGTGTCTCAAACTTAATCCAAATAAAAGGTTAAATTAATTAAAAAAACACTAATAAATTATTATGTTTTTAGTATATGTATATACAGTATATATATATATATATATATATATATATATATATATATATATATATATATATATATATAAAAACGCATATACAGTATATATATATATATATATATATATATATATATATATATATATATATATATATATATATATATATATATATATACACAAACAGAAATAAAATGCCTCTGACTCAGAGGTTTGGATCCATAAAGTATCGCTCTTGGCTTTTGTTCTTTTTGTATTTCTTGCATCATTCTGATGTCAACGTGTCCTTGAGCAAAACTGAGCCCTCAACCACAATCCTCACCGCCACACACACACACACACACACACACACACACACACACACACACACACACACACACACACACACACACACACACACACACACACCTGTCTTTGTGATAAAGCACTTGGATAAAAGCAGTTGATTATGTTTTGATTCCAGTAATCAAAATGCTCTCCGTGCTTCTGGTTTTATTCGTCTTCATTATGTAAAGATGCTGGATGCTGGATGCTGATCATGGCTGGATGCTGGATGCTGGATGCTGATCATGGCTGGGTGCTGGATGCTGATCATGGCTGGATGCTGGATGCTGGATGCTGATCATGGCTGGATGCTGGATGCTGATCATGGCTGGATGCTGGATGCTGGATGCTGATCATGGCTGGATGCTGGATGCTGGATACTGGATGCTGGATGCTGGATTTGATGAAGTAAAGGAAGATGGATGAAGCCCCTTGAAGCTGCATGTTTGATGTGTGTATCATTCAGGGGGAAAGTTCCACTCAGTCAATATAACAGAGGAGAAAATGAATCTGAGCTTTTCTTGTCAAACTTTAAACCACATAAGTGATCCGGTGGGAGGTTTTTTTTTCCATGTTTTTCCCATTATGCAGTCACTCAACTCTAAAGAAATCTGAGAAACAGACAAAAGGAAAAGAGGCTTTTAGAGGAGGAGGGCATCCAGATTAATGACAGTCTTCTTCCTGCAGAAAATGAATTACTTGGACACACTACCATCCTCATCCTCACACACCCACCACCAGGAGGAAGAGGCGGTCCTCTGGCGGCTACATCTTCAGAGGAGTCTCTTTAAGCCGTCTCTCCGGAGAGGAGCGGACCAGTGCACCTAGTTTCATTTCATGTCTTACTCCGGTTGTGATCACAGACTCTTTCTTCTCATTCTGAGCCCAGCGGGATGTTTTAAACGGCAGAAGTGACATCCAGCAGAGGAAAGGAGGGATGCTGCTCATGAGAGGAACAGCGGGAGGTGAGCAGAGTTTTCCTGTACTATGTATTATAATTCAAATCATTAAACGTTGTTTTTTCATATATCATGTGACCATGAATGTGTGAGTCAGAGGATGAGTTAACCTCATATGATTATGGAGGAAAGCTGGTTTCACTGCACTATATCTGTGCGTTTAACAACCATATATATTATGTATTATGCTACAGTAATGTCACTGTTCATTCATGTGTTAAGTGTCCTGTGAGACGCACAGAGTCCTGCTGGACAGAGAGCACCGCTGGGAAGTGATTTCTCTTTTTTATTTGTTTTATTTGCTTTCCCTTTCTGCATCCATCCCGAGGATGATTGGCTCGATGTGCGCGAGGCTTCTGCATGAGCGCGCGCTGCAGACGGATATCCAGCTGGAGGAAACGACATGTGAAAGTGACAAAGCTAAATGAGTGACGACAGCAGAGCCCGTAGCTGCGTCTCTGTTGTGTTTAATGAAATGCGGAGCACTCGCATTCTGAATGCATTTGCATTTGTATTTGTATTTATTAAAGAAACAATTGATATTTCCAATGAACAGTAATAATAAGCAGCGTTTCAATCAGATTGTGCTCCCAGGCGGCTGGAGGCTCCTGGGGACAACGTGAGGATCAGTATATTATATTCATAAACTTAATTAACATCCAGTTCAATGTGTATCTAATTAAACAGATTAAAGTGGAGCAGAAGGAGGATTTGCAGGAACCCGCCTCACTTCGTCGCGTGCAGATTCGTGTCTCTGCAGATTAAAAACGGCACGATGGCCAGCTGGGTTTTGTTTACTACTACAGCTGTTTTTGTAGGACAGATTATGACGTCATCGCTCCTCTCGCTGGAGTCCATCATCCATCATCCATCATTCATCATCTATCATCCATCTAACATCCATCCATCATTCATCCATCCATCATCCATCATTCATCATCCATCATCTAGCATCACTCATCCATCTAACATCCATAATCCATCCATCATCCATCCATCATTCATCATTCATAATCCAACCATCATCAATCATCCATCATCCATCTAACATCCATAATCCATCCATCCAGCCATATATCTAACATCCATCATTCATCCATTCATCCATCATCCAACCATCATCCATCATCAAACATCCATCTAACATCCTTCATCCATCCATCCATCATTCATCATCCATCCATCCATCATTCATCATCCATCATCCATCTAACATCCATCATCCATTCATCATCCATCATGCATCTAACATCCATCATTCATTCATCATCCATCATTCATCATCCACCTAACATCCATCATCCATTCATCATCCATCATTCATCATCCATCAAACATCCATCATTCATTCATCCATCCAACCATCCATCCATGATCATCATCCATCATCCATTCAGCATCCATCATCCATACAAATTAAACAGGAGTTTTACTTTCAGGCCAGACAAAGTTCAGTTCCATGATTTTAGTGACTGACATGTTCCTTCTGTTTGTTTTAACTTCAGGTCATTAAGTGATTGTTGCAGCTCATCCAATGATCGAGACCAGCACTGCGGCCATGTTGGACCAGACCGAGCCGCCGCACTGCACCGTGTGCTGCTGTACGCTGGCCAACAAAGTCCTCATGGTGCTCTTCATGGTGCTGCTGATCCTCACCATCTTGTTTGGGAACTTGGTGACTCTCGCTGTGGTTCTCGGGACCAAACACTTCCACACGCCGCAGGGGTACCTGAAGGCGTCCCTCGCCGTGGCCGACCTGGCAGTGGGGATATTCGTGGTGCCGCTCTCCGTCTACGCCGAGGTCTACCTCATGGTGACCGACTCGGCGCCGGAGTGGACCTCGTACAACTCGCAGTCGGTGAGTTTTCACCCGTGCAACGTCATCGGCCCCATCTTTGCCGGGTGCACCTTGGTCTCCATCACCACCATTTTCCTGCTGACCATCGAGAGGAGCATCGCCGTGCTGAGGCCGCTGCACAAGGACTCCGTGATCACGCGGAAGAGGACCACGATCCTCATCGTCCTCTCCTGGGTGGGGAGCTTCTTCCTGGCGGTGTCTCCGATGGTTTTCAGCAGCGAGATCGCTCTGGAGTACAACTCCTGCAGCCGGATGTGTAACTACGCGCTGGGCACCATCGGCGAGTTCCCAAGCCAGGCCTGGAACATCCTGCTCCTCTTCCCGACGTTTGACTTTACCCTCCTCGGTGGAACCGTGGTCATTAACATCATCTCTCTGTCCAGCATCAGGCAGCACTCCAAGCGGAGGAAACACCTGGCCGGGCGTGAGTGCCAAAGCACCACCAAACCTACTTTCTCTGACATCAAAGCAGCCAAAACAATAGGGACGCTGACTGTGGCGTTCACCGCCTCGTTCACCCCCATCGCCGTCTTCGTGATGGGGAACGTTTTGGGGAACAAATGGTGCAACTTTTCCTTTTTCGCCTTCTGGATTTTAGCCACCAACAGTTGCTGGAATGTCATAATTTACAGTGTGAGGGATCAGAAGTTCAGACTCTGTGCTCACAAGCTGTTCATGCCCTTCCAGAGAAAAAACACAACCAAAGGATAAAATAGTTCAGGAACCAAAGACCTGAGTTGAGGATCATTTAGATGTTTGTTTGTCACACAAACTACTTGTTGTGTGTTTGCTTAAGAGACTTGTCTGCATGTTTTTGGGATTGCTGTCGTGAAAATATGTCGGTAAAAAGCATGTGAAGTTTTCAGATCAAATTGTCTTGTTCTGTAACAGAAGCCTGTTTCAGTTTGTGGAATGGTTGTTTTTATCTGAGTTTGATCGATTAAAAACACACAATTCAAACAGAATCTGATTTCTTAAACTGGATGTTTAAAATGTTTTGCAGCCGAGTGTGAAGCGGTGGGGATGAGAGTCAGCACCTCCACATCTGAGGCCATGGTGCTCTGCCGGAAACCGGTGGATTGCTCCCTCCAGGTGGGGATAAACTGACTAAAACGTATTTCAAGGTCGTGGTCGTGTTAACATTCTTCTGTGAGATCACTCGGAGACAGACGGCGCCGATGAATGTCTTTACATCTGCATTTTAAAATGTCACAGCTTTGATCTCAGGTGCAAAATGACATCAAACGCCTTCCTGCTGCCACTCTTTTATCTCTCTGTCTCTGATTATTAAAGTTGAAGATGTTTGATCTCAAAGATGCTCTTGGATATCATCAACTTATTTTATTTTGATTCATTCACTGAAGGAGATTGAAACTGAAGAGATTGAAACTGAAATTCGACCTGATTCAAAAGTCCCAGCTGCGGTCGCTTTGAAAGACGTGTACGTCTCAATTAGATTTTGCTTTTTCATCCCAAATTTTTTTATTTAACCCTCCCGTTGTCTTGGGGTCAAAATGACCCATCAACACACACACATATACACTCGTACACGGGCCATTTTGACCCGTTTATTTTGAAAAGATTGTCAGTAGTAGTAAAGTCAGTAGTAGTAGAGTCAGCAGTAGTAGAGTCAGTAGGAGTAAAGTCAGCAGTAGTAGAGTCAGTAGGAGTAGAGTCAGTAGTAGTAGAGTCAGTAGGAGTAGAGTCAGTAGTAGTAGAGTCAGTAGGAGTAGAGTCAGTAGTAGTAGAGTCAGTAGTAGTAGAGTCAGTAGGAGTAAAGTCAGTAGTAGTAGAGTCAGTAGTAGTAGAGTCAGTAGTAGTAGTAGAGTCAGTAGTAGTAGAGTCAGTAGTAGTAGAGTCAGTAGGAGTAAAGTCAGTAGTAGTAGAGTCAGTAGTAGTAGAGTCAGTAGTAGTAGAGTCAGTAGGAGTAAAGTCAGTAGTAGTAGAGTCAGTAGTAGTAGTAGAGTCAGCAGTAGTAGAGTCAGCAGTAGTAGAGTCAGTAGTAGTAGTAGAGTCAGTAGTAGTAGAGTCAGTAGTAGTAGAGTCAGCAGTAGTAGAGTCAGTAGTAGTAGTAGAGTCAGTAGTAGTAGAGTCAGTAGTAGTAGAGTCAGTAGTAGTAGTAGAGTCAGTAGTAGTAGAGTCAGTAGTAGTAGTAGAGTCAGTAGTAGGAGTAGAGTCAGTAGTAGGAGTAGAGTCAGTAGTAGTAGAGTCAGTAGTAGTAGTAGAGTCAGTAGTAGTAGAGTCAGTAGTAGGAGTAGAGTCAGTAGTAGTAGAGTCAGTAGTAGGAGTAGAGTCAGTAGTAGGAGTAGAGTCAGTAGTAGTAGAGTCAGTAGTAGGAGTAGAGTCAGTCGTAGTAGTAGAGTCAGTAGTAGTAGTAGAGTCAGTAGTAGGAGTAGAGTCAGTAGTAGGAGTAGAGTCAGTAGTAGGAGTAGAGTCAGTGGTAGTAGAGTCAGTAGTATTAGAGTCAGTAGTAGTAGTAGAGTCAGTAGTAGTAGAGTCAGTAGTAGGAGTAGAGTCAGTAGTAGTAGAGTCAGTAGTAGGAGTAGAGTCAGTAGTAGTAGAGTCAGTAGTAGTAGTAGAGTCAGTTGCGCGTCCTGACTGACCCACCTGACCAGCCCAATCCCGTCAGCCCACCGGGGATTTCCCCGCATCAAGAAGAACCACACTTAGTTATAACATGACAAAACAATCCATGATAAAAACAGCACCATAGACACGTCAACACAACGCCACCATAGATGCAAAAACACAAAAAGCAGTTCACTCACCAGATGCTGTTCATTAAAGACAAAGTCCATCCGAATCTCCTTGTTAACAAAACGTTCAGCGACGCGGTTGGACAGTTTATCGGTGCGCTTCAGTTCCAGCAGCAGGTGGCCATGGACCGGTGAGGACAGGTGAAATCTGATTGGATAAGAGCTCTCCTTAACCAGCTGCCAAGCAAGCTGCGCCGCGGCCGGAAGCTGATGAACAGACAAAGACAGGAGCTGTGCAATGAGAAAATAAGCTAATAAGGGAGAAAAAAATTATAATACATGTAGTGTATTTGTGAAAAACAATTAAATGATAAAATAGCTATAACTTTTAATTATTAAAAATGATAAAATAGCTATGTGATTCGCCACTACTCTATAGCCATACTTTTTCATATTCTATATTTGGCTGTCTTTTCACACGAAAATGGCCCTGTGGTCTGCTGCAGTGAACATGCTGTAAAATTAAAATAATTTTCAAAAAGTCTGTTTTTGTATTTTTATTTTTTTACTTTAAATATGTAGGAAATCACACAAAAATATGAATTTTGAAGACACTATTTCACCTCAGTTCCCAGGAGGATGTAAGCTTCTAAAGGCTTTTATTTTGAAGGTGACTCCGCAAGCTGCAGCTGACCCGGATGCTCCTCCATTAGCAACAGGGCGGCTCCCGTCAGTAGAAGTAGCATCGTCTCGTTGCTGTGTTGATAAAGCGTCAGGTAGCTCCTTCAGTCCTGATCCAGCAGAGTCTCTGTATGTCTGGATAAACCTTCTGAATGGACTTCTAGATGTTCACCTTTGTTCCCGGATGTTGTTCCTGTGACTCATCTCCCGGTAGCCTACAGAGATACTGAAGTTAGCTTAGCAGCTAGTCCCGGTTTAATGGAGAGGACACGAGGTTTGTGACGGAGTTTGTGTGGAGGAAACGTTTCTGTCGTTGTGTGAAAATGTCTGTAGTCCAAATGCTGTTTGAAAGAACGATAGTAGAGAACGAGGAGGAACTTTTTCGTTTAAAAGAGGAGAACGAGCGACAACGGAGACTACTGGACGCTGTTTTCAACCCGGAAGTCCGGATACAAAGAGCAGGTTGGTTCTGTTTGTTTCTTCATCACTTTACACTGATGGAACCAGTTCTGGAGGAAGTATTCACATCATGTACTGAGGTAGAGTTACAGGTACTGTACTGCAGTATTCACATCATGTACTGAGGTAGAGTTACAGGTACTGTACTGAAGTATTCACATCATGTACTGAGGTAGAGTTACAGGTACTGTACTGAAGTATTCACATCATGTACTGAGGTAGAGTTACAGGTACTGTACTGAAGCATTCACATCATGTACTTTAAACGGTTAATATATTGTTCAATGTGTTCAATTCGGGTTAGGCACCGGTTTCAGGAAAGAAAAAAAAGATACCCATCCCTAATTGTACCATTTACTGTACTACATCTCAGAGGTACATATTGTACTTTTGAATATACTACATCTCAGAGGTGAATATTGAATATAGGTGAATATACTCTAACGAACGAGCCTACTGTCACTGCGGTTGCGCACGCAGGCCGCTCCACAGGCGCACCGGGCTGTTTTGCCCGGCACGTTTTTGAAGCGGCTGCACTTTTAAAAGTCACGTCTGGTGTGATCGCGCTGATAGCTTAAACTAGTGATAGCTTAAAGCAGCAAATCCCATTGTGAAAAGAACGCAACATATTTTTCGCGGCTCTCTCTCTCTGTGCTCACCTGTGTGCTCACCTGTGTGAAGCGCATCGGGGAACCCGGCCGTGCGCGACACTGAGCAGAGGAGTAGACGCGTGATCATGTATCTACAAGCTGTCGTGTAGATACGATCAATAACATACAGCCGTTTAGTTTGTTTAATAGCAGAACACGGTGTAGACCTGTTGTCTTCTGATATCTGGCGTTATAAACAAAATTATATAATAGGGGGGCGCCGCTGCACCCCAATTATAACGGTAGGGGAAACCCTGTATACTGTACCACCATTTGAACTTTAATTAAACCGTTAATTATAAATCATTTGGTTCTGTAATTTCTCTTCGCCACGGGCACCTGAGGTTCTAAGAATACTTTTCATATCGTGGGACCTCTGGTGATTCCCACCCATAAAATATTGTACTTTTTACTGTACTACATCTCAGAGGCACATATTGTACTGTAGTACGTCTCTACGTCTACCGACTTTACTTGTTGTGGAGGAATAAAAAAGCTTAGCAGCGTTGAACAACACTATTACAGCAGTTTTCTTTGAAGGCACCAATGTTGTTTCACCTCCTTTTGAGCAACGCGAGTCGCATGGAAAGTGAAGGAATGCACCATGTAAATAGTCTTGGTGAAGTCGTGACGGTGTCACAGGGACTCCCTGGGGTTCCTAGTGGGGCTCGTCCAATGAGGCACCATGTGGTGTGGTTTAAACCAAATCCAGGGTTGCGTAAGCTCAGCTGTACTCTTCACTCTTTATACTGACAGTTGTCGTACTGAAGAATGTCTGTCTGAGGGTAGGAGCAAAGGACCAGATCAGTACATTCTAAAGTACTCTGACGACACAGTTTTAATTTCTCTCTTAAATAGTTTCAGTGACCCTGGACTGCACCAGCAGAGAGTAAATAAGGTGGTTGAATGGAGTGATAAGCCCCCACACATTAAAGAGGAACAGGAGGACCCAGAGCCCCCACACATTAAAGAAGACCAGGAGGACATAGAGCCTCCACACATTAAAGAGGAACAGGAGGAACTCTGGACCAGTCAGGGGGGAGAGCAACTTCAAGGACTGGAGGAGGCTGGTATCAAGTTCTCATTCACTCCTGTGAAGATGATGGAGCAGATTGTGGAGGATCAGAACCAGACAGGAAGTCAGATCCAGAAAGACATCCAGGACCAGATACTGATGAGACTGAAGACTTGTCTGAACCTGAGACTGATGACAGTAGAGATTGGGTTGAGACTCAGGAACCTCAGTCAGATTTAAACCCTCTGCAAAACAATGAAGTACTTGTAAGTGATGTGAACTATAGTACTGGAAATGCATCAAGCAGCTCGCCTGAATGTACTGGAAACTCTGACCACAAGGTACGTCTGAAGAAACACATTAGATCCAAAACATTTAGTTGTTCAGTGTGTGGTAAAACATTTGCACGTAAGCGATACCTGAAACCACACATGACTATCCACACAGGAGAGAAACCATTTAGTTGTTCCGTGTGTAGTAAAACATTTTCACGAAAGGAACATCTGAATCATCACATGACTGTCCACACAGGAGTGAAAGCATTTGGTTGTGTTGTGTGTAGTAAAACATTTTCACTTAAGGTAACCCTGAAACGTCACATGATTGTCCACACAGGAGTGAAAGCATTTAGTTGTTCAGTTTGTAGTAAAACATTTTCACGAAAGGTAACCCTGAAACAACACATAAAAATCCACACTAGAGAAAAAAATTTGTTGTGGAGTTTGCTCAACAAGATTCTCTCGCCTCTGTTATCAGAAATAAATGAGACCTAGTTAAACACCTAAGAACTGTCAGGCTGATACAGACTGCAAAATAAGTTTATTCAGCTAAGATGAAGCTACACATCAATTTAAATTCTTTGGTTTGTGTTTCTATGATATTGTCTCATGTGTTATGTATTGTCATGTGTGTATATATTGATTAAATTATTTTAAGTTGTCAAAGTATTCCATGTCCTCTATGCCAACGGTCCCCAAACTTTTATGCGCCACGGACCGGTTTCATGTAAAACAATATTTTTACAGACTGGCCTTCACGGTGTGGGCGATAAATATGACGTAATGAAATGATACGGTCGGCATAAAGACAATTATAAAGTGCATAAAAGTACAACTCACCATTACGCCGAACTAATGGGAGCCCTGAGCTTGTTCCTCTGCAGCGAGCCGGCCCCATCTACTCTGCCTCGATTTTAATCCAGAACGCCGGCAGAGTTAAAACAGACTTCAAGGTAACGTATCGCGTAACCTCTTGACATGTTTCTCAAAATAAAACATATTTTTCTTTCATTCATTCTTTCTGTTGGTTCCGGTACCAAGGGACCCACGGACCGGTACCGGGCTTCGGTGGGTGGGGACCGCTGCTCTATGCAGCACTATGATTTGAGCTGAATGATCGTAGGGGATGAAATTGAGGGAAATATTGAACCTTCTTTCTCTTCACCAACGTTTTCTCTCCAGTTTAAACTCATTACTTCTTTGATTTAGTTTTACTAGAAACTGTAGTTTTGTTCCATAACTGAAAAATGACTGAATTGAGGAAAGAATTGTGGTTAATTATCTCCATCTTTCTTTCTTCTTCAACATCATCCTCTACTGATCGCATCTCTTTGACATTTAAAGATTCTGTCTTTTAAATGAGAAATTGCAGCTTTAACACATGAAGCATATACTTCAATGCAACCAGAGACGTCGCCCATGGTGGTCTTTAGAGAGAATGCAGTGTTGAATGAGCGTAGGGTGAATGAAAAGTCTAAAAGTATACTTGTGTACAATATAACCTGCATAAAATACTATAAGCCATATTATGTAACCAACTTCCTCTGGTCTGAGTGGCTGTAGGATACATGATGTAATCCTGACATGTGCAGAAGAGGAGGAGCAGACTGCTTCTTTGTGAATTTAACAGCTCCCCTGACTGGAGACTATGGACTTCCACAGATCTCTGTGTCCGGATAAGGAATCCACCAGTTCTTTGGAAAATAAACGTAGTTACCCTTCCTGGGCTGGGACAAGAATCCCAACTTTAGAGATTGCATGACACTTCTGCTATCAGAAGACTTCAGATTTCCTAGACTCTTGGAGACTAGACTGAGATCTGCCAGTTGTTTACAATTGTGTAAGCTTGAACTAAACAACTAAAGACTCCAGTTCTTTAGAAATGTAAATCTTCTTCCCGTCCTGAACAAGTGTGATACTGAGGTGACGACCAACTCGGCCAGAGGACCTTGAGGTAAGAACCCTGGTGGAAAACTGTGCAGTGTGTCTAAAATGTGACTGTTCAAAATAGGCAAAAGTAAATGACTATTCTTACTGGGTGTTAGGGTTACATCCTACTGAAAGAGCCTAGGGCTTATAGCCGTAAAATACTTCCAGAAAGACAATTAATTCCGAAAATCCTAACGATCAAACTGCGGGGTGAGATAAAAGGTCGAGGCATTATTCCTAAATCGGTGAGTATTATTATTTACTCCGGGATCACTGGGATAACAGCTGAGGAGTGACCACCACGTTAGGTGCAGAACATGTTCCCCCTAAATCTTCCTCCCTTCCTGGAGCAGGACCTCTGCAAACGTTACAGCAGCTTTACCACATGAAGCATAGACTTCTATACAACCAGAGGAGTCGCCCCTGGCGGTCATTCGACAGAATACAGCTTCAACACACGAAGAATAGACTTCTATACAACCAGAGGCAAGCCCTCAAAACACACCTCTTCAAACTCACTTGCTAAACCCTTGCACCCTATCCTCCACTATGACTCACACAGCGTGTGACACCGTTTTCTTTTTTCGTTACCAAAAATGTTCTGTTGTTTGCTTTGTCGTTCCATTTTAGTTTTGTTCCGTTTGTCTCTGTCTCTTGTCCCCAATGTAAAGCGTCTTTATGTACTTAGAAAAGCGCTATACAAGTTTGAATTATTATTATTATTAAAAAAAGAAGAAAATCATACTCTTTATGACAGACATAAAAAGTTAAGTTTTTTGGACCTCTGTATTTCTAGAAACCTGCCCCTCTCTCCTCTCTCTCTCTTTCTGGACAAGTTTGTGTTTCTTCAATGCACATTACTAACTCTACTTCTTCCCTGCAGTCTTTGTGCTTTCTCGCCTCTCAAATTTCCATTGATCGTGGCTGTGTCTGGAGCCGGTCATGCCTCCTGCCTCCTCGACCCTGCCTCCTGCCTCCTACCTCCTTGCCTCCTGCCACCTGTCTCCTACCTCCTGCCGTGGCCCTGCTGATGCCCCTCCTCTCTATCTCCTTCTGCTTCATGGATCATGGTTATCTGGATCATGGTCCATGCCTACTACTCATTATATGAATCATTTCTGTCATATTCATGTAATGTGCTGTAACTCTGTTACGTTGTTCATTCTGGTCACATGACATCTATTGCTTCTGTCCATCCGGGGAGAGGGATCCTCCTCTGTTGCTCTCCTGAAGGTTTCTTCCCTTTTTTCCCTGTGAATTTTTTTTGGGGAGTTTGTAATTTGTGATTCTGGGCTATACAAAATAAACTGAATTGAATTGAATTCATGGCCATTGTTGGATCTGTATTGGGAAATAGTTTATAAGCTTTAATTTCCAAGTGAACAACCACTAACTTAGCAGTTGAAATATTATTTTGATAAAATGCACTCTATGCACCAAGTCTGCCATGAAAGCCACGTATTCCTGAGACCCAGCCTATTCATGTATGTCCTCTGTGGTGGACACTTTGGTTTTGCATCTTTCCTTTTACTCATTTGAGTTACCCTATCAATTCCTGCTTTCCATTGACATCCCGGGCTTTCCATTGATACCCCATGAGTAGGGGTGGGATCATGACAACTTCCTCTTTCTTTCAACACAAGATCAGCCAGCACATTTTATGGAAAGTCAAAGGGTAAATCAAATATTGCTAAATTATTGTCTTTTTATATTATATTCATATATTGTATTGTTTATTAACATGTCAGGAATGTTATATTTAGTTCTGGAAGCATTTCAGTTATGTGTTTATTTAAAAAATAGTCCTTTTATAAATGTCAATTATAGTGGAACTGCTGACCCGGACTGGGGACATCGTCGGGCGGTGGAAAGAGCACTTTGAGGAACTCCTATACCCGACCAACATGTCCCCCGGAGAGGGGGCAGCGCCGGAAGACTTTGGGGTGGTTTCACCCATATCCCTGGCAGAGGTCGCTAAGGTAGTCAAAAAGCTCCTTGGTGGCAAGGCACCAGGGGTGGATGAGATCCGCCCTGAGATGCTGAAAGCGCTGGACATTGTTGGGCTGTCTTGGCTGACACGCCTTTTCAGTGTCGCATGGGGGTCGGGAACAGTGCCCATGGACTGGCAGACCGGGGTGGTGGTTCCCATCTTCAAGAAGGGGGACCGGAGAGTGTGCTCAAACTATCGTGGTATCACACTGCTCAGCCTCCCGGGAAAAGCTTATGCCAGGGTGCTGGAAAGGAGGCTCCGACCGCTTGTCCAACCTCAGATTCAAGACGAACTGTGCGGATTCCGTCCCGGTCGGGGAACAGTGGACCAGTTCTTTACCCTCGCAAGACTACTGGAGGGGTCCTGGGAGTTTGCCCAACCAGTCTACATGTGCTTTGTAGACTTGGAGAAGGCTTTCGACGGGTCCCTCGGGGGTTTTTGTGGGGGGTGCTGCGGGAGTATGGGGTGCTGGACCCGTTGGCACGGGCCATCCGGTCTCTGTACTGCAGGAGGAGCTGTGTTCGTATCCTCGGTAGTAAGTCAGACACGTTCCCGGTGGGTGTTGGCCTCCGCCAGGGCTGCCCTTTATCACCGGTCCTGTTCGTGACCTTCATGGACAGGATATCTAGGCGCAGCCAGGGGGCGGAGAGGATCCGGTTCGGGAGTCTCGGGATCGCCTCTCTGCTGTTTGCGGATGATGTGGTCCTGTTTGCCTCCTCGGACTGTGACCTTCAGCATTCACTGGGCGTTTTGCAGCCGAGTGTGAAGCGGCAGGGATGAGAGTCAGCACCTCCACATCTGAGGCCATGATGCTCTGCCAGAAACCGGTGGATTGCTCCCTCCAGGTGGGGACAAACTGCCTACCCCAAGCGAAAGAGTTCAAGTATCTTGGGGTCTTGTTCACGAGTGAGGATAAGGTGGAGCGGGAGATCGACAGGCGGATCGGTGCGGCTGCAGCAATAAAACAGGCGCTGTACCGGTCCGTCTTGGTGAAGAGGAGCTGAGCCGGAAGGCAAAGCTCTCCATTTACTGGTCGATCTACGTTCCAACCCTCACCTATGTTCACAAACTCTGGGTCGTGACCGAAAGAACGAGGTCTCGGATACAAGCGGCCGAAATGAGCTTCCTCCGTAGGGTGGCCGGGCTCAGCCTTATGCCGTGTTCACACCAAAACATTTGCGAATTTTCGCACCGCCACTTCGCCTATATCGCGCCGCAGGTGAAAAATTCGCTCTATGTGGTTAATCTGTTTTTTCGCAACCATCGCTGGGGAAAGGGGGCGGGGCTTATCTGTGTCTTGAAAACATTTACTATTTCCTTCATCCACCAGGTAAATAACCACTAGTTCTGCTTTATACTTGTTGAGGAAGTCCCACACACGTCGGAACATCAACCGCCCCGTGTCTGGGTTCATAATATTATCTGTAGTCGCACACAGCTCCGACTCCTCCAGGACGAGTGTCTGAATGAAGCCGCTTCCAGCGCTCCTTCAGCGGACCAGCAGTTTGATTCAGTAACGGCGGTGATGCCGGGCGGAGCTTCTCAACGCTGATTGGCTTTCGCAACTCCGCGTCATGCGAATTATTCGCTGGAGTTGAAATATTTGAACGCCGGCGAAAAAGCAGAGTTGTGAATATTCGCAACGCCGTTTCGCCTCTATCGCGACACCCGGCGAAAAATCCGCTTTTTCGCAACTTAACGCGGCTGTGCATTGATTTAACATGTAATCTGGACGCGCGAATATTTCGCAACTGTTTTGGTGTGAACACGGCATTAGAGATAGGGTAAGGAGCTCGGACATCAGGGGGGAGCTTGGAGTCGAGTCGCTGCTCCTTCGTCTCGAAAGGAGTCAGCTGAGGTGGTTCGGGCATCTAGTCAGGATGCCTCCTGGACGCCTCCCATTAGAGGTTTCCAGGCACGTCCAACTTGTAGGAGACCCCGGGGAAGACCGAGGACACGCTGGAGGGATTATATCTCCCGGCTGGCCTTGGAACGCCTCGGGATTCCCCAGAATGAGCTGGAAAGTGTTGCGGGTGAGAGGGAAGCCTGGGTCGGCCTGCTGAACCTGCTGCCACCGCGACCCGACCCCGGATAAGCGGCTGATAATGGATGATGGATAGAATTATAGTGGACACCAGGACAAAATTAAAGCATATAGGTTCTATACCAGATAGTTGAGGGAGAATCATATTTGGAGCTTTCAGATGATAAGAGAGATGAGAATTAGTTTGAGCCCGAAAAAGACGAAGAAGAAGAAGAAGAAGAAGAAGAAGGACCTGACTTCATTTAATCCAAATAGATTTGTGTGAGGTTGAATTATTATTCATGTTATTACCTTTCATTTATTGGTGTTATTTTACATCATAATAGATTCACACCTGTGCTACCTGGGCTTCCTTCCTGACAGTCAAGAAGACTCTACGACCCGTGCAGACTGGAGTCCAATTCAGTACTTTTTCAAGTACATTGACAACAAAGTATTTGAAGATTTAGCAGCATTCATTCAAAGATGAAGACTTATTCATTTTTATTTTTATATGTTGTATATTTGGCTGTCTTTTCACACAGAAATGGCTCTGTGGTCCGCTGCAGTGGACATGCTGTAAAATTAAAAATAATTTTCAAAAGGTTTAAATTGTTAGATGTTTTTTTTTAACTCTAAATATGTAGGAAATCACACAAAAATAGGAATTTGTCAGACACTATTTTCTAGAAGCTTTTATTTTGAAGGTGACACCGCAAGCTGCAGCTGACCCGGATGACACTTTATCAACCTGACACTTTATCAACACAGCAACGAGACGATGGCTACATCCCAAGTCTCTAAATTGCATCCCCCTCACCCTCACTTGCGTCCTTTCCTTGCGTCTTAGTCCCTCCTACCAGGGATGCATAGAGACGCAAGGAAACCAAGCGAGGAGAGAAGACACGGGGAAATATGTTTTAATAGACATGAGACGTCCATTCCTCTGAAGCGTCACGTGAAGCGACGTCGGATTATGATGACTGCGGTCCATGGCCGACTGACAGCTGATCACAGTCAGTTGTCAGTTGCTTTAACAGCTGACAGAGTTTTGTCCGGAGAGTTTTTAGCGAACATTCCAATCAAAATGCACTTAAAATATTGATACAAATGTTTTCAGTTGATTTAATGGTGTTAAACTACTACTTACATTAATAAAGACAAAGTTATCATGAGTGTCAGAGTGGAGATGTTTTCTCTGTCGTCTGTTACCGTTTAATAAACTGCATTGAGTCGGTACGTTTTGAAATTCTGATTGTGACATCATTATAAAATAACCCACAATATAAATGTTTTCTCTTCATAACGTGTTGTAAAAAGTGTTTCCTCTTTCCAGCTCTCTCTGATTTTAATTACATACATAATAAAAGTTATTGAGGGAAACAACAGATCAAATCTTTGAAGACAGTTGTTTGTGGTCCTTTTGTTGTTCAGACCTACAATGAACATATGTTAACCAGATGGTGAATAAGAAAACAGATCTAATATATAACTTGAGTTTAATCTGTGATGTCTCTGGTATGAAACTCCAGTGATCAGTCCGCTCAGCTGAAGCGTCCAATCACATAACAGATGAACAGCGAGGGGGCGTGTCCAGCGTTAAAACACTTCCTGAAAACTCGCTCTCGGGGCTCCTCGATCATGGCTCCTCCGATTCCGATTTTCCCTCCTCGCTCCTCGCTCCTCCGGGCAGAATAAGAGCTTTGGGACGGCCGTCAAGATGGCGCCGCAGAACCACTCCCGGTTCAATCGAGGAGCAAGGAAACGACAATTTAGAGACTTGGGATGTACCCGATGCTACTTCTACTGACGGTAGCCGCCATGTTGCTAATTATATGTGGCTTTCATGGCAGACTTGGTGAATTGAGTGCATTTTATCAAAATCATATTTCATCATTGTCATCTTAAGTTAGTGGTTGTTCTCTTGGAAATTAAAGCTTGCAAACTATTTCCCAACACAGATCCAACCATGGGCATGAATTCAATTCAATTCAGTTTATTTTGCATAGGCCAGAATCACAAATTACAAACTCTCCTCAGAGGGCTTTACAATCTGTACACATACGACATCCCTGTCCCAGGACCTCACATCGGATCAGGAAAAACTCCCCAAAAAACATTCACAGGGAAAAAAGGGAAGAAACCTTCAGGAGAGCAACAGAGGAGGATCCCTCTCCCCGGATGGACAGAAGCAATAGATGTCATGTGACCAGAATGAACAACGTAACAGAGTTACAGCAAATTCAAGGAATATGACAGAAATTATTCATATGACTGTATAACTGTATTCTGTCTAATGACCGCCAGGGGCGACTCCTCTGGTTGTATAGAAGTCTATGCTTCATGTGGTAAAGCTGCTGTAACGTTTGCAGAGGTCCTGCTCCAGGAAGGGGGGAAGATTTAGGGGGAACATGTTCTGCACCTAACGTGGTGGTCACTCCTCAGCTGTTATCCCAGTGATCCCGGAGTAAATAATAATACTCACCGATTTAGGAATAATGCCTCGGCCTTTTATCTCACCCCGCAGTTTGATCGTTAGGATTTTCGGAATTAATTGTCTTTCTGGAAGTATTTTACGGCTATAAGCCCTAGGCTCTTTCAGTAGGATGTAACCCTAACACCCAGTAAGAATAGTCATTTACTTTTGCCTATTTTGAACACTCACATTTTAGACACACTGCACAGTTTTCCACCAGGGTTCTTACCTCAAGGTCCTCTGGCCGAGTTGGTCGTCACCTCAGTATCACACTTGTTCAGGACGGGAAGAAGATTTACATTTCTAAAGAACTGGAGTCTTTAGTTGTTTAGTTCAAGCTTACACAATTGTAAACAACTGGCAGATCTCAGTCTAGTCTCCAAGAGTCTAGGAAATCTGAAGTCTTCTGATATCAGAAGTGTCATGCAATCTCTAAAGTTGGGATTCTTGTCCCAGCCCCGAAGGGTAACTACGTTTATTTTCCAAAGAACAGGTGGATTCCTTATCCGGACACAGAGATCTGTGGAAGTCCATAGTCTCCAGTCAGGGGAGCTGTTAAATTCACAAAGAAGCAGTCTGCTCCTCCTCTTCTGCACGTGTCAGGATTACATCATGTATCCTACAGCCACTCAGACCAGAGGAAGTTGGTTACATAATATGGCTTATAGTATTTTATGCAGGTTATATTGTACACAAGTATACTTTTAGACTTTTATACTTTTTATAAGTCTCTCTAATGACCATTGGGGGGGGGGGGGGCGACTCCTCTGGTTGTATAGAAGTCTATGCTTCATGTGTTAAAGCTGCATTCTCTCTCCTGACCACCAGGGGGTGACTCCTCTGGTTGTATAGAAGTCTATAAATTACTCTACTTCTCTCTTGATTTATTCCCTCAGTAAACATTGTAAACATGAGTTTATGTCTCAATCTCTAGTTTCAAGTCTTCAATACAGCATGATGTTCATTTAGTAAATTATGGTCATTTAGAGTCAAACAGACCATAACGCAGGTGATGCTTTAGGGGCGGGGCTTCAAGGTGATTGACCGGCAGTGCGTCTGGGAGTAGTCCGTGTTTTCGTCTCACAACTTTAACACTTTCAGTGTTGCATAAAAATGTCATATTCAGTGTTTGATTGTATTTAGCTCCACCCTCTAGAGTCCCTTCTCGTTGCAAAAAACAAAATGGCGACGACAATAAAATCAAAATGACGCACTATGAGTATGTGATACATGCAGGCAATGTTTCCGTTTCTTATGATTTATTCATCCAAAAACAGGCAAACAAACAAAAAGAACAAATAAAATCATAACCAATCGCTGCCTCTCTTGCTCTGGTTCAAAAGAACAACATGCTGCTGCAGCTTAGCTACAAACACTGGAGCAAATATGGAAGTAAACATTGAACTGAAGTCATTTTGGTGAAAACATTGGCTGAACATTTCAACTGTTAGAGAGCCACCATGACAACAATTAGAACAGATTACTGTTTTATTACAACTATGACAATAGTAGTAAATCAAAGAGAAAGTTCAGTCAACAAAAGGTAAAATATTCATGTACTAAAACTAATGACAGAATCCCTAAATTATTTACATGTGAGCAAGACCAAATGTCCACCCTGTTACAGGACATTCACATCTCTATTCATGTGTTTTTAATGCACAGGTATTGGAATAATTACATTTTCTAAGAGTAAACATGTCCCTTACTTTAGCCTAAAAAGATATTTTAAACAGTATTTACAAACAAGCATTCATTTGAAAAAAGTTATTCTGTAATTCTGTAATTTACCCACATTTCTTTTAGAATTAAGGGAAATTACCATTGAAACTTTACCCCATTTTTAGGTTATTTGATTTTGCCAATTCATAACCTGCAAGTAATCACAAAGATACACTTAATATTTGTGATTTCATTAAATTACCATAAAAAGAAACACAGATAACAGGGTGGAAATCATATCAGTGAGCAATAGATTTCATTCATGAAGGCAATTCATTCACATTTTACGTACTAATTATGAATGTAACTTCTATTAAATCATTAATCATGAACACAGATTGGGTTTCAAAAGAACAGGCTACTGCAATTTAGCTACAAACACTGTCGACATTATGGGAGTAAACATTGAAGTCATTTTGGTGGAAACATTGAATGAACTTTTTAACTGTTTAAGAGACACCATGAAAACAATGAGAACAGATAACCTGAACAGCTGTTACAATAGTAGTGAATCAAAGAGAAAGTTCTGTTAAAAAAAAAAAAAGGTAAAATATTCTCGTGCAAAAAAAAAAAAGACAGAGTCTTTAAATGTCAAAGAGATGCGATCAGTAGAGATGATGTTGAAGAAGAAAGAAGGATGGAGATGATTAACCACCATTCTTTACTCAATTCAGTCATTCTTCAGTTATGGAACAAAACTGCAGTTTCTAGTAAAACTAAATCAAGGAAGTATTGAGTTTAAACTGGAGAGAAAATGTTGGTGAAGAGAAAGAAGGTTCAATATTTCCCTCAGTTTCATCCCCTATGATCATTCAGCTCAAATCATAGTGCTGCATAGAGCAGCGGTCCCGAGCCGCGGCCCTGTACCGGTCCGTGGGTCCCTTGTTACCGGGCGCCACAGAAAGAATGAATGAAAAACAAAAATATAATAAGATGTTTTATTTTGAAAAAATGACCGGATATATCCATCTGTGCGTAACCTCAGATGTTGCCCACAAAGGTGAAACTTTAAAAAGTTGTTTCAAATCTGCCAGCGTTCTGGATTAAAATCGAAGCAGAGTAGATGGGGCCGGCTCGTTGCAGAGAAACAAGCTCAGGGCTCCCACTAGTTCGGCGTAATGGTGAGTTGTACCTTCATGCACTTTATGCATAACAATTCATAACACATGAAACAATATCACTGAAACACACACCAAAGAATTCAAATTGATGTGTAGCTTCATCTTAGCTGAATAGACTTATTTTGCAGTCTGTGTCAGCCTGACAGATCTTAGGTGTTTAACTAGGACTCATTCATTTCTCTCATCAATACACTTGTGATTTGATAAATAACAGACGAGAGAATCTTGTTGAGCAAACTCCACAACTAATTTGTTTCTCTAGTGTGGACTTTTAAATGTTGTTTCAGAGTTTTCTGGTGTGCAAGTGTTTTACCACAAACTGAACAACTAAATGCTTTCACTCCTGTGTGGACAGTCATGTGACAGTTCAGGGTTACCTTATGTGCAAATGTTTTACCACAAACTGAACAACTAAATGCTTTCACTCCTGTGTGGACAATGATATGAGATTTCAGGTTTCCCTTATGTGCAAATGTTTTACCACACACTGAACAACTAAATGGTTTCTCTCCTGTGTGGATAATCATGTGATAGTTCAGGTGTCTATTATGTGCAAATGTTTTACCACAAACTGAACAACTAAATGGTTTCACTCCTGTGTGGATAGTCATGTGATCTTTCAGGTGTCCCTTATGTGCAAATGTTTTACTACACACGGAACAACTAAATGGTTTCACTCCTGTGTGGACAGCCATGTGACAGTTCAGGCTTCCCTTTTGTGCAAAGGTTTTACTACACACGGAACAACTAAATGGTTTCACTCCTGTGTGGACAGCCATGTGACAGTTCAGGGTTACCTTGAATGTAAAGGTTTTACCACAAACTGAACAACTAAATGCTTTCACTCCTTTGTGGATAGTCAAGTGATTGTTCAGGTTTCCCTGACGTGCAAATGTTTTACTACACACGGAACAACTAAACGCTTTCACTCCTGTATGGACAGTCATGTGATCGTTCAGGATTCTCTGACGTGCAAATGTTTTACTACACACGGAACAACTAAATGGTTTCACTCCTGTATGGACAGTCATGTGATCGTTCAGGTGTCCCTTATTTGCAAATGTTTTACTACACACGGAACAACTAAATGCTTTCACTCCTGTGTGGATAGTCGTGTGATCGTTCAGGTGTCCCTTATGTGCAAATGTTTTACTACACACGGAACAACTAAATGGTTTCTCTCCTGTGTGGACAGTCATGTGAAATTTCAGGGATTTCTTATGTGAGAATGTCTTATCGCAAACTGAACAACTAAATGGTTTCACTAATGTTTTGGATCTAGTGTGTCTCTTCAGACGTACCTTGTGGTCAGAGCTTCCAGAACATTCAGACGAGATGCTTGATGTATTTCCAGTACTACAGTTCACAGGTACTTTATTGTTTTGCAAATCTGACTGAGGTTCTTGCGTCTCAACCCAATCCCTACTGTCTTCAGTCTCATCAGTATCTGGTCCTGAATGTCTGTCTGGATCTGACTTCCTGTCTGGTTCTGATCCTCCACAATCTGTTCCATCATCTTCACTCTTCACAGGAGTGAATGAGAACTTGATACCAGCCTCCTCCAGCCCTTGAAGCTGCTCTCCCTCCTGTCTGGTCCAGAGTTCCTCCTGTTCCTCTTTAATGTGTGGGGGCTCTGGGTCCTCCTGTTCCTCTTTAATGTGTGGGGGGTCTGGGTCCTCCTGTTCCTCTTTAATGTGTGGGGGATCTGGGTCCTCCTGTTCCTCTTTAATGTGTGGGGGCTCTGGGTCCTCCTGTTCCTCTTTAATGTGTGGGGGCTCTGGGTCCTCCTGTTCCTCTTTAATGTGTGGGGGCTCTGGGTCCTCCTGTTCCTCTTTAATGTGGGGGGGCTCTGGGTGCTCCTGGTCCTCTTTAATGTGGGGGGGGTCTGGGTCCTCCTGGTGCAGACTGGAGCTCCAGTCCTGTTGCTCAGGGGGAATCTCTTCTTTCACCACCAACAGCTGCTTGACGTCTGTGGAAAATAATAAAATACATTTATACGTCGGAGTAATCTTATGTTAAACTCTTAAGAGGTTTATCACTGAAAAGCGGTGAATTAGTTGTAAATGAGAAGCATGACCCCTAAATAAAAACATGCAGCTGCTGTCGTAAACATCACACAGAAACTTGTGTTGCATTGACTGAACCACTCCCTACTGGCAGTAACAGACCCTCAGTAGCAGATGCAGAGACTACATGTTCCACCAACTGTAACTTGCTCCACTGACCGGCTACTTTTAGTTCCCCTCTAGTACACCAACAGAGGTCATGTGTAGCTAATATAGTGAAAGAAGAAGTATACATATCATTGATTTGGTTTAAACTACACCACATGGTGCCTCATTGGACGAGCCTGACTAGGACCCCCAGTGAGTCCCTGTGACACGGTCACGACGTCACCAAGACTATATACATGGTGCAATCCTTCACCCTGCGCTGTCCATGCAACTCACGTTGCTCAAAAGGAGATGAAACAACATTGGAGCCTTTAAAGAAAACACCTTGAGGTAATAGAACTACATTCTCTGGTCCAACAACAGACTGCTTCTGGATCCTGAAGGAGAAATGGATAACTCGGCCCGTGCCTCTCTACTTGAACCTGCAGAATGAAAACCACTAAATTCCTGGATTCTTGAAGGAGACATTCATTGTTTTCTCCGCCGCCAGATGAGAATCAAGTAAGAGGCTTTTATCTGGGCAGAGATAGGTCACAGTATGTTTGTAACCTTGTTTGTTTGGTTTAAGTTCATTTGTCTGGGTCGTGACCGAAAGAACGAGATCTCGGATACAAGCGGCCGAAATGAGCTTCCTCCGTAGGTTGGCCGGGCTCAGCCTTATGCCGTGTTCACACCAAAACAGTTGCGAAATATTCGCGCGTCCAGATTACATGTTAAGTCAATGCACAGCCGCGTTAGGTTGCGAAAAAGCAGATTTTTCGCCGGGCGTCGCGATAGAGGCGAAACGGCGTTGCGAATATTCGCAACTCCGCTTTTTCGCCGCCGTTCAAATATTTCAACTCCAGCGAATAATTCGCATGACGCGGAGTTGCGAAAGCCAATCAGCGTTGAGAAGCTCCGCCCGGCATCACCGCCGTTACTGAATCAAACTGCTGCTGGTCCGCTGAAGGAGCGCTGGAAGCGGCTTCACTCAGACACTCGTCCTGGAGGAGGAGCTGTGTGCGACTACGGATAATGTTATGAACCCAGACACGGGGCGGTTGATGTTCCGACGTGTGTGGGACTTCCTCAACAAGTATAAAGCAGAACTAGTGATTATTTACCTGGTGGATGAAGGAAATAGTAAATGTTTTCAAGACAGAGATAAGCCCCGCCCCCTTTCGCCAGCGATGGTTGCGAAAAAACGGATTAACCACACAGAGCGAATTTTTCACCTGCGGCGCGATAAGTGGCGTTGCGAAAATTTGCAACTGTTTTGGTGTGAACACAGCATTAGAGATAGGGTAAGGAGCTCGGACATCAGGGGGGAGCTTGGAGTCGAGCCGCTGCTCCTTCGTGTCGAAAGGAGTCAGCTGAGGTGGTTCGGGCATCTAGTCAGGATGCCTCCTGGACGCCTCCCATTAGAGGTTTTCCAGGCACGTCCAACTGGTAGGAGACCCCGGGGAAGACCGAGGACACGCTGGAGGGATTATATCTCCCGGCTGGCCTTGGAACGCCTCGGGATCCCCCAGAATGAGCTGGAAAGTGTTGCGGGTGAGAGGGAAGCCTGGGTCGGCCTGATGGACCTGCTGCCACCGCGACCCGACCCGGATAAGCGGCTGATAATGGATGGAAGTTCATTTGTACTTTTCACCATGTTATTGTGTATTTTACGGACCATCAAGTCCCGTTCAGTTCTGTGTTACATAACTGTTGTACTTGTTGCTGCTGTAATAGTGTTGTTCCACACTGCCTAGATTTGTACTTTGCTCCTAAAGGAGTAAAGTCGGTAGACGCAGAGATGTAGTACAGTAAAAAGTACAATATTCACCTCTGAGATGGAGTACTGTAAAAAGTACAATATGTACCTCTGAGATTTAGTACAGTACAAAGTACAATATGTACCTGTGAGATGTAGTACAATACAAAGTACAATATTTACCTGAGGTGTAGGACAGTAAAAAGTACAATATGCACCTCTGAGATGTAGTACAGTAAAAAGTGAGTAAAATGAAAGTCCTTAAATACTGCAGTACAGTACATGTAACTACCTCAGTACATGATGTGAATACTTCCTCCAGAACTGGTTCCATCAGTTTAAAGTGATAAAGAAACAAAGGCTGTTTCTCAATATGCATTCTTCTCTGTATTTGTGTTCTCGTGGACTTGTGAAACGTCATCAGTTGCGGCCCAAGTACTGTCCCAATTCAAAAGTCTGCTTCTCACCAAGCACGGTGAAAATGCCCGGATGTGACTTGATCCTCCCACTTTACCGGGGATGCATAGGAGGAGAAGCGACATACATGTTTGCTCTATACACCGTAGACACAGCAACAGGGAGCAATTAGGGGTTAAGTGTCTTGCTCAAGGACAACGACATGGACGAGCAGAGCCGGGGCGCAAACCACCAACCCTCTGATTGAAAGACAGGCATGCTAACCACTTAGTCACAGTGGCTAATAGTAGAATGTTCTCAGGCGCGAAGTTAGTTGTTTAAGCATCGAATCTGTCGTCGGTTTGTCAAGAATCAGCCTACTTAAAAAGATACGCCGACGGGTTGAGGTCCTGCTCGCGGGACCGGTGAGCCCTGTCAGCACGACTTGAAATGAGCCCCTGGCTCTGATGTCTCCGTAGCGGTTAAACGTGAGCTAGAATTCAGTTTTGAGGATCTAACGAGCAATCTTTATTAGTTTATAATTTATTCACAGTAACGTTACATCAGTTTGACTGAGGAAAAGGTTAAGATTTATAACTTAAGATTGTAATATATATATATATATATATATATATATATATAAAGTACATATTTATAAACAATATATATACACAATTATATATCTATCTGTATCTGTTCTTTTGAGTGTGTATGTGTGTGTGTGAGAGTCTGGGTTTACTGTATATTGATGTTCACATGTCAAAGATGCTATTCAGTTATATTAGAGCCGAAGTAGAGGTAACCAATGAAAAGCAACTGTTACATTACATTTAGCTGACGCTTTTATCCAAAGCGACTTGCAATAAGTGCAATTCCACCATGAGTACAAACTCAGAACAAAAAGAATCAAGAAAGTACAATTTCAATAAAGTTAAACTACAAAGTGCTATCAGTAAGTGTCATCTAAGTGCTACTACGGCGCTACCCTTCTTTATTCAAGGTGTAGTCGAAAAAGATGTGTTTTTAGTTTGCGACGGAAAATGTAGAGACCTTCTGCTGTCCTGATGTCAGTGGGGAGCTCATTCCACCATTGAGGAGCAGGACAGCAAACAGTCGTGACTTTGTTGAGTGTTTCGCTCGCAGTGACGGAGCTACAAGACCATTGGCAGAAGCCGAGCGGAGCGAGCAATGTAGGAAGATTATATTAATTTATACAAACAGGTCATAGCGCGATCACTTCTAAAACTACCCAGAACCCATAGTACTACTACACCTAGCAGATTTATACAATACTATATAGCTACATGGGACGGGTGTTACATAAATAAACACTAATATATATATATATATATATATATATATATATACACACACACAGGGTACGGAACGTATTCAGACCCCTTTACATTTTTCACTCTTAGCCATTTGCTAACATCAAAAAAGTTAATTTTATTTCTCATTAATGCTTTTTTTATATATACACACACACACACACACACACACACACACACACACACACACACACACAAGTATGTGTGTCTGTGAAACCAGCGCAAAAAAGCAGAGTTGTCATATTTTGTTTGACTGTAAAAATACTTTACAGTGACAACAGCTGAGGTGGTGACGTCATCGAGTCAGCTGCTGTTCCAATTGCAGAAAGACCGTCCTGCGTCCTCCCGTCTCAACAAGTAAACAAGTCTGTACTGAGCGCACTTGGTATTGAGAAACTGTTAAACAGAACCAACCTGCTCTTTGTATCCGGACTTCCGGGTTGAAAACAGCGTCCAGTAGTCTCCGTTGTCGCTCGTTCTCCTCTTTTGATCTAGAAAGTTCCTCCTCGTTCTCTACTATCGTTCTTTCAAACAGCATTTGGACTTCAGACATTTTCACACAACGACAGAAACGTTTCCTCCACACAAATTCCGTCACAAACCTCGTGTCCTCTCCATTAAACCGGGACTAGCTGCTAAGCTAACTTCAGTATCTCTGTAGGCTACCGGGAGATGAGTCAGAGGATCAACATCCGGGAACAAAGGTGAACATCTAGAAGTCCATTCAGAAGGTTTATCCAGACATACAGAGACTCTGCTGGATCAGGACTGAAGGAGCTACCTGACGCTTTATCAACACAGCAACGAGACGATGCTACTTCTACTGACGGGAGCCGCCATGTTGCTAATGGAGGAGCATCCGGGTCAGCTGCAGCTTGCGGAGTCACCTTCAAAATAAAAGTTAGCAATATTTAATCATTGTCATCTTAAGTTAGTGGTTCTTAAGTCACATGCCACTTTAACAGTACACCTTAATATACAATATACATTAATGTTCTGTTTGTCTGAGCACTTTATCTTATACTTCATGTAATATATATTGCACTGTTGTTGTTGTTGATTGTCTCATCTAATGTCTAATGTTATGCACCTTCCGCCAAGAAAATTGTCTCTTTTGTGTAAACACTACTGGTAAATAAACGGTTTCTGATTCTGATTCTGATTCACTTGGAAATTAAAGCTTATAAACTATTTCCCAGCACAGATCCAACCATGGCCATGAATTCAATTCAATTCAGTTTATTTTGTATCGCCCAGAATCACAAATTACAAACTCCCCTCAGACGGCTTTACAATCTGTACACATACGACATCCCTGTCCCAGGACCTCACATCGGATCAGGAAAAACTCCCCAAAAAAACAGAAAAAAAACTTTCACAGGGAAAACAGGAAGAAACCTTCAGGAGAGCAACAGAGGAGGATCCCTCTCCCCGGATGGACAGAAGCAATAGATGTCATGTGGCCAGAATGAACAACGTAACAGAGTTACAGCACATTACATGAATATGACAGAAATTATTCCCATGATCCAGACCACGATGTAGATTCATTTATTTTTTCAATAATACATGTAAACCGAGGTTGAAAATAACAACAAAGTAATGCAGTAAATGTATTTTAATGAAGACGGTGTTTTTCCTCACAGGTTGGTTTTGGAGCTTCACTTTCATTCATTTGTGTTCCGACGTTAGCATCACTAAAAAACATCTGCTTTTATTCAAGTTTGGAGTTATGTTGTCAAGATAAGAACATCAGTACGTCCGTGTTCAACAAGAGGATGACCCTGAATCAGTGATGACATCGTGATCGTCTACAAGACAAATTTGCACAGCTTTTAAATACTTTAACACTTTATTGTTTTAAAGGGTTAGTTCAGACCACGAGGCTTCAAGACTCTTGTTATATACACCTTGTTTAACCCAGGAACACTAACGTCGGGTGATTTTCACCCGAGCAATTGTGTTTACGTTTGTAGCACCGCAACACTTTCTAGTAAATCTACATTACTTAGTTGAATTGGAATGATGGGGTTTGTTTCTGTACGGTAGCTTCACGACTGACCACAGACACCGGCTTTTGGGTTAAAATGAATCAGTTTACTAACAAAGTGCTCCTCACACACCGCAGTGACGCACACAGCGATATGCTCAGTCTGCTACAGAGGCGTCCTCAGTCTGCTACAGAGGCGTCCTCAGTCTGCTACAGAGGCGTCCTCAGTCTGCTACAGAGGCGTCCTCAGTCTGCTACAGAGGCGTCCTCAGTCTGCTACAGAGGCGTCCTCAGTCTGCTACAGAGGCGTCCTCAGTCTGCTACAGAGGCGTCCTCAGTCTGCTACAGAGGCGTCCTCAGTCTGCTACAGAGGCGTCCTCAGTCTGCTACAGCGGCGTCCTCAGTCTGCTACAGAGGCGTCCTCAGTCTGCTACAGAGGCGTCCTCCCTCGGCAGCGGTTCAGCAACTACTCATTCGCACGGGTGCAATCACACCTGTTTTTCCTTACCCCCCCCATGCTCTCTCCTTCCTTTTAAATTTCTCTTATTATTACCTCAAATATAATTTATTAAAAAGATATTATTCAAATTATTTACGGCAATTTAAAAACCATCATTTTAAGTGAGGGGTGCGTTTCATTTGGTCGCCTGGTAACAGCGTTGCATCGTCTGCGTGGAGGTTGTCTGACAGAATCATAAAGTCATAAGTGGACATTTTATTCCGTTTTAAATCCATTATTTATTAATTTTTATCCATTTTTCAGATCTTGGTGGTTTTCAACCGGATGAGAAATGTTGATCGTGCATTCCATCTAATGACCACCATGGGTGACTCCTCTGGTTGTATAGAAGTCTATGCTTCATGTGTTGGAGCTGCATTCTCTCTCCTGACCATCGTAGGGTGACTCCTCTGGTTGTCTAGACGTTTATGGAACATTACTCTACTTCTCTCTGGATTCATTCCCTCAGTAAACATTGTAAACATGAGTTTATGTCTCAATCTCTAGTTTCAAGTCTTCTTCAATACAGCATGATGTTCATTTAGTAAATTATGGTCATTTAGAGTCAAACAGCCCATAAAGCAGGGGACGCTTTATGGCTACAAGGTGATTGGCCGGTGTTGTCCGGTCTGGGAGTTGTCCGTATTTTCGTCTTACAACTTTAACCCTTTCAGTGTCGCATAAAAATGTCATATTCAGTGTTTGATTGTAAGGGGAAATAACAGACGAGAGAATCTTGTTGAGCAAACTCCACGACTAATTTGTTTCTCTAGTGTGGACTTTTAAATGTTGTTTCAGGTTTCCCTTTCGTGAAAATGTTTTACCACAAACTGAACAACTAAATGCTTTCACTCCTGTGTGGACATTCATGTGAGAGTTGAGGTTTACCTTTAGTGAAAATGTTTTACTACAAACTAAACAACTAAATGCTTTCACTCCTGTGTGGATAGTCATGTGACGTTGCAGGGTTACCTTGAGTGAAAATGTTTTACTACAAACTGAACAACTAAATGCCTTCACTCCTGTGTGGACAGTCAAGTGAGAGTTCAGGTATCCCTTTCGTGAAAATGTTTTACTACAAACTGAACAAACAAATGCTTTCACTCCTGTGTGGATAGTCATGTGACGTTGCAGGTTTACCTTGAGTGAAAATGTTTTACCACAAATTGAACAAATAAATTCTTTCACTCCTGTGTGGACAGTCATGTGATCGTTTAGGTGTCCCTTTTGTGAAAATGTTTTACTACAAACTGAACAACTAAATGGTTTCACTCCTGTGTGGATAGTCATGTGATCGTTTAGGTGTCCCTTTTGTGAAAATGTTTTACTACAAACTGAGCAACTAAATGGTTTCACTCCTGTGTGGAGAGTCATGTGACGTTTCAGGGTTTCCGTGTATGAAAATGTTTTACTACACACAGAACAACTAAATGCTTTCACTCCTGTGTGGAGAGTCAAGTGATCGTTCAGAATTCCCCTATGTGCAAATGTTTGACCACAAACTGAACAACTAAATGGTTTCACTAATGTTTTGGATCTAGTGTGTCTCATCAGACGTACCTTGTGGTCAGAGCTTCCAGCACATTCAGGTGAGCTGCTTGATGTATTTCTAGTACTACAGTTCACAGGTACATCATTGTTTTGCAGAGGGTTTAAATCTGACTGAGGTTCCTGAGTTTCAACCCAATCTCTACTGTCATCAGTCTCAGGTTCAGACAAGTCTTCAGTCTCATCAGTATCTGGTCCTGGATGTCTTTCTGGATCTGACTTCCTGTCTGGTTCTGATCCTCCACAATCTGCTCCATCATCTTCACTCTTCACAGGAGTGAATGAGAACTTGATTCCAGCCTCCTCGAGCCCTTGAAGCTGCCCTCCCCCCTGTCTGGTCCAGAGTTCCTCCTGTTCCTCTTTAATGTGTGGGGGCTCTGGGTCCTCCCATTCCTCTTTAATGTGTGGGGGATCTGAGTCCTCCTGTTCCTCTTTAATGTGTGGGGGCTCTGGGTCCTCCTGTTCCTCTTTAATGTGTGGGGGATCTGGGTCCTCCTGGTCCAGACTGGAGCTCCAGTCCTTCTGCTCAGGGGGAACTTCTTCTTCGTCTTTAACCACCAACAGCTGCTGGACATCTGTGGAGAAATAATTAAATACACACTGTTCTTACATATGGCATTGACGTGGAACATTCAATAGTGTTTCCACAGAAGCCTCTTTTGTCAGACCATTGCCGTATAACTTTTGAGTGTATACTACCGGATTGCATGGCGTTAGGCAAGAGTTTTTACACCAGATGTCTAACTGACAGTGCTGTTGCTAGATTTAAGGAAGTGATTCCTTCTGTATTGATTCATTACCATATCTCAATATAACAGAGGATTCCTGTGCTAGCTTTAGTCCGTCCCAGATTGATCAGTTTGTCGATGGTGCTACTGGCTCAAGTGACACTGGACTTGATAGCCCCCTCTAAAAAAGAGGATCATTAAGCAAAGGAGGCTCGCACCATGGTATAACCCTCAGACTCTCATATTGAAGCAAGCATCACGGAAGCTTGAGGGCATATGGCGTTCCAACGATCTGGAGGAGTCCCGGTTGGTTTGGCGGGATAGTCTGAGAACATATAAGAAGGCCCTCCGTAATGCCAGAGGAGCCTATTACTCAACACTAAGAGAAAAACAAGAACAACCCTATGCTTCCTTTAGGCAATATTATCAGAAAACATTCCATAAACTTTCACTGCTATGCCGATGATACTCAACTATATCTGTTGATCAAGCCAGATGAAATCCACCAGTTAAACTTCAAGCGTGTCTTAAAGACATAAAAACCTGGATGACCTGCAACTAATGTACTACAAAAGGTACCGCGGTACCCGTACGTTAAAAAACGATACGATTTCGCATATTTTTAGTATCGATACTTTCTCAAAATAGCGCTTCCTTAAAACTGCTCCGCTCGTTTCTCTCATGCTACCTGCATGCAGAGAGTGCATGAAGACGGCGCTCAAGGAGGCGGGGCTGCCCAGCTCACACACAGCAGCAGGCAGCGCATGCTCACAGCGAGTGATCGGGGGAGACATGCAGCTCTTGCAGACTGTCCGCGGCTTGTTGAAAAAAAAAAAAAAGATACCAGAAGTAGAATCTGGAAATACGTTGATAGACTGCAGACTGTGAGGTCAAGCCCTCTAACACAGACCCGGCTGCAAAACGTGTTTTAAAGCTACACAGCCGCACTTTTCAAAGAGTTCAACAAACGACAGGTCAGAATGCACACAAAAGTGTACCAAATGAAACACAATTGATGCAAACTGGCGACATGAGGGTGGATCTTGAGCTATTTTTTTTAGTTAAGCAAAAATAACTTCCATGAATTGAGATAAAATATTAAGTGGAAATATCAAACTCACTATGCAAGTAAATGAAGCATTGTTTATCCACCCACTCCCACAGACAGTCAAACAGATACCAGCAGAGTCAGCAGCAACAGAGAGACAGAGTTACCTTCCAGCTGTGTTTGAAAGCCAGCGGAAATATGAGAGGCTCAAAAGATGCGAAAAGGTTAAACAGAGCAGTGGTTGAGCTCATCTCTAAATAGTTGTAATAAGTGCATAAACAAGTGCAATAGTTGGAACAAGTGTGAACATTCACAATTCAGAACATTCACAATTCATAGAGAGACTGACTGTCTCATTGTTCCCATAGTGTAATTGCATGTGTGTATTGGTGAAAGGTGGTGGCATGTTTTTCATTGTTGTTTTTCAATAAAGGGGAGAAATTACCCTTTCATTATGTACCCATCCCACATAGCGTTAGTTTTTTTTCATCTCAAACACACATCTATAAAATTATGTAACTCTACAATTGCTCATACTCATGGAAATAGCTGTGTATCTGGTCATATATGGACAATAGGCCTACAGAACTGTGTATAATCAATGCTATGATGGCACCATGTAGTCTTCATTAATATCTTGCTGTAGGCTAATACTAATATTAATGTAATTTGTTAAGAGTTCAATAAGCTGGGCAGGAACAAGCTGGTAAAAAGGGAACCATACAGACGTTTTATTTATTACTATTATTGATAAATATACCAGTATTGTATCGCATTGAAAGTATCGTCATATTTATGGCAGGTATCGTATCAAAGTCATAATTTTGGTATCGTGACAACCCTACCTGCAACTTCCAGCTGCTGAACTCGGACAAGACTAAATAATCCAGCGCTTCCTGTCTCAAAGCGATGCAGAAACGTTGATCCACGCATTTGTTACTTCAAGACTGGATTACTGTAACTCCTTATTATCAGGCTGCTCCGGTAAATCCCTTGGATCTCTCCAGTTGATCCAGAATGCTGCAGCTTGTGTACTAACGAGGACTCGGAAGAGAGATCACATTACTCCTGTACTAGCTGCTCTCCACTGGCTTCCTGTCAGACCGAGAATCATATTTAAAATCCTTCTGCTTACCTACAAAGCCTTAACTGGTGAAGTAGGATGGAGCAGAGCCTTCAGTTATCAAGTTCCTCTTCTGTGGAACCAGCTTCCACTTTCAGTCCGGGGGGCAGACAGTCACCTCATTTAAGAGCAGACTTAAGACTTTCCTCTTTGAGAGGGCTTATAGTTAGGGCTGACTCAGGCTTATAGTTAGGGCTGTTTCAGGCGTATAGTTAGGGCTGGCTAGCCCCTAGATATGCTGCTATTGGCCTAGACTGCTCAGGGACATCTTAGGATATACTGAGCTCCTCTTTTTTCTCTCTCCTTCTGGATAAATTATTGTCTGTTCAATGCACATTACTAACTCTACTTCTTTCCGGGAGCCTCTGTGCTTCCTCGCCACAGGTTTCCATGGATCGTGGCTGTGTCTGGAGCCAGTCCTGCCTGCTGCCATGGCCCTGCTGATGCCCCTCCTCTCTATCTCCTTCTGCTGACATGGATTGTGGTTATCTGGATCATGGTCCATGCCTACTACTCATTATATGAATAATATCATAATGTCATATTCCTTGAATGTGCTGTAACTCTGTTACGTTGTTCATTCTGGTCACATGACATCTATTGCTTCTGTCCATCCGGGGAGAGGGATCCTCCTCTGTTGCTCTACCAAAGGTTTCTTCCCTTTTTTCCCTATGAAAGGGTTTTTACTATCTTTATTCGGGGAGTTGTTCCTGATCCGATGTGAGGTACCGGGACAGGATGTTATGTGTACAGATTGTAAAGCCCTCCGAGGCAAACTTGTATTTGTAATTTTGGGCTATATAAAATAAACTGAATATAATTCATACGTCTGAGAAATCTTATATTAAACTGTTGTGCTTGTAGCTGCTGAGCTTTGAGTTTTAATCCTCCACAACGAGTAAAGTCGCTAGACGTAGAGATGTAGTACAGTAAAGAGTACAATATGTACTTCCAAGATGTAATACAGTAAAAAGTAAAATGAATGTCTTTAAATACTTCAATACAGTAACTGTAACTACCTGGGTACATGATGTGAATACTTCAATACCTGTAACTCTACCTCAGTACATGATGTGAATACTTCAATACCTGTAACTCTACCTCAGTACATGATGTGAATACTTCAGTACCTGTAACTCTACCTCAGTACATGATGTGAATACTTCAGTACCTGTAACTCTACCTCAGTACATGATGTGAATACTTCCTCCAGAACTGCTTCCATCAGTTTAAAGTGATGAAGAAACAAACAGAACCAACCTGCTCTTTGTATCCGGACTTCCGGGTTGAAAACAGCGTCCAGTAGTCTCCGTTGTCGCTCTGCGGTCAAGTGAGCCCACATCCGCCGAGTGAGCCTCAGTTGCAATTCTAAATGCACCTCTATTCAAGGTGTTACGGTACGGGGCCAGCTCAATTTCACAATATTCAAACAGCTATAAAAACAGATCCATAGATCCAAATATTACTGTACAGTTTTGGAGAAAATTGAATTCAAAGTCTGCTTGAATTTCATAATGATATTCACAATTTCACAACATCACTATATTCAAACAGCTATAAAAACAGTTCCATAGACTTGTATATAAAAATTCCACTTCAGTCTTGTTCAGGATGACCTCTGCTATGTCCATGTACATGGCCTCCAAATATTACTGTACAGTTTTTGAGAAAAGTGAATTCAAAGTCTGCTTAAATTTCATAATGATATTCATAATTCCCCAATATTCAAACAGCTATAAAAACAGATCCTTAGGTTTGTATATAAAAATTCCACTGCAGTCTTGTTCAAGGGGACCTCTGCTATGTCCATGTTATTTTGATTGACTGACAAACTATAGCACAGGTACTATTTGAATTTTACAGCTACCATGGTACAAATGCAAATAAAATAGCAAGGCAGAGTACATGGACATATCCGAGTGGCTCGGATGGACAATAAAGTCTATTTGTCCTATGTTTTTTTTTTTTTTTAATACACACATTCCTCGAATTTTTTAACAAAATAAACCATTTTGTTTGCATTTCCAAGATGAAAACAAGGGGTGTCCCAATGGCGGAGGGGTGAACCGCGATTATTTATATGGCTCTGGATGGTGACTTTTGTTACATAACGTTCCAATTCTCTCTCTACCCCCTCATTTCCTGTCCACTGTCAATTAAATTTTCAAAATGCCAAAACTAAAACTTAGGTCCACAAATCAAATGAATTAAAACAACACATTACCCATTCAGTGACTGGAGGCCTCGGAGTGGGTGGCTTTTTTGCCGAACACATGGCACACTGTGTTTCAATGTCAAAAACTAATGAAAAGAATTATAGAAATGTTACATCTTTTGTAGTACAATATCACAATATAAATGAATATGAAGAAAAGCTGTCACACACCTGATGCGCGGAGTAATTCAAGTGCCATGTTTTGTCGTTCCTCAACAATGTTGTCCAATTGTGTCCCAAAGGCCATGCACATGGACATAGCAGAGGTGCCTCTGAACAAGACTGTAGTGGAATATCGATATACAAACCTAAGGATCTGTTTTTATAGCTGTTTGAATAGTGTGAAATTATTAATATCATTATGAAATTTAAGCAGACTTTGACCCCCACCCAAGTCCCGCATCACCTACAAGATCCTCCTCCTCACCTACAAATCCCTCAATGCCCTGGCTCCTCAGTATCTATCTAACCTCCTCCACCCTTACACACAGTCCCGGAACCTTCGATCCTCAGGCACGGGTCAGCTCTCCATCCCTCACACAAAAATGCAAACTTTTGGGGACAGAGCCTTCAGTGTGACAGCCCCCACACTCTGGAACTCTCTCCCCATAGAGCTCCGCAACACACCGTCTCTGGACACCTTCAAAAAACTCCTCAAAACTCACCTCTTCACCAAAGCCTATGTCCTCTAGCTACTGTTTCATTTGTTATGTTTATTTATTTCTTTGTTAAGCGTCCTTGGGTTTCATGAAAGGCGCTATATAAATCCTAGCTATTATTATTTGAATTCAATTTTCTCAATAACTGTACAGTAATATTTGGAGGCCATGCACATGGGCATAGCAGAGGTCCCCTTGAACAAGACCGCAGTGGAATTTGTATGTACAAGTCTATGGAACTGTTTTCATAGCTGTTTGAATATTGGGGAATTATGAATATCATTATGAAATTCAAGCAGACATTGAATTCAATTTTCTCCAAAACTGTACAGTAATATTTGGAGGCCATGCACATGGACATAGCAGAGGTCCCCTTGAACAAGACCGCAGTGGAATCTGTATATACAGGTCTATGGATCTGTTTTTATAGCCGTTTGAATATTGGGGAATTGAGCTGGCCCCGTACCGTAACACCTTGAATAGAGGTGCATTTAGAATTGCAACTGAGGCTCACTCGGCGGATGTGGGCTCACTTGACCGCAGCGTTGTCGCTCGTTCTCCTCTTTTGATCTAGAAAGTTCCTCCTCGTTCTCTACTATCGTTCTTTCAAACAGCATTTGGACTTCACACATTTTCACACAACGACAGAAACGTCACAAACCTCGTGTCCTCTCCATTAAACCGGGACTCGCTGCGAAGCTAACTTCAGTATCTCTGTAGGCTACCGGGAGATGAGTCAGAGGATCAACATCCGGGAACAAAGGTGAACATCTAGAAGTCCATTCAGAAGGTTTATCCAGACATACAGAGACTCTGCTGGATCAGGACTGAAGGAGCTACCTGACGCTTTATCAACACAGCAACGAGACGATGCTACTTCTACTGACGGGAGCCGCCATGTTGCTAATGGAGGAGCATCCGGGTCAGCTGCAGCTCGTGGAGTCACCTTCAAAATAAAAGCGTTTAGAACCGTATATGTGGCTTTCATGGCAGACTTGGGGCATTGAGCGCATTTTATCAAAATAATATTTCATCATTGTCATCTGAAGTTCGTGGTTGTTCACTTGGAAATTAAAGCTTATAAACTATTTCCCAGCACAGATCCAACCATAGCCATGAATTCAATTCAATTCAGTTTATTTTGTATCGCCCAGAATCACAAATTACAAACTCCCCTCAGACGGCTTTACAATCTGTACACATACGACATCCCTGTCCCAGGACCTCACATCGGATCAGGAAAAACTTCCCAAAAAAACAGAAAAAAAACTTTCACAGGGAAAACAGGAAGAAACCTTCAGGAGAGCAACAGAGGAGGATCCCTCTCCCCGGATGGACAGAAGCAATAGATGTCATGTGACCAGAATGAACAACGTAACAGAGTTACAGCACATTACATGAATATGACAGAAATGATTCATATAATGAGTAGTAGGCATGGACCATGATCCAGACCACGATGTAGATTCATTTATTTTTTCAATAATACATGTAAACCGAGGTTGAAAATAACAAAGTAATGCAGTAAATGGATTTTAATGAAGACGGTGTTTTTCCTCACAGGTTGGTTTTGGAGCTTCACTTTCATTCATTTGTGTTCCGACGTTAGCATCACTAAAAAACATCTGCTTTTATTCAAGTTTGGAGTTATGTTGTCAAGATAAGAACATCAGTACGTCCGTGTTCAACAAGAGGATGACCCTGAATCAGTGATGACATCGTGATCGTCTACAAGACAAATTTGCACAGCTTTTAAATACTTTAACACTTTATTGTTTTAAAGGGTTAGTTCAGACCACGAGGCTTCAAGACTCTTGTTATATACACCTTGTTTAACCCAGGAACACTAACGTCGGGTGATTTTCACCCGAGCAATTGTGTTTACGTTTGTAGCACCGCAACACTTTCTAGTAAATCTACATTACTTAGTTGAATTGGAATGATGGGGTTTGTTTCTGTACGGTAGCTTCACGACTGACCACAGACACCGGCTTTTGGGTTAAAATGAATCAGTTTACTAACAAAGTGCTCCTCACACACCGCAGTGACGCACACAGCGATATGCTCAGTCTGCTACAGAGGCGTCCTCAGTCTGCTACAGAGGCGTCCTCAGTCTGCTACAGAGGCGTCCTCAGTCTGCTACAGAGGCGTCCTCAGTCTGCTACAGAGGCGTCCTCAGTCTGCTACAGAGGCGTCCTCAGTCTGCTACAGAGGCGTCCTCAGTCTGCTACAGAGGCGTCCTCAGTCTGCTACAGAGGCGTCCTCAGTCTGCTACAGAGGCGTCCTCAGTCTGCTACAGAGGCGTCCTCAGTCTGCTACAGAGGCGTCCTCAGTCTGCTACAGAGGCGTCCTCAGTCTGCTACAGAGGCGTCCTCAGTCTGCTACAGAGGCGTCCTCAGTCTGCTACAGAGGCGTCCTCAGTCTGCTACAGCGGCGTCCTCAGTCTGCTACAGAGGCGTCCTCAGTCTGCTACAGAGGCGTCCTCCCTCGGCAGCGGTTCAGCAACTACTCATTCGCACGGGTGCAATCACACCTGTTTTTCCTTACCCCCCCCATGCTCTCTCCTTCCTTTTAAATTTCTCTTATTATTACCTCAAATATGATTTATTAAAAAGATATTATTCAAATTATTTACGGCAATTTAAAAACCATCATTTTAAGTGAGGGGTGCGTTTCATTTGGTCGCCTGGTAACAGCGTTGCATCGTCTGCGTGGAGGTTGTCTGACAGAATCATAAAGTCATAAGTGGACATTTTATTCCGTTTTAAATCCATTATTTATTAATTTTTATCCATTTTTCAGATCTTGGTGGTTTTCAACCGGATGAGAAATGTTGATCGTGCATTCCATCTAATGACCACCATGGGTGACTCCTCTGGTTGTATAGAAGTCTATGCTTCATGTGTTAAAGCTGCATTCTCTCTCCTGACCATCGTGGTCCTCTGGTTGTCTAGACGTTTATGGAACATTACTCTACTTCTCTCTGGATTCATTCCCTCAGTAAACATTGTAAACATGAGTTTATGTCTCAATCTCTAGTTTCAAGTCTTCTTCAATACAGCATGATGTTCATTTAGTAAATTATGGTCATTTAGAGTCAAACAGCCCATAAAGCAGGGGACGCTTTATGGCTACAAGGTGATTGGCCGGTGTTGTCCGGTCTGGGAGTTGTCCGTATTTTCGTCTTACAACTTTAACCCTTCCAGTGTCGCATAAAAATGTCATATTCAGTGTTTGATTGTAAGGGGAAATAACAGACGAGAGAATCTTGTTGAGCAAACTCCACGACTAATTTGTTTCTCTAGTGTGGACTTTTAAATTTCAGGTTTCCCTTTCGTGAAAATGTTTTACCACAAACTGAACAACTAAATGCCTTGAATCCTGTGTGGACAGTAATGTGACGTTGCAGGGTTACCTTGAATGAAATGTTTTACTACAAACTTAACTAGTACTCATTTATTTCTGATGCTCTCATCAATACACTTGTGATTTGATAAATAAGAGAGAATCTTGTTGAGCAAACTCCACGACTAATTTGTTTCTCGGATGTGGACTTTTAAATGTTGTTTCAGATATTTCTTGAGTGAAAATGTTTTATCGCAAACTGAACAACTAAATGCCTTCACTCCTGTGTGGACAGTCAAGTGAGAGTTCAGCTGTCCCTTTCGTGAAAATGTTTTACTACAAACTGAACAACTAAATGCTTTCACTCCTGTGTGGACAGTCATGTGATAGTACAGGTGTCCCTTTCGTGAAAATTTTTTACTACAAACTGAACAACTAAATGCTTTCACTCCTGTGTGGATAGTCATGTGATCGTTTAGGTGTCCCTTTTGTGAAAATGTTTTACTACAAACTGAACAACTAAATGGTTTCACT
This sequence comes from Taurulus bubalis, assembly GCF_910589615.1. Classification (NCBI taxonomy): domain Eukaryota; kingdom Metazoa; phylum Chordata; class Actinopteri; order Perciformes; family Cottidae; genus Taurulus; species Taurulus bubalis. Next base: position 26,343,542 of record NC_136600.1, read on the forward strand.
CCTGTGTGGAGAGTCATGTGACGTTTCAGGGTTTCCGTGTATGAAAATGTTTTACTACACACAGAACAACTAAATGCTTTCACTCCTGTGTGGAGAGTCAAGTGATCGTTCAGAATTCCCCTATGTGCAAATGTTTGACCACAAACTGAACAACTAAATGGTTTCACTAATGTTTTGGATCTAGTGTGTCTCATCAGATGTACCTTGTGGTCAGAGCTTCCAGTACATTCAGGCGAGCTGCTTGATGTATTTCCAGTACTACAGTTCACAGGTACATCATTGTTTTGCAGAGGGTTTAAATCTGACTGAGGTTCCTGAGTCTCAACCCAATCTCTACTGTCATCAGTCTCAGGTTCAGACAAGTCTTCAGTCTCAACAGTATCTGGTCCTGGATGTCTTTCTGTACCTGACTTCATGTCTGGTTCCGATCCTCCACAATCTGCTCCATCATCTTCACTCTTCACAGGAGTGAATGAGAACTTGATTCCAGCCTCCGCCAGCCCTTGAAGCTGCCCTCCCTCCTGACTGGTCCAGAGTTCCTCCTGTTCCTCTTTAATGTGTGGGGGCTCTGGGTCCTCCTGTTCCTCTTTAATGTGTGGGGGCTCTGGGTCCTCCCATTCCTCTTTAATGTGTGGGGGATCTAGGTCCTCCTGTTCCTCTTTAATGTGTGGGGGCTCTGGGTCCTCCTGTTCCTCTTTAATGTGTGGGGGCTCTGGGTCCTCCCATTCCTCTTTAATGTGTGGGGGCTCTGGGTCCTCCCATTCCTCTTTAATGTGTGGGGGATCTGGGTCCTCCTGTTCCAGACTGGAGCTCCAGTCCGTCTGCTCAGGGGGAACTTCTTCTTCGCCTTTAACCACCAACAGCTGCTGGACATCTATGGAGAAATAATTAAATACACACTGTTCTTACATATGGCATTGACGTGGAACATTCAATAGTGTTTCCACAGAAGCCTCTTTTATCAGACCATTGCCGTATAACTTTTGAGTGTATACTACCGGATTGTATGGCATTAGGCAAGAGTTTTTACACCAGATGTCTAACTGACAGTGCTGTTGCTGGATTTAAGGAAGTGATTCCTTCTGTATTGATTCATTACCATATCTCAATATAACAGAGGATTCCTGTGCTAGCTTTAGTCCGTCCCAGATTGATCAGTTTGTCGATGGTGCTACTGGCTCAAGTGACACTGGACTTGATAGCCCCCTCTAAAAAAGAGGATCATTAAGCAAAGGAGGCTCGCACCATGGTATAACCCTCAGACTCTCATATTGAAGCAAGCATCACGGAAGCTTGAGGGCATATGGCGTTCCAACGATCTGGAGGAGTCCCGGTTGGTTTGGCGGGATAGTCTGAGAACATATAAGAAGGCCCTCCGTAATGCCAGAGGAGCCTATTACTCAACACTAAGAGAAAAACAAGAACAACCCTAGGTTTCTCTTTAGCACTGTGGCCAGGCTGGCTGAGAGTCATAGCTCTGTGGAACCATGTATTCCTATAGACCTCAGTAGTAATGACTTCATGAACTTCTTCAATGATAAGATTCTGGCTATTAGAGGCAGGATCAGTGATTTCCTTCCCTCAGCTACTGCCGGTCCATCCTCAGGTGGGATGGCCATGGAGGCGTCTGTGGGCCCTGTTGTGTGTCTGGATAGATTTTCTCCCATCAACCTCGACCAACTGTCTTCAATGGTTTCTACTTCTAAATCTTCTACCGGTCTCCTGGACCCCGTTCCGACGAGGCTGCTTAAAGAAGTTTTATCTTTAATTATCGCCTCTCTACTAGATATTATCAATAGTCTTTACTAATGGGTCATGTACCACAGTCTTTTAAAGTAGCTGTAATTAAACCTCTTCTTAAGAAGCCCACTCTGGATCCAGAGGTGTTGGCTAACTACAGACCTATATATAAACTTCCCTTCCTCTCTTAGATACTGGAGAAGGTAGTGGCAAACCAGTTGTGTGACTTTTTACATAACAATAGTTTATTTGAGGAGTTTCAGTCAGGATTTAGAAAGCATCATAGCACAGAGACAGCACTAGTGACAATTACTAATGACCTTCTAGTTGCATCAGATAGGGGACTTGTCTCTGTACTGGTCTTGTTAGACCTTAGTGCAGCATTCGACACCATTGACCATGACATCTTATTACAGAGACTAGACCAGTCGATTGGTATTAAAAGGTACCGCACTAAGCTGGTTTAAGTCATATTTATCAGATCGATCTCAGTTTGTATATGTAAACAATAAAGCCTCGATAACCACCACCGTTCGTCATGGAGTTCCACAAGGTTCTGTGCTTGGACCAAATTTTATTCACTAATTATATATATATATATATATATATATATATATATATATATATATATATATATATATATATATATATATATATATATATATATGCGCTTCCTTTCGGAAATATTATCAGAAAACACTCCATAAACTTTCACTGCTATGCCAATGATACTCAACTATATCTGTCGATCAAGCCAGATGAAATCCACCAGCTAAACTTCAAGCGTGTCTTAAAGACATAAAAACCTGGATGACCTGCAACTAATGTACTACAAAAGGTACCGCGGTACCCGTACGTTAAAAAAACGATACGATTTTGCATATTTTTAGTATCGATACTTTCTCAAAATAGCGCTTCCTTAAAACTGCTCCGCTCGTTTCTCTCATGCAACCTGCATGCAGAGAGTGCATGAAGACGGCGCTCAAGGAGGCGGGGCTGCCCAGCTCACAGCGAGTGATCGGGGGAGACATGCAGCTCTTGCAGACTGTCCGCGGCTTGTTGAAAAAAAAAAAAAAGATACCAGAAGTAGAATCTGGAAATACGTTGATAGACTGCAGACTGTGAGGTCAAGCCCTCTAACACAGACCCGGCTGCAAAACGTGTTTTAAAGCTACACAGCCGCACTTTTCAAAGAGTTCAACAAACGACAGGTCAGAATGCACACAAAAGTGTACCAAATGAAACACAATTGATGCAAACTGGCGACATGAGGGTGGATCTTGAGCTATTTTTTTTAGTTAAGCAAAAATAACTTCCATGAATTGAGATAAAATATTAAGTGGAAATATCAAACTCACTATGCAAGTAAATGAAGCATTGTTTATCCACCCACTCCCACAGACAGTCAAACAGATACCAGCAGAGTCAGCAGCAACAGAGAGACAGAGTTACCTTCCAGCTGTGTTTGAAAGCCAGCGGAAATATGAGAGGTTCAAAAGATGCGAAAAGGTTAAACAGAGCAGTGGTTGAGCTCATCTCTAAATAGTTGTAATAAGTGCATAAACAAGTGCAATAGTTGGAACAAGTGTGAACATTCACAATTCAGAACATTCACAATTCATAGAGAGACTGACTGTCTCATTGTTCCCATAGTGTAATTGCATGTGTGTATTGGTGAAAGGTGGTGGCATGTTTTTCATTGTTGTTTTTCAATAAAGGGGAGAAATTACCCTTTCATTATGTACCCATCCCACATAGCGTTAGTTTTTTTTCATCTCAAACACACATCTATAAAATTATGTAACTCTACAATTGCTCATACTCATGGAAATAGCTGTGTATCTGGTCATATATGGACAATAGGCCTACAGAACTGTGTATAATCAATGCTATGATGGCACCATGTAGTCTTCATTAATATCTTGCTGTAGGCTAATACTAATATTAATGTAATTTGTTAAGAGTTCAAAAAGCTGGGCAGGAACAAGCTGGTAAAAAGGGAACCATACAGACGTTTTATTTATTACTATTATTGATAAATATACCAGTATTGTATCGCATCGAAAGTATCGAGTATCGTCATATTTATGGCAGGTATCGTATCAAAGTCATAATTTTGGTATCGTGACAACCCTACCTGCAACTTCCAGCTGCTGAACTCGGACAAGACTAAATAATCCAGCGCTTCCTGTCTCAAAGCGATGCAGAAACGTTGATCCACGCATTTGTTACTTCAAGACTGGATTACTGTAACTCCTTATTATCAGGCTGCTCCGGTAAATCCCTTGGATCTCTCCAGTTGATCCAGAATGCTGCAGCTTGTGTACTAACGAGGACTCGGAAGAGAGATCACATTACTCCTGTACTAGCTGCTCTCCACTGGCTTCCTGTCAGACCGAGAATCATATTTAAAATCCTTCTGCTTACCTACAAAGCCTTAACTGGTGAAGTAGGATGGAGCAGAGCCTTCAGTTATCAAGTTCCTCTTCTGTGGAACCAGCTTCCACTTTCAGTGGATTGTGGTTATCTGGATCATGGTCCATGCCTACTACTCATTATATGAATAATATCATAATGTCATATTCCTTGAATGTGCTGTAACTCTGTTACGTTGGTCATTCTGGTCACATGACATCTATTGCTTCTGTCCATCCAGGGAGAGGGATCCTCCTCTGTTGCTCTACCGAAGGTTCTTCCTGTTTTCCCTGTGAAAGGGATTTTACTATCTTTATTTGGGGGAGTTTTTTCTGATGTGAGGTACCGGGATAGGATGTTATGTGTACAGATTGTAAAGCCCTCTGAGGCAAATTTGCATTTTGGGCTATATAAAATAAACTGAATAGAATTCATACGTCTGAGAAATCTTCTTAAACTGTTGTGCTTGTAGCTGCTGAGCTTTGAGTTTTAAACCTCACAACGAGTAAAGTCGCTAGACGTAGAGATCTAGTACAGTAAAAAGTACAATATGTACTTCCAAGATGTAATACAGTAAAAAGTAAAATGAAAGTCTTTAAATACTTCAGTGCAGTAACTGTAACTACCTGGGTACATGATGTGAATACTTCAATACCTGTAACTCTACCTCAGTACATGATGTGAATACTTCAATACCTGTAACTCTACCTCAGTACATGATGTGAATACTTCAGTACCTGTAACTCTACCTCAGTACATGATGTGAATACTTCAGTACCTGTAACTCTACCTCAGTACATGATGTGAATACTGCAGTACAGTACCTGTAACTCTACCTCAGTACATGATGTGAATACTTCAGTACCTGTAACTCTACCTCAGTACATGATGTGAATACTTCAGTACAGTACCTGTAACTCTACCTCAGTACATGATGTGAATACTTCAGTACAGTACCTGTAACTCTACCTCAGTACATGATGTGAATACTTCCTCCAGAACTGGTTCCATCAGTGTAAAGTGATGAAGAAACAAACAGAACCAACCTGCTCTTTGTATCCGGACTTCCGGGTTGAAAACAGCGTCCAGTAGTCTCCGTTGTCGCTCGTTCTCCTCTTTTGATCTAGAAAGTTCCTCCTCGTTCTCTACTATCGTTCTTTCAAACAGCATTTGGACTACAGACATTTTCACACAACGACATAAACGTTTCCTCCACACAAACTCCGTCACAAACCTCGTGTCCTCTCCATTAAACCGGGACTAGCTGCTAAGCTAACTTCAGTATCTCTGTAGGCTACCGGGAGATGAGTCAGAGGATCAACATCCGGGAACAAAGGTGAACATCTAGAAGTCCATTCAGAAGGTTTATCCAGACATACAGAGACTCTGCTGGATCAGGACTGAAGGAGCTACCTGACGCTTTATCAACACAGCAACGAGACGATGCTACTTCCACTGACGGGAGCCGCCATGTTGCTAATGGATGAGCATCCGGGTCAGCTGCAGCTCGTGGAGTCACCTTCAAAATAAAAGCGTTTAGAACAATATATGTGGCTTTCATGGCAGACTTGGTGCATAGAGCGCATTTTATCAAAATACTATTTCATCATTGTCATCTTTAGTTCGTGGTTGTTCACTTGGAAATTAAAGCTTATAAACTATTTCCCAGCACAGATCCAACCATGGCCATGACTTCAATTCAATTCAGTTTATTTTGTATCGCCCAGAATCACAAACTACAAACTCCCCTCAGAGGGCTTTACAATCTGTACACATACAACATCCCTGTCCCATGACCTCACATCGGATCAGGAAAAACTCCCCCAAAAAACAGAAGAAGAAAAAATTTCACAGGGAAAAAAGTGAAGAAACCTTCAGGAGAGCAACAGAGGAGGATCCCTCTCCCCAGATGGACAGAAGCAATAGATGTCATGTGACCAGAATGAACAACGTAACAGAGTTACAGCACATTCAAGGAATATGACAGAAATGATTCATATAATGAGTAGTAGGCATGGACCATGATCCAGATAACCACGATCCATGAAGCAGAAGGAGATAGAGAGGAGGGGCATCAGCAGGGCCATGGCAGGATGTAGGAGACAGAAGGCAGGGACCAGGGCAGGAATCACAATACAAATCACAGAAACCAGTTTAATATCAACCAATGCCATTTTTAGGAATCAACTAGAGTTTTAAAAAACACAGCAAAATGTGTATATAACTTTATATAACGACTGATGACATCATCACACGGCACGTTTTGGGAACTTTAAGGTACAAATAGTGGACTGAAATGAATTTGGATTGCTATGTCAGGCTCCTACACGCCCGGACGGTTACGGAGATGTCTTTATTAGTGAAATCCGATAAAAGTTGACGGACTGACGGTGAGTAGTTGGAATTTACGTTAAGTACATAAACTTAACAGTTACTTTTATTATTTTGTACAGAGCCGATGTCTTCTCAAAAGGGTTGCAGTATTGTAGAACTTTAAATGAAGTTAAACAATATGTGGTTGTGGAGAAAATGAAGGAACCGCCAAAGGAGGGGGTTTGGAGAGCACGGTTTTTATAAGGTTAAGGTGGGATGTAAGTGTTATGTGAAGGTGACAAGTGGAAAGTAAAGTGGAAAGTGTATTTAAATATGAAAAATGGAGAGATGTGCAGGGGAGTGGCCAGTAGGAAATTGTCTGAGGGTGACAGAGTCGGTCAGTGGGGGACCCGGGCCCTATTGATGAGCCCGACTGCTGACGGGAAAAAACTGTTAGCGTGGCGTGAGGTCTTGGTCCTGATCGAGGGGTTCACATACCCCAATTCGAGAATCATTGCCATAATCAATGAGAGATGAATTATGCGCATATATGGCTTCATTCGTTTTATTATATTCTCACAATATTCGGTTGACACAAATAAGAAGTAGAGTGTCTCAATGTGATGATTTACGTTTCGGAAACCTGAAACATTTTAGTGGTATTTAATTGTGTGGTTTTTTTACATTCTTTACATTTTCTGCTTTGTGTTTTACAAAAACACCACAGAATCACACTGAAATAATTCTTGTGTACATTTTGTATGTATAGTTTCATATAGAGGGACTTTCAGATTTTCTTAAATAATTATTTTAATTCAAAACCGGGTCTTTAAGTAGTGTGTAAATAAAATACATGAACACATTAAATATAATTATTACCGTACTAACATAGCACTACAATATATTTGTAAGGTGCAAAATATACGTTGATGAAAATGCGCTCTGTGCACCAAGTCTGCCATGAAAGACACATATAAGGTTCTAAAAGCTTTTATTTTGAAGGTGACTCCGCAAGCTGCAGCTGACCCGGATGCTCCTCCATTAGCAACATGGCGGCTCCCGTCAGTAGAAGTAGCATCGTCTCGTTGCTGTGTTGATAAAGCGTCAGGTTGCTCCTTCAGTCCTGATCCAGCAGAGTCTCTGTATGTCTGGATAAACCTTCTGAATGGACTTCTAGATGTTCACCTTTGTTCCCGGATGTTGTTCCTCTAACTCATCTCCCGGTAGCCTACAGAGATACTGAAGTTAGCTTAGCAGCTAGTCTAGTTTGATGGAGAGGACACGAGGTTTGTGACGGAGTTTGTGTGGAGGAAACGTTTCTGTCGTTGTTTGAAAATGTCTAAAGTCGAAATGCTGTTTGAAAGAATGATAGCAGAGTACGAGGAGGAAATTTCTAGATTAAAAGAAGAGAACGAGCGACAACGGAGACTACTGGACGCTGTTTTCAACCCGGAAGTCCGGATACAAAGAGCAGGTTGGTTCTGTTTAAACATTCCTCAATACTAAGTACAGACTCGTGTACTTTGGGAGTTTGGACTTGGGCGTCCAGACTCCCAAGGACAGGAGGACGCAGGACGGTCTTTCTGCAATTGGAACAGCGGCTGACTTGATGACGTCACCACCTCAGCTGTTGTTGTCATGAGTTACTCTGTTCTTCACTGTAAAGTATTTTTACAGTCAAACAAAATATGACAAACCTGCTTTTTTGCGCTGGTTTCACAGACACATATGATTTTATACACACAGATACACATCCTTATATATATCTATATATATCTATATATATATATATATATATATATATATATATATATATATATATATATATTGTTTATTTATGTAACACCCGTCCCATATAGCTATATAGTATTATTTGAATCTGCTAGGTGTAGTAGTACTATGGGTCCTGGGCAGAGGTGTCAAGTAACGAAGTACAAATACTTCGTTACCTTACTTAAGTAGACATTTTGGGTATCTATACTTTACTGGAGTATTTATTTTTTAGACGACTTTTTACTTCTACTCCTTACATTTTCACGCAAATATCTGTACTTTCTACTCCCTACATTTTAAAAATAGCCCCGTTACTATTTAATTTTGGTTTGTTTTCATTCCGGCTTGTCATCGTTCAAACACACACACACACACACACAACCTCTCCGCCCCGTTGCCCACGCTGCACACACACACCAGCGGACAGAGAGCGTCGAAAAATATGTCGCGTGAAAAGTAGACCGCTATATCTGCGTTTTAAACGCTCCCAGGGTGAAGATGCAACAGCAGCTCTCATGTGAGGAGCACCGGAGTTCTCCTCGCACCGGAGTTCTCCTCGCACCGGAGCAGCTCTCTGAACCCGGAGCAGCTCTCTGAACCCGGAGCAGCTCTCTGAACCCGGAGCAGCTCTCTGAACCCGGAGCAGCTCTCTGAACCCGGAGCAGCTCCCTGAACCCGGAGCAGCTCCCTGAACCCGGAGCAGCTCCCTGAACCCGGAGCAGCTCTCCTGCTCCGGGTGAAACGAGCCACGGTGCTCGTGTCTTCTACCAACAATGAGCTGCTGGCTTCACATATTGCAAAAGTACACGGATATAAAACTAAGTCATTAATAAATACATGGACAAATGCCTGTACTTTCGGGTAAATGGTTGCGGTACGCCGTTAACAGGTTAGCTTGCGCGTGCGCGATTTGACGCGACGGCGTGAGCTCCGTGAGCTCGTCTTTTCCTGCTGTTGCGTTTCTCAAAATAAAAAAACAGATCTAAGCTCAATATTGAGCATGAATTGAGAGGCCGTATCAAATCTACAACCCCGTTTATAACATATGTGTCGAGGAAAGCAGCTCACTGCTCCACTAATACTGATACAACGTGATGGCTCACATATCTGCACTCATTCTGTTTTGTTTGGCAAAAAAATTAAAAGCTTATTGTTTTCCACAATGAGCTATTCAGTAGTAACTAAATGAGTATTTTTTTTTGCACAGATAGAACTTACACAAAACATTGTCTGATGGGGCAATCTGATTTACTTGAAAGTGATTGCAATTGTTTTTATTCTGTTTTTTATAAAAGCACAGATGAGTCACACAATTATGTTATTTACAGAAAAAGTTTGAGAACCACAGCTTTAAGTGTTTGTGTCGGAGTCGCCGCCTATTTTGCACTATTACAATACTTACAGGCAACTAGTTATCATGTCTTCCGCTCCATGAAACGCATGTTAATGCTCAGTAGTACACATATGGTACTTTAATGTTTTGCATTGTAATAAAATGTGATCATTTTAAATGGGCATATATGCAGCTGAAACGGGTAGCCTAGTGCATCCCACATTTTTCAACATAACATTTTAAAACATTATGGCCTTTATAAAAATGATTGTTTTGGGGGAGGTGGGGTAGTGCACTATAGGCCCCTGAGACGCGGCTTAAGAGTTTGTCCTTAATGGAAAAAAAACATTCCCCTTACATTACTTTTACTTTTATACTTTTAAGTAGTTTTTAAACCAGTACTTTTACTTAAGTAAAAAGCTTGAGTTGATACTTCAACTTTTACAGAAGTATTTTTAAACCCTAGTATCTATACTTCTACTTGAGTAATGAATGTGAATACTTTTGACACCTCTGGTCCTGGGTAGTTTTAGAATTGCTTGCGCTATGACCTGTTTTTATGAATTAATATAATGTTCCTACAACCGTTGCTTTTCATTGGTTCCTCTACTTAGGCTCTAATATAACTCAATAGCATCTTTAACATGTGAACATCAATATACAGTAAACCCAGACTCTCTCACACACACACACATACACACTCAAAATAACTGATATATATATATATATATATATATATATATATATATATATATATATATATATATATATATACATACATACATACATACATACATACATACATACATACATACATACATACATACGTACAGTGTTTCCCCTAGGTTTACAGCTTTGGGGGGGTGACGACGACACAAACACTTAAAGCAGTGGTTCGCCAACTTTTTCTGTAAATAACATAATTGTGTGACTCCATCTGTGCTTTTATAAGTAACAGAATAAAGAAAATTGCAATCACTTTCAATTAAATCTGATTGCTGATTAAAACAGGGTTGTCTACTTGAAAGTGATTGTAGAGGAGAAGTGTTAACGCGACCATGTAGAGACATAAATGACAAGCTGTCGTGTGGATAAGATAATTAAAATACTTCCGTTTAGTTTGTTTAATAACAGAACAAGGTGTTTAAACCTGTTCTATAGGAAAGAGAACCTAAAATGACGACTTGTGATCTAGCGCTATCGAGAAAATTAGCAGGGGGTTTCTTCAGGGGGCCGCCCCGCCCCCCTATTGTAACGGTAGGGGAAACACTGAATTATACACATATAATTGTATATATATTGTGTTTATAATGATGTACTTTATCTATATATATATATATAATCATTGTAATAAGACACTGCTGTAGTTAAAAGTTAAATTAAAATCTTAAGTTATGAATCTTAACCATTCCCTCCGTCAAACTGATGTAACGTTACTGTGAATAAATAATAAACTAATGAATATTGCTCGTTAGATCCTCAAAACTGAATTATATCTCGCGTTGAACCGCTATGGAGAAATCAGAGCCAGCGGATCATTTCAAAAAGTCCTGCCGAGATCAGGCTGTTCTCATCGGGCAGGCAGACAGACAGACGTACATACTACATCATGGTACCTCACAGTACCACAAAGTAATACCTCACAGTACAAGTGACTCCATCTGTGCTTTTATAAATAATAGAATAAAGAGCATTGCAATCCCTTTCAAGTAAACCAGATCGCTCCATCAGACAAAAAGAAGAAGTTCTATCACTGTTAGAAAAATGAAAATAAAGTTCAGCAAAAAATAGCTAATATTGAGTTACTAGTAAATCTCTTATTGTGGAAAACAATTAGCTATTTTTTGCCAAACAGAATGAGTGCATATATGTGAGCATCACATTGTATCAGTATTAGTGACTGCAGTGAGCTGCTTTCCTCTACACATCTTTTTAAAACGGGATTGTAGATTTGATACAGCCGCTCTTAATGAATGCCCTATGTTGAGCTTAGATCAATATGCTGATGAAACGCAACCGCAGAAAACATGACCTCACGGAGATCTTATAAATCGGCTTTTGGCAAAATGCCAAGAATCGGTGAGTCTGTTAACGATGTACAGTGAACATTTAAAACCAGCATTTCCTCTTGCGCCCCACCTGTAATAAATACCGCCCCAGTTTGATAAATACTGACTTAAAGGAAACATGGTGTTCATTTATTTTAATGACAACCACAAAGTGAGCAGGCTTTGTCACTGCAGTGCATTTTTCTGGCTTTTGGAAGAATATTTCCAGAGCCTCTATGTGAAGTCACAAACGTCATTTATCGAGCTCTGCAGGCTGTTTGTCTTGACCTGCAAATACATGAAGTGTTAGGCTTTAAAAGTGATAGCTGATAGCTTAAAGCATTAAATCTCATTGTGAAAAGCACGCAACATATTTTTCGCCTCTCTCTCTGTGTCTCTGTCCACTGTGTGCTCACCTGTGTGCAGCGCATTGGGGCGGAACGCCATACCGAGAGCAGAGAAGTAGACGCGCAACCATGTAGAGATAGAAACGAGCTGTCTTGTAGATACGATCAATAACATACGGACGTTTAGTTTGTTTAATAACAGAACAATGTGTAGATCTGTTCTATAGGAAAGAGAACCTTAAATTACTTCTTTTATCTGGCATTATAGAAAATATTAACGGTAGGGGAAACACTGTATTGAAGAATTCACATCTACTGAGGTAGCGTTAATACTGAAGTATTCACGCCATGTACTGGGGTAGAGTTACAGGTACTGTACTACAGTATTTAAAGACTGACTTTTTACATCTCACAGGTACATATTGTACTTTTTCCTGTACTACATCTCAGAGGTACTCTTCTTGGTGACCGTGTCACATGGACTCCCTGGGGTTCCTAGTGGGGCACGTCCAATGAGGCATCATGTGGTTTGGTTTAAACCAAATCAATTATATGTATACTTCTTCGTTCACTATATTAGCTACACATGACCTCTGTTGGTGTACTAGAGGGGAACTAAAAGTAGTGCATCTGCAACTGAAGGTCTGTCACTACCGGTGGGGAGTGGTTCAGTCAATGCAACACAAGTTGCTGTGTGATGTTTACGACAGCAGCTGCATGTTTTTATTCAGGGGGGATGCTTCTCTCATTTACAACTGATTCACTGCTTTTCAGTGATAAACCTCTTAAATAATAGAGTTTAATATAAGACTTCTCAGACATATGAATCTATTTTATTATTCTCCACAGACGTCCAGCAGCTGTTGGTGGTTAAAGAAGAGGTTCCCCCTGAGCAGCAGGACTGGAGTTCCAGTCTGGACCAGGAGGACCCAGAGCCCCCACACATTAAAGAGTACCAGGAGGACCCAGAGCCCCCACACATTAAAGAGGAACAGGAGGACCCAGAGCCCCCACACATTAAAGAGGAACAGGAGGACCCAGAGCCCCCACACATTAAAGAGGAACAGGAGGACCCAGAGCCCCCACACATTAAAGAGGAACAGGAGGACCCAGAGCCCCTACACATTAAAGAAGAACAGGAGGAACTCTGGACCAGTCAGGAGGGAGAGCAGCTTCAAGGGCTGGAGGAGGCTGGTGCCAGGTTCTCATTCACTCCTGTGAAGAGTAAAGATGATGGAGCAGATTGTGGAGGATCAGAACCAGACAGAAAGTCAGATCTAGAAAGACATCCAGGACCAGATACTGATGAGACTGAAGACTTGTCTGAACCTGAGACTGATGACAGTAGAGATTGGGTTGAGACTCAGGAACCTCAGTCAGATTTAAAGCCTCTGCAAAACAATGAAGTACCTGTGAACTGTAGTACTGGAAATACATCAAGCAGCTCACCTGAATGTGCTGGAAGCTCTGACCACAAGGTACATCTGAAGAGACACACTAGATCCAAAACATTAGTGAAACCATTTAGTTGTTCAGTTTGTGGTAAAACATTTGCACGTAAGCGATACCTGAAACCACATATGACTATCGACACAGGAGTGAAAGCATTTGGTTGTTCTGTGTGTAGTAAAACATTTTCACATGAGGGAAACCTGAATGATCATATGACTATCCACACAAGAGTGAAAGCATTTGGTTGTTCTGTGTGTAGTAAAACATTTTCACATGAGGTAAGCCTGAATTCTCACATGACTATCCACACAGGAGTGAAAGCATTTAGTTGTTTAGTTTGTAGTCGGACATTTTCACGAAAGGAACACCTGAATCGTCACATGACTATCCACACAGGAGTGAAAGCATTTAGTTGTTCCGTGTGTAATAAAACATTTTCACATGAGGTAACCCTGAATCGTCACATGACTATCCACACAGGAGTGAAAGCATTTAGTTGTTCAGTTTGTGGTAAAGCATTTTCACATAAGTTAACCCTGAAACAACATATGAATGTCCACACAAGAGAGAACGCATTTAGTTGTTCAGTTTGTTGTAAAACATTTTCACGAAAGGGAACCCTGAAACAACATATGAATGTCCACACAGGAGAGAACGCATTTAGTTGTTCAGTTTGTGGTAAAACATTTTCACAAAAGCAAAATCTGAAACAACATTTAAAAGTCCACACAAGAGAAACAAATTAGTCGTAAAGTTTGCTCAACGAGATTCTCTCGTCTGTTATTTATCAAGTCACAAGTGTATTGATGAGAGCATCAGAAATAAATGAGTCCTAGTTAAACACCTAAGAACTGTCAGGCTGATACAGACTGCAAAATGCAGTTTTTTCAGCTAAAATGAAGCTACACATCCATTTAAATTATTTGGTGTGTTTCTATGATATTATTTCATGTGTTATGTATTGTCATGTGTATATATACATTATAATTTGACATTTAGGGATTCTGTCCTTTTTTGTTTTAGGACGTGAATATTTTATTTTTTGTTTACCGAACTTTCTCTTTGATTCACTACTATTGTAACAGCTGTTCAAGTATTCTGTTCTAATTGTTTTCATGGTGTCTCTTAAACCGTTAAATTCATTCAATGTTTCAACCAAAATGACTTCAGGAAGTACAACAATGTTCAATGTTGTACTTCCATATTTTCTCCAGTATTTGTAGCTAAGCTGCAGCAGCCTGTTTTTCTTTTGAACCAGAACAAGAGAGGCAGCGATTGGTTATGATTTTATTTGTTCTTTTTGTTTGTTTGCCGGTTTTTGGATGAATAAATCATAAGAAACAAACTTTGCCTGCATGTATTGCATACTCATTGTGCGTCACATTGAGATTTTTTTTTACAAATATCCCCTCAGATGTTACGTAGGAACACTTGTTTTCAAAACAGATTTTTATAAATGTACTTATTTTATTTAAATATATAACTAAAGTCCTAAAGCTAAACTAAAGCTTTTATCCAAAGCGCCTTACAATAAGTGCATTCAACCATGCGTACAAACTTAGAACAACAAGAATCAAGAAAGTACAATTTCTCCAAGAAAGTTAAACTACAAAGTGCTATAAGTAAGTGTTACTTTAGTGCTACTACGGTGCTACTTACTAGTGATGCGAGATGAAGCTTCCTGAAGCATTGAAGCTTTCCATCCAATTGGTTCGCTCATGTGCCGGAGCTTCATGGGGCTTCATCTGCTCTACTGCGCCACCAAGTGGACAATACATGTAAAACAGGCAGAGTGATCATAACGACACCATGGCTTTGGTGTGTGAAGCTTTAAATTGAATAAATTATGTTTGTGACGCCAATACATCAATTATTAACTTATTAATATTGTGTCTGTCTTTATGATATATTGGCGGGGTCAAAATCAAAACTCAAAACCAATTGGGAGAGGGTTGTGATGTGACTGTGGGTCAGTGGTTAGAATATCCGACTTTCAGTCAAAGGATCGGTGTTTCGAGCCTCAGCTCTGTTAGTCCATGTTGATGTGTCCAATATTTTTTAAGTAAAAATGAGAACTTTTCCACAGTGCTGGGCTTTTTGAGACTATTTCGCCTGCTTTATAAAATATCCTTTCACAGGCACACATGAAGCTGGGTACAGAGAGGAAGGGGGAAATCCATTGAGTTTCTCTGCCTCTTATATTTCAAATCGCACGGCAAACCCACAAACCATTTTCTGAATCAGTCACGTGGTACGGCCGGCTCAGAGGCTTCAAACGTCACCGCATACGTCATCGACACAAGCCTCGATACGCGCTTCACCAAAATCTACCTGATTACTCGACACGCGCATCGAAGCCTCGACACGAAAGGACACATCACTACTACTTACTTTCTTTATTCAAGGCATAGTAGAAAAATATGTGTTTTTAGTTTGCGGCGGAAGATGTAGAGACTTTCTGCTGTCCTGATGTCAATGGGGAGCTCATTCCACCATTGAGGAGCCAGGACAGCCAATCTGTTCGCAGCATGGTACGCAAGTACCAATGTTTTGAAGCGGATGCGGGTGGCCACCGGTAACCAGTGAAGGGGGCGGAGTAGTATGGGTGAATTTCGGTTAAAGACCAGTCGAGCAGCTGCATTTTGGATGAGCTGTAAAGGTCGAATGGCACTAGCAGGTAAACCTGCCAGGAGGGAGCTACAGTAGTCAAGTCGCGAGATGATCAGAGCCTGGGCCAGAACCTGTACCGCCTTCTGAGTGAGAAGGGGACATGTTCTTCTGATGCAGCATGAACCTACAGGAACGTGTTGTTGTGGTGATGTTGGCAGTCATGGAGGGTTGACTGTCGACTGTCACACCGAGGTTCCTGGCAGTCGGGGTCGGGGCCAACACTGAGTTGTTGAAGGTAATAGTCAGGTCGTGGGTGGGAGAGCCTTTTCCTGGAAGGGAAAAGTAGTTCAATCTTGTCAGGGTTAATTTTCAGGTGGTGTGCGGACATCCACTGAGAGATGTCAGTCAGACAGGCAGAGATTTGTGCTGCTCCCTGTGTTTCCAAATGGGGAAACGAGAGGATCAGTTGGGTGTCATCGGCATAGCTATGGTAGGAAAAGCCATGCGAGCGAATGACAGAGCCGAGAGAGTTGGTGTACAGAGAGAAGAGGAGAGGACCCAGGACGTAGCCTTGAGGTACCCCAGTAGTGAGAGGACAAGGTTCAGACACAGATCCTCTCCAAGTTACCCGGTAAGTGCGGTCATTGAGGTAGTCTGGGATTTGAACCGATTAGCGGGACATCACCCGTTGGTTTGTGGACTTGGGTTTGAAGCCTTGAGTTGGCATTTAGGCCGTCGCCATTTAGTTTTTTTGCAACGAGAAGTGACACTAGAGCAGAGGTGGGCAAACTATGGCCCGCGGGCCGGATCCGGCCCGTGGGGCATTTTAATCCGGCCCGCTGAGTATTATAGTTATTATAACATTAAAAAAAAAAAAAAAGTTATAGTAAAGACCGCTGTAGCGCTTCTCCGTTCCCAAGTTCAGTTTCCCGAAGCACGATGACCACAACAGACCAGCGTTGATGTTTCTTCATGACTATTTACTGCACAGCCTCTTCTAGGCTTCTCGTGTGTTCTGCTGCAGCAGAAAGACCGCTGTAATGCCTTCTGCTGCGCACACGGCTCTGCTGCAGAAGAACACACAGAAAAGCCTAAAAGAGCGCTGTGCAATAAATAAGCATGAAGAAACATCAACGCTGGTCTGTTGTGGTCATCGTGCTTTGGGAAAATCAAGTCGGGAGCAGAGAGGCGTTACAGCAGTTTGTAGCGCCGTGCGGACCGCTGCCTGCCGAGTTCTGCTGGACTAGAGCGACACACAACACTTGCTGTGCTGCTGGTCCATTCCACCCCTCCCCCACTGATCCCACAGACAAGGGCGACACTTTTTTATTTTTTTTATTACCGAATATACCGCAAACCACTGAAAAGTTCCACTTCTTAGTGGTCAGAATCCTTTTTAATTATGTCGTAAAGCGTTAACTTTAGAAGAATTACAGTAATATGAATCACTTTCTGTCGCCGGAGACAGGGTTTGTACTCCAACAGTTTTAGAGTTGTAAAATGAACTGACAGCTGCATGCAGAGTATTTGTCCTCAGTATAACTAACATAACTAACCACCAATTTAAAGAGTCAGCAAAATGTTTTTCTCCAAACTGCTATACAAGAATCAAGCACCAAGGCAAGTTTTTTGCTAGCATTCAAATTAGCAAAAGCCAGCAAGCCTTTCTCTGAAGGAGAGTTTTTGAAAGAATGTATGGTAGAAACAGCAGGTCTCTTATGTCCAGAGAGCAAAAACAAATTTGAAAAATTGAGTTTATCACGCAGAACAGTGACTCGGCATGTAGAACAAATTGATGAAGATTTAACCAGCGAGTTGAACAAAAAAGCTGAGTCATTTACGTTATATTCTCACACCGCCCCCTGCCGGCCTCGCCGTCCTCAAGTGTAGAGCCACGGGTCTCACACCGCCCAGCACCCCCTGTGGCGGACCACAGGCTCCCCACCTTCCCTTTGGCTCCAGTAATCTGTTTTACCAGATACTCATACTCTCATGTGGTCTGCATTTGGGTCCTAAACATTGTCCTCCCGTGACAGGTTCACACAAACACTCTCCATCCATCTGATACTGGCCCGGCCCGTCTATCAATTTTTTTTATTCAATGTGGCCCCTGAGCCAAAAAGTTTGCCCACCCCTGCACTAGAGGGTGGAGCTAAATACAATCGAACACTGAATATGACATTTCTTTGCTACACTGAAAGGGTTAAAGTTGTGAGACGAAAACACGGACAACTCCCATAGCGGAGAACGCCGGCCAATCATCTTGTAGCCCCGCCCTAAAGCGTCCCCTGCTTTATGGTCTGTTTGACTCTAAATGGACCATGATTTACTAAATGAACATCATGCTGTATTGAAGACTTGAAACTAGAGATTGAGACATAAACTCATGTTTACAATGTTTACTGAGGGAATGAATCAAGAGAGAAGTAGAGTCATTTTCCATAGACTTCAATACAACCAGAGGAGTCACCCCCTGGTGGTCATTAGGTACAATGCACGATCAACATTTCTCATCCGGTTGAAAACCACCCAGATCTGAAAAATGTATAAAAATAAATAAATAATGGATTTAAAACTGAATAATAAGCCCACTTATGACTTTATTATTCTGTCAGACAACCTCCACGCTGACGATGCAACGCTGTTAGCAGGCGACCAAATGAAACGCACCCTTACGTTGATTTAAAATTATGGTTTTTAAATTGCCGGAAATATTTTGGATAATACCTTTATTTCGGAAAAACCTTTAATACATTTTATTTGAGGTAATAAGAGAAATTAAAATGTCAGAACACTAAAAATCACAGAAACCAGTTTAATATCAACCAGTGCCATATGTAGGAATCAACTAGAGTTTTAAAATACACTAACATTTTTATATAACTTTATATAAATTCTGTCATACTCCTTGTTCATTCTGTTCACATGACTTCTAATGTCATGTGTACAGAATCTAGTAATCTCTCCTTGAACGCAGACAAGAGCAAGGAGATGAATATCAACCCAAGGAGGAAGAGGGTGCAGCACACACCACTTCACATAGGTGGGACAGAGGTGGAAAGGGTGAAAACCTATAAATTCCTCTTAACGCACATCAGCGAGGACCTCACCTCGTCTCACAACCCACTGCAGAACATCAAAAAGGCCCAGCAGCGACTGGTGCAGCAGCATCACTGCAGCTGACTGGAGGAGACTGGACAAGCTGGTAAAGAAGGCCAGCAGCGTGCTGGGACGTCCTCTGGATACCGTGGAGGTGGTGGGGGACAGGAGGATGATGACGAAGCTCTCGTCCATGATAAGCCACGCCTCCCACCCCATGCAGGACGCTCTGGCAGCGCTGCACAGCTCCTTCAGTCACCGGCTGATTCATCCCTGGTGTCTAAGGGAGAGGAACCGAAAGTCCTTTCTTCCCGCTGTGGTCAGGCTGCACAACACAGTAGCTCCCAGTAGACCACTTTGACAATCGAACACTTGAACTGAACTTGGTCACTTTAGCATTCACTTGGTGCAATATTACATGCTATACATTTAAGTACTTTTTTATATATACATTTCTATTCAGTCTGTATATTAATATTCTACAGTTGTACTGCTTATTTATATTACTTGTTTCTATTTTATTATTCTTTATTCACTTGTGAGCAATGCTGCTGTAATCTTGTAATTTCCCCACTGAGGGACTAATAAAGGATTATCTCATTTTATCTTATAAATATATATATATATATATATATATATATTAATAATATATACATATAATATATAAATGTATATATATTTATTTTAATCAAATATATATATATATATATATATATATAAATATGTATACAAATGTACATATATGGGGAATGTAGTTTTCTCATAAAACCTTTCCATTTCTGAACTGATTTACACCGTTTTCTTTTCTGAAAAACCTTCAAATCACCCCAACACTTTGTTTTTCTGTGGTTTTTCTTGCCGATCTGGGTTCTTTAGGGCCTGTTCTTTCCAAAAGGGTGTGTTATTAGTATGTGGGACCTTGGTAAGGGTCTTGAAGCACACATTTTGAACATGTTGGAAACCGCTCAAAAAGAATTTTTGGCCAATCTTGCTTAGATCATGCTGGTTATTAATAGTTATGATCAAAATATGTTCTAAAAGTGATTTCTTTTGGGAAAATATTTTAAAAAATCACAAAGAAATTCTGACAAAAATGATATAAAATAATAAAGTATTATAACTAATTTGAGGTTCATAAGACTACTTGAACACGGTGAACTTTGAGAAGAGCACCCTATATAGGATGTGGAACAATTTAAGATGACACTCCAAATGCTTTTACCTGCTGAACTAAAGGAAAATGGAGACATTTAGGAGATTCTTATTGGAAGAGGTTTCGAAGGAAACTTTTGATCCATCAGATCCTCAGAAGCTTGTTCAACCTCATGATAGTATTTCCAATGTATCTAAACAGACAAGGCGATCAGCAACCTGGGCCCTACTTCTCGTACCTGGCTCAACAAAGTCGAGCAAATGTCCTATTATCCAGCTAACTCGGTTACTAACTTAATTCAAATAAATAGCAATTTCAAAATAAAAACTGCAGCAGTTGGTCCTAATTTGGGAGGTGGGGAGAAGGGGGAGACTTGTATGTTACGTTGCGCTCAGGCTCCCCTAGGCCGGGCGTAACAAGCCTTAAAATTTATTTTAAACAGTATTTAAAACAAGCATTCATTTGAAAAAAGTTATTCTGTAATTTACCCACATTTCTTTTAGAATTGAGGGAATTACAATTGAAATGTTACCCAAATTGTAGGTGCTTTAATTTTGCCAATTCATAACCTGCAAGTAACCACAAAGATGTGCTAATATTTGATTTAATTAAATTATCATACAAAGAAACTCAGATAACAGGGTGGAAATCATATCAGTGAACAATACATTTCATTAATGAAGGCAAATCATTCACATTTCATATACTAATTATACATGCAACTTCCATTAAACCACTAATCATGAACACAGATTGAGTTTCAAAAGAACAACAGGCTGCTGCAATTTAACTAAAAACACTGGAGACAATATGGAAGTAAACATTGAATGAACTTTAACTGTTTGAGAGACACCATGAAAACAATTAGAACATATTACTTGAACAGCTGTTACAATAGTAGTGAATCAAAGAGAAAGTTCGGTCAACAAAAGGTAAAATATTCACGTCCTAAAACAAAGTACAGAATCCCTAAATGTCAAAGAGATGCGATCAGTAGAGGATGATGATGAAGAAGAAAGAACGATGGAGATGATTAACCACCATTCTTTTCGCAATTCAGTCATTCTTCAGTTATGGAACAAACCTACAGTTTCTAGTAAAACTAAATCAAGGAAGTAATTAGTTTAAACTGGAGAGAAAACATTGCTGAAAAGAAAGAAGGTTAAATGAATGAAAAGAAAGATGTTTCATTTTGAGAAATGACCGGATACATCCGTCTGTGCGTAACATGTGAAGAGTAGGGTTGGGCACCGAGAACCGGTGACAATGTGGCACTGGTTTCAACACGCCCGGTACCTACAGGACCGAAAAGCAACGCAGATTTGGATTTTTTTTACACTACTCTGTAAAGTTGCACGGTATATAGATACTAAAAAGGTAGAGCGGTACCCGTACGTTAAAAACAATAAGATTTTGATGTATCGATACTCTATTAAAATAGAAAATAAAACTTAAAAATAATTATTATTATTATAAAAAAATTATTCTGCAGTCTGTATCAGCCTGACAGTTCTTAGGTGTTTAACTAGGTCTCATTTATTTCTGATGCTCTCATCAATACACTTGTGATTTGATAAATAACAGATGAGAGAATCTTGACAAAACTCCACAACTAATTTGTTTCTCTATTTGTTTCTCGATCTAAATGTTTGACTGCAAACTGAACAACTAAATGGTTTCTCTCCCGTGGGTAGTCATGTGAGAGTTCAGGTTTCCCTTTTGTGAAAATATTTTACCACAAACTGAACAACTAAATGCTTTCACTCCTGTGTGGACAGTCATGTGACGATTCAGGTTTGACTTATGTGCAAATGTTTTACCACAAACTGAACAACTACATGCTTTCACCCCTGTGTGGACAGTCATGTGATGGTTCCGGGTTCCCTTTCGTAAAAATGTTTTACTACAAAATGAACAACTAAATGTTTTCTCTCCTGTGTGGACAGTCATGTGACAAATCAGGTGTCCCTTAAGTGCAAATGTTTTACTACACACAGAACAACTAAATGCTTTCACTCTTGTGTGGATAGTCATGTGACGATTCAGGTTTGACTTATCTGCAAATGTTTTACTACAAACTGAACAACTCCATGCTTTCACTCCTGTGTGGTTAGTCATGTGACGATTCAGGGTTCCCTTTCGTGAAAATGTTTTACCACAAACTGAACAACTAAATGCTTTCTTTCCTGTGTGGACAGTCATGTGATCGTTCAGGTGTACCTTACGTGAAAATGTGTTACCACAAACTGAAGAACTAAATGGTTCCACTAATGTTTTGGCTCTAATGGGTCTCAGACGTACCTTGTGGCCAGCGCTTCTAGCACATTCAGGCGAGCTGCGTGATCTATTTACAGTACTACAGTTCACAAGTACTTCATTGTTTTGCAGAGGGTTTAAATCTGACTGAGGTTCCTGAGTCTCAACCCAATCTCTACTGTCATCAGTCTCAGGATCAGACAAGTCTTCAGTCTCATCAGTATCTGGTCCTGGATGTCTTTCTAGATCTGACTTTCTGTCTGGTTCTGATCCTCCACAATCTGCTCCATCATCTTCACTCTTCACAGGAGTGAATGAGAACTTGATACCAGCCTCCTCCAGTCCTTGAAGCTGCTCTCCCTCCGGACTGGTCAAGAGTTCCTCCTGTTCCTCTTTAATGTGTGGGGGCTCTGGATCTTCCTGTTCCTCTTTAATGTGTGGGGGCTCTGGGTCTTCCTGTTCCACTTTAATGTGTGGAGGCTCTGGGTCCTCCTGTTCCACTTTAATGAAGGGGGGCTCTGGGTCTTCCTGTTCCTCTTTAATGTGTCGGGGCTCTGGGTCCTCCCGGTCCAGACTGGAGCTCCAGTCCTGCTGCTCAGGGGGAACCTCTTCTTTAACCACCAACAGCTGCTGGACGTCTGTGGAGAATAATAAAATACATTCATACGTCTGAGAAATCTTATATTAAACTCTATTATTTCAGAGGTTTATCACGGAAAAGCTGTGAATTATTTGTAAATGAGAGAAGCATGACCCCCTAAATAAAAACATGCTGCTGCTGTTGTAAACATCACACAGCAACTCGTGTTGCATTGACTGAACCCCTCCCCACCGGCAGTAATAGACCCTCAGTAGCAGATGCAGAGACTACATGTTCCACTAACTGTAACTTGCTCCACTGACCGGCTACTTTTAGTTCCCCTCTAGTACAACAGAGGTCATGTGTAGCTAATATAGTGAAAGAAGAAGTACACATATAACTGATTTGGTTTAAACCCCACCACATGGTGCCTCATTGGAGCCCCACTAGGAACCCCAGGGAGTCCCTGTGACACGGTCACGACGTCCATCCATCCATCCATCCATCCATTATCAGCCGCTTATCCGGGGTCGGGTCGCTGTGGCAGCAGGTTCAGCAGGCCGACCCAGGCTTCCCTCTCACCCGCAACACTTTCCAGCTCATTCTGGGGGATCCTGAGGCGTTCCAAGGCCAGCCGGGAGATATAATCCCTCCAGCGTGTCCTCGGTCTTCCCCGGGGTCTCCTACCAGTCGGTCACGACGTCACCAAGACTATATACATGGTGCATTCCTTCACCTTCCATGCGACTCACGTTGCTCAAAAGGAGGTGAAACAACATTGGTGCCTTTAAAGAAAACTGCTATAATAGTGTTGTTCAACTCTGCTGAGCTCTTTTATTCCTCCACAACAAGTAAAGTCTGTAGACGTAGAGATGTACTACAGCAAAAAGTACAATATGTACCTCTGGATGTAGTACAGTAAAAAGTGCAATATGTACCTCTGATATGTAGTACAGTAAAAAGTACCAGTGTTTCCCCTACAGTTATAATAGGGGGCCGGGGCGCCCCCCTGAGGAAACCCCCCCCACAATGAGCTATTTAGTAGTAACTAAATATTAGTTATTTTTTGCACAGATATAACTTTATTTTCATTGTTCTAAGTGATTGCAATTTAAAAATAAAAAAATGTTTGATGGAGCAATCTGATTTACTTGAAAGTGATTGCAATTTTCTTTATTCTGTTATTTATAAAAGCACAGATGGAGTCACACAATTATGTTATTTACAGAATAAGTTTGAGAACCACTACTTTAAGTGTTTGTGTCGTCGCCTGAAGCAGAAAACCCAATATGTACCTAAAAAGTCAAATGAAAGTCTTTAAATACTTCAGTACCTGTAACTCTACCTCAGTACATGATGTGAATACTTCAGGACCTGTAACTCTTGTAATGGGAAAATATGTATTTGCTGTATTTTAATATACATTCCTTGATTGAGTTTAATAGTGTGTATGTTCAGATAATGAGTAACTGCAAGTAAGACGTGGAGAGACTGATAACATGGGGGTTGAAGGTACTCAAGTTCATACCAGCTGATAGGAACTCTAAGATGCTGACTATCTGGTAAATGGACGTTCAAAGGTACACATCACGCAGAATCGATTGACAAATATGCTGATGTGAGAACACCGTCATCTTTCTATACATGATCTGATGTATGTGGAGACAGTGGATTGGTTGAAAATATAATATGGATCAGGTCAAAGTACAAGACACGTGGAAGATCTTTAATGTATATGGTGACGTGGAACACACAGTTCAATGTGTATCACATGTGGCATAGTGGGAACCAATTAGAGATGAGATGGGTCTTAAAAGGATGGTCATTTGAAAAGTATATAACTGACTGTCAAATTGATGAGTGTTGTTGAAAAACCCTGACAGACATCGATGAATCGTGGCTGTTAGAATTTCTCCCTGCTTGCGCAACCATGAATAAACGAACGGAGCCATTTTGTTTTGACCAGAGAAACTCTGTTTGTCTGTTTGTTATATTTTGATTGACATCTTTGAACTCTCCTCCCGAGACGTAGAATTATTTCCATTACACTCTACATCAGTACATGATGTGAATACTTCAGTACCTGTAACTCTACCGCAGTACATGATGTGAATACTTCAGTACCTGTAACTCTACCTCAGTACATGATGTGAATACTTCAGTACCTGTAACTCTACCTCAGTACATGATGTGAATACTTCAGTACCTGTAACTCTACCTCAGTACATGATGTGAATACTTCCTCCAGAACTGGTTCCATCAGTGTAAAGTGATGATGAAACAAACAGAACCAACCTGCTCTTTGTATCCGGACTTCCGGGTTGAAAACAGCGTCCAGTAGTCTCCGTTGTCGCTCGTTCTCCTCTTTTGATCTAGAAAGTTCCTCCTCGTTCTCTACTATCGTTCTTTCAAACAGCATTTGGACTTCAGACATTTTCACATAACGATAGAAACGTTTCCTCCACACAAACTCCGTCACAAACCTCGTGTCCTCTCCATTAAACCGGAACTAGCTGCTAAGCTAACTTCAGTATCTCTGTAGGCTACCGGGAGATGAGTCAGAGGAACAACATCCGGGAACAAAGGTGAACATCTAGAAGTCCATTCAGAAGGTTTATCCAGACATACAGAGACTCTGCTGGATCAGGACTGAAGGAGCTACGTGACGCTTTATCAACACAGCAACGAGACGATGCTACTTCTACTGACGGGAGCCGCCATGTTGCTAATGGAGGAGCATCCGGGTCAGCTGCAGCTTGCGGAGTCACCTTCAAAATAAAAGCTTTTGGAAGCTTACATGTGGCTTTCATGGCAGACTTGGGGCATTGAGTGCATTTTATCAAAATAATGTTTCATCATCGTCATCTTAAGTTAGTGGTTGTTCACTTGGAAATTAAAGCTTGTAAACTATTTCCCAACACAGATCCAACCATGACCATGAATTCAATTCAATTCAGTTTATTTTGTATCGCCCAGAATCAAAAACTACAAACTCCCCTCAGAGGGCTTTACAATCTGTACACATACGACATCCCTGTCCCAGGACCTCACATCGGATCAGGAAAAACTCCCCAAAAAAACAGAAGAAAAAAAACTTTTACAGGGAAAAAAGAGAAGAAACCTTCAGGAGGGGAGGATCCCTCTCCCCGGATGGACAGAAGCAATAGATGTCATGTGTACATAATGAACAACGTAACAGAGTTACAGCACAGAAATTATTCATATAATGAGTAGTAGGCATGGACCACGATCCATGAAGCAGAAGGAGATAGAGAGGAGGGGCATCAGCAGGGCCAGGGCAGGAGGGAGGGTCTAGGAGACAGGAGGCAGGAGGTAGGAGGCAAGAACCAGAAGGTCGGAGGTATGAGGCAGGAGGCAAGGACCAGGGCAGGAGGCAGGGACCAGGAGGCATGACCAGCTCCAGACACAGCCACGGTCCATGGAAACCTGGGAGGCGAGAAAGCACAAAGACTCCGGGGAAGAAGTAGAGTTAGTAATGTGCATTGAAGAAACATGAATTTGTCCAGAAGGAGAGAGAGAAGAGGAGAGAGGAGCAGGTTTCTAGAAATACAGAGGTCCAAAAACTGAGCTTTTTATGTCTGTCATACAAATAAAAGTTGTACTGTTGATATTTTTAATTGGAGAAACGTGAAGTACTCTTGCCATCTATTGATTCATAATTAAGTAATTTATAATCAGGTAAAAAATGATTTCATCCCAGATGTGTTACATCTGAATATTGTAGAGAAGCAGTCAGCATAACTGGACTCATAACATCGCGTGTTTGACTCCCTCAGGGCTGCTACTCTGCGATGGTCGACTACTTTGAGATGTTCATCTACACAGCGGGCGCTCTGGCCATCGTGGTGCTGACGGTTAAAGTACGTGCTGTGGTTTCTCTCTCCTTTATATTAAATTACTGACTCAAATATTGCTTTTTTTTCAAGACAGGTATGTAGATAAAAAAAAAGAAGTGATGTAGTAAACGTATTTGAATGAAGACGGTTGTTTCCTCACAGGTTGGGTTTGCTTCTTTATTCAAAAGGGACCATGATATCCCTTTTGAATAACGTGTATTTATTCATGTAATGTGCATGTTAAATGTACATGTTAAAACATAAATGTCACCATTTGATGCACTGCACCAGATTGTCGCTACAGCTAATTTGCATCTGCAGTCCCTTGACAGACCATAACAAACATAAAACAATAGCAAACAGTAGGATAAAAGACACAATACAACATTATATGTGGTTAGAAGAACACACAATACATACAATACAAAGCTACAGTACAGCATATTAAAAGTAAGTAATACAAAACATTAATTGTAAGTAATACAAAACATTAAGAGTAAGGAATACAAACCATAATAATTTTGCTCAATGGGTACAGCGCTGACCAGCTTTCAACTGATTTTTTACATTATTTTTAAAAGTGCTGATAGAGCTGCAGCTCTTCACCACAACAGGCAAAGTGTTCCAGTGATTTGTGGCTTTCACAGAAAAGGACAATTGACCCAAATGCAGTGCGGTGAAATGGAATGGTGCGGTTCTGTATGGAGGCTATTCTGGTGGATCGGATTGAAGTCACTGAGCAACTGTACACAAGGTCATGCAGTGGAGGAGGGGCCAAAGCATTTAGAATTTTATAGACCATGCACACATGTTAAAATAGTCTAAAGTTCACAAAGCTCAGCAGATTGTATTTCTCCAGTACCCTACATTGATGAAAATCCAATGGCGTTTTAAAGAGTTTGTTTTATAGGGATTCCAACGGTCTTATGGTTGTTTCACCAGCCTGCCCCCAACATGTGATGCAGTATGACATATGGGAAAGGATCATGGTATGCATACACATCTTGGCAGCATCCAGAGAGAGACAGTTTCTGATATGTTTAAAATTAGCCAAATTGTATCTTATAGTTTTCATGTTTTCATGTTTCTTGCAGTTCAAATTTTGATCCAGTATCACGCCAAGATATTTAAAATCAGTAACAATTTCAATCCTTTCACCTTTGATGAGAATATCAGCATCAGGAGGTTGTGTCCTGGTTTTTGAAAAAAACATACTTTTTGTCTCGTTGACATTTAGACTCAGGCAGGATTGATTGATCCGCATACATTTGCAGTTCTACATCATGACACTGTTCAGGGAGATCATTGATATACAAACTAAAGAGTAAGGGACCTAACACTGACCCTTGTGGAACACCCATTGTGCATTCCATGTTTCTGGACAGTGCATCACAAACTTTAACACATTGCATCCTATTCGATAAATATGAAGACAGCCATGCCAGTGCTTCAGATGAAAAGAGTGTTTTGAAATTAAAACATCATGATTGACTATCAAAAGCTTTACGCAGATCTAAAAATACAGCACCAACTACTCCTCCTTTGTCAAGACTTGATTTAATTTGCTCTGTTAAGTGCAAGGTAGCAGTTTCTGTGGAATGATTTGTTGTAAAGCCAAACTGCATACGATGTAGTCCAAAAGTGCTTGTGTTAAGAAATGTTGTCAGTTGTTGAATGACGACTGAATGGACAAATTAATGAAATGAGCAATGGATTGGAGTCAAAGTGTCTTTATGAGAATTTACAAACATGGTGTCAAATTGAAAAGAATCTCTACATTTGGAGCTTTTTAAGGAGATTATGATTTTGTTGATTTGTGCCTCATTGGTCTGTACCAGCTCGAAAATCTGACCTGTAGCATCTGTTGGAAAAATGTCCAATTTCCCTTTGGTAAAGGATTTTTCTAGCTCATATACAGACTCCAGATTTTTTTTAATTGAAAACAGAAGCAACAGCAAGATGATCATTAATGAACTCTTCCTGTACTTTAAGTTCAAAATCTCCTAAACAATGTGGGTCCCTACTTGTAAGATTGTCTATATTTTTCCAAATCAGTTTGCTGTTGCCTTTTGCCTCGTTCAGTATATTGAGATACAAATGGGATTTAGCTAATCTTAGCTCATGGGTAACTTTGTTCCTTAAACCTTTATAAATCATTTATCATTTATGTTTTGGAGCTTCACTTTCACTCATTTGTGTTACGACGTTGGGGTCACTGAAAAAAATCTGCTTTTATTCAAGTTTGGAGTGATGTTGTCAAGATAAGAACATCAGGACGTACGTCCCTGTTCAACAAGAGGATGGCTCTGAATCAGTGGTGACATTGTGTTCATCAACAAGCCAACGTTACACAGCTTTTAAATTACTTTTTTAACACTTTGGTGTTTTAAAGGGTTAGTTCAGACCACAAGGCTTCAAGACTCGTGTTAAGTACACCTTGTTTAAACACAGTCGATGGTTCAGATTCACCAAAGTCAAAACATAACACAAACTAACAGGTGGATTCAGCAGGAGACCAGAAACTCCTGTGTTCTGAGAGGTAACAATTACTGTTTTTGTCAATGGAGTCTGGTGTGTTTATAGAGAGAATAGATAACGGCTTCAGTTCCCTGTCAGAAAGATAAAGAGGTGAAGATATTCTAAATATAGTCTTCATTTAAACCGATATAGATATTCATATTTTTGTCTAAAATATGTCCACAGCAGAACATTACTTTGCTTCATCTACTACAGTAAAACTCGTAGAAGAAGACCCTCATACAAACACACTCCTAAGCATCACTACTGTCCATTTAAATTTGAATTTAAAATGCACAGGAAGTAGTCTACGCCCTGAGTTTCTGCACAGGAAGTAGTCCACGACAAGAGTTTCTGCATAGGAAGTAGTCCACAACCTGAGGCACAGATAGTAGTCTACGACCTGAGGTTCTGCACAGGAAGTAGTCCACAACCTGAGGTTCTGCAGAGGCAGTAAGCCACGACCTGAGGTTCTGCACAGGAAGTAGTCTATGACCTGAGGCACAGGAAGTAGTGCACAACCTGAGGTTCTGCAGAGGAAGTAGTCCACGACCTGAAGTTATGCACAGGAAGTAGTCTACGACCTGAGGTTCTGCAATGGAAGTAGTCTACGACCTGAGGTTCTGCACAGGAAGTAGTCTATGACCTGAGGTTCTGCACAGGAAGTAGTCCACAACCTGAGGTTCTGCAGAGGCAGTAATCCACGACCTGAGGTTCTGCAGAGGAAGTAGTCCACGACCTGAAGTTATGCACAGGAAGTAGTCTGCGACCTGAGGTTCTGCACAGGAAGTAGTCTACGACCTGAGGTTCTGCACAGGAAGTAGTCCACAACCTGAGGTTCTGCAGAGGCAGTAATCCACGACCTGAAGTTATGCACAGGAAGTAGTCTACGACCTGAGGTTCTGCAGGGGAACTAGTCCACGACCTGAAGTTATGCACAGGAAGTAGTCTACGACCTGAGGTTCTGCAGAGGAAGTAGTCCACGACCTGAGGTTCTGCACAGAAAGTAGTCCACAACCTGAGGTGCTGTACTGTCCCCACTGAGACTAACTCTGGTGCTGAGAGGTTCTACAAACTATCGTCGCTTTCGCTTCACTCGAGGACCAATCGGTGTCCTAGAAGCACATCATTTATAAAGATTGATGAGCGGGATCCTGGAGAGTCCGCGCAGCAGCGTTCACGTCTCTTGTTCATAAATAAGTTCAAATGGATTCATAAGGCTACCTGTTCATTCAGCAAAATATCATAACAAGACTTAAAGAAACACTCACGGCATAATAAGCTACAGTCTGGAACACAAATATGTTTCCATACTCTCTTTTTTTCACACTTACCCTAAAAATCTATATTTCCATGTATGAAAACCCTGGGAAACCGTTTTTTGTTTTTTTAAACCCATGGAAAATGACTTCAATATTCTCCCTCAAGTTAATTATGAGTCCTCTAATCGCAGAACCTACGACATAGGAGCTGGAGAGCCCAGTGTGCGCCCCCTGTGTTGAACTGGACTCATGATGCATTCATGACTCTTTAAACCAATCAAGTTCTTGCATGAGGCTCATTTTCAACAGCCCAAGTCATAAACCATGAATAGAGTCTCTTCACAGTCGGAATTTATAAATAATGTTTGTTTACGAGCGTCTGCAGAGTTCAGTGGGAGGAGTGTTCAGTATCTAGGTGTGTTAATGCAGCTTCACAATGTGCTGACATGTAAATATGCGTACAGTGTTCCTCTTCGTGCCGTGTGATGATTGTCATCAGTCGTTATATAAACATTTTACTGTGTTTTTAAAACTTTAGTTGATTCCTAAAATTGGCACTGGTTGATAGTAAATCTTCTGTTCGTACACAAAGTCTCGTCTCTGTCATTCGCTCGCATGGCTTTTCCTACCATAGCAATGCTGATGACACCCAACTGATCCTCTCGTTTCCCCATTTGGAAACACAGGGAGCAGCACAAATCTCTGCCTGTCTGACTGACGCCTCTCAGTGGATGTCCACACACCACCTGAAAATTAACCCTGACAAGACTGAACTACTTTTCCAGGAAAAGGTTCTCCCACCCACGACCTGACTATTACCTTCAACAACTCAGTTTTGGCGCCAACCCCGACTGCCAGGAACCTCGTGTGACACTCGACAGTCAACCCTCCATGACTGCCAACATCACCACAACAACACGTTCCAGTAGGTTCATGCTGTACAACATCAAGATAATACGTCCCCTTCTCACTCAGAAGGCGGTACAGGTTCTGGCCCAGGCTCTGATCATCTCGCGACTTGACTACTGTAGCTCCCTCCTGGCAGGTTTACCTGCTAGTGCCATTCGACCTTTACAGCTCATCCAAAATGCAGCAACTCAACGTCTTTAACCGAAATTCACCCACACTACTCCGCCCCCTTCACTGGTTACCGGTGGCCACCCGCATCCGCTTCAAAACATTGGTACTTGCGTACCATGCTGCGAACAGATTGGCTGTATTGGCTCCTCAATGGTGGAATGAGCTCCCCATTGACATCAGGACAGCAGAAAGTCTCTACATCTTCCGCCGCAAACTAAAAACACATATTTTTCAACTATACCTTGAATAAAGAAAGTAGCACCGGACTAGCACTTAAATGACACTTACTTATAGCACTTTGTAGTTTAACTTTCTTGATTCTTGTTCTTCCGAGTTTGTACTCATGGTTGAATGCACTAAGTCGCTTTGGATGAAAGTGTCAGCTAAATTAAATGTAATGTATAGCTGGGCTTTAGTTATATATTTAAATATAATAAGATACATTTATAAAAATCTGTTTAGAAAACCTACGTAACATTTGAAGGGATATTTGTAATAAAAATCTATATATGACGCACAATGAGTATGTGATACATGCAGGGAATGTTTGTTTTTTATGATTTATTCATAAAAAAAAACAGGCAAAGAAACAAAAAGAACAAATTAAATCAAAACCAATTGCTACCTCTCTTGCTCTGGTTCAAAAGAACAACATGCTGCTGCAGCATAGCTACAAACACTGGAGCAAATATGGAAGTACAACATTGAACTGAAGTCATTTTGGTGGAAACATTGGCTGAACATTTCAACTGTTAGAGCCACCATGAAAACAATTAGAACAGATTACTGTTTTATTACAATAGTAGTAAATCAAAGAGACAGTTCGGTCAATAAAAGGTAAAATATTCACGTACTAAAACAAATGACAGAATCCCTAAATTCTGTATGTGAGCAAGACCAAATGTCCACCCTGTTACAGGACATTCTCTAATCTCTATTCATGGTTTTTAATACACAGCTATTGGAATGATTACATTTTCTGAGAGTAAACATGTCCATTACATTAGCCTAAAAATATAATTTAAACAGTATTTACAAACAAGCACTCAATTAAAAAGTTCTTCTGTAATTTACCCACATTTCTTTTAGAGTTAAGGTTATTATTATTATTATTAATTTTTAGGTTATTTAATTTGTTGCTAATTCATAATCTGCAAGTAACCACAAATATATGCTTAATATTTGTTGATTTCATTAAATTATCATGAAGAAACTCAGATAACAGGGTGGAAATCATATCATTGAACAATACATTTCATTAATGAAGGCAATTCATTCACATACTAATTATAAATGTAACTTCCATTAATCATGAACACAGATTGAGTTTCAAAAGAAAAACAGGCTGCTGCAGGTTAGCTACAAACACTGGAGACAATATGGAAGTAAACATTAAAGGTATAAGAAACACCATGAAAACAATTAGAACAGATTACTTGAACAGCTGTTACAACAGTATTGAATCAAAGAGAAAGTTCGGTCAACAAAAGGTAAAATATTCACGTCCTAAAACAAAGTACAGGCAGAGTAGATGGAGCCGGCTTGTTACAGAGAAACAAGCTCAGGGCTCCCACTAGTTCGGTGTAATGGTGAGTTGTACTTTTATAATTGTCTTCATGCCGGTCGTATCATTTCATTACGTCATATTTATCGCCCACACCGTGAAGGCCAGTCCGTGAAAATATTGTTTTACATGAAACCGGTCCGTGGCGCAAAAAAGGTTGGGGACCGCTGGCATAGAGGACATGGAATACTTTAACAACTTAAAATAATTATAATTAATATATATACACATGACAATACATAACACATGATACAATATCATAGAAACATACACCAACAAATTGAAATTGATCTGTAGCTTCATTTTAGCTGAATAAACTTATTTTGCAGTCTGTATCAGCCTGACAGTTCTTAGGTGTTTAACTAAGTCTCATTTATTTCTGATGCTTTCATCAATACACTTGTGATTTGATAAATAACAGACGAGAGAATCTTGTCAGCAAACGCCACGACTAATTTGTTTCTCTAGTGTGGACTTTTAAATGTTGTTTCAGAGTTTTTTTGAGTGAAAACGTTTTACCGCAAACTGAACAACTAAATGGTTTCTCTCCCGTGTGAATAGTGGTGTGTTGTTTCAGGGTTCCCTTATGTGCACACGTTTTACCACAAACTGAACAACTAAATGGTTTCTCTCCTGTGTGGATGGTCATGTGTTGTTTCAGGCTTCCCTTATGTGCACACGTTTTACCACAAACTGAACAACTAAATGTTTTTTCTCTCGTGTGGACAGTCATGTGTTGTTTCATGTTTCCCTTATGTGAAAATGTTTTACCACAAACTGAACAACTAAATGGTTTCTCTCCTTTGTGGATAGTCATGTGATCTTTTAGGTGTCCCTTTTGTGAAAATGTTTTACTACAAACTGAACAACTAAATGCTTTCACTCCTGTATGGACAGTCATGTGACGATTCAGGTGTACTTTTCGTGAAAATGTTTTACCACAAACTGAACAACTAAATGCTTTCACTCCTGTGTGGATAGTCATGTGAGAGTTTAGGTTTACCTTATGTGAAAATGTTTTACCACAAACTGAACAACTAAATGCTTTCACTCCTGTGTGGACAGTCATGTGACGTTTCAGGGTTACCTTATGTGAAAATGTTTTACTACAGACAAAACAACTAAATGCTTTCACTCCTGTGTGGATAGTCATGTGACGATTCAGATGTTCCTTTCGTGAAAATGTCTGACTACAAACTGAACAACTAAATGCTTTCACTCCTGTGTGGACAGTCATGTGAGAGTTCAGGCTTACCTTATGTGAAAATGTTTTACCACAAACTGAACAACTAAATGCTTTCACTCCTGTGTGGATAGTCATGTGAGAGTTTAGGTTTCCCTTTTGTGCATATGTTTTACCACAAACTGAGCAACAAAATGCTTTCACTCCTGTGTGGATAGTCATGTGAGAGTTCAAGTTTCCCTTATGTGAAAATGTTTGATCACAAACTGAACAACTAAATGCTTTCACTCCTGTGTGGACAATCATGTGAGAGTTCAGGCTTCCCTTTCGGGAACATGTTTTACTACACACGGAACAACTAAATGGTTTCTCTCCTGTGTGGACAGTCATGTGTTGTTTCAGGTTTCCCTTATGTGAAAATGTTTGATCACAAACTGAACAACTAAATGGTTTCACTAATGTTATGGATCTAGTGTGTCTCTTCAGATGTACCTTGTGGTCAGAGCTTCCAGCACATTCAGGCGAGCTGCTTGATGCATTTCCAGTACTACAGTTCACATCACTTACAAGTACTTCATTGTTTTGCAGAGGGTTTAAATCTGACTGAGGTTCCTGAGTCTCAACCCAATCTCTACTGTCATCAGTCTCAGGTTCAGACAAGTCTTCAGTCTCATCAGTATCTGGCCCTGGATGTCTTTCTGGATCGGACTTCCTGACTGGTTCTGATCCTCCACAATCTGCTCCATCATCTTCCCTCTTCACAGGAGTGAATGAGAACTTGATACCAGCCTCCTCCAGCCCTTGAAGCTGCTCTCCCTCCTGTCTGGTCCAGAGTTCCTCCTGTTCCTCTTTAATGTGTGGGGGCTCTGGGTCCTCCTGTTCCTCTTTAATGTATGTGGGCTCTGGGTCCTCCTGGTCCTCTTTAATGTGTGGAGGCGCTGGGTCCTCCTGGTCCTCTTTAATGTGTGGGGGCTCAGGGTCCTCCTGGTCCAGACTGGAGCTCCAGTCCTGTTGCTCAGGCGGAACCTCTTCTTTAACCACCAACAGCTGCTGGACATCTGTGGAGAATAATAAAATACATTCATAAGTCTAAGAAATCTTATATTATTTAAGAGGTTCATCACTGAAAAGTGGTGAATTAGTTGTAAATGAGAGAAGCATGACCCCCTAAATAAAAACATCCTGCTGCTGTCGTAAACATCACACAGAAACTCGTGTTGCATTGACTGAACCACTCCCCACCGGCAGTAACAGACCCTCAGTAGCAGATGCAGAGACTACATGTTCCACCAACTGTAACTTGCCCCACTGACCGGCTACTTTTAGTTCCCCTCTAGTACACCAACAGAGGTCATGTGTAGCTAATATAGTGAAAGAAGAAGTATACATATAATTGATTTGGTTTAAACCACACCACATGGCGCCTCATTGGACGAGCCCCACTAGGAACCCCAGGGAGTCCCTGTGACACGGTCACGACGTCACCAAGACTATATATTTATTTATTTTATTTACTGGATCCCCATTAGCTGACGCCGTAGCGGCCGCTAATCTTCCTGGGGTCCACAGAAAGGACAAAATACATACAAAAACATGCAAAACATAACGTGAAACAAACAGTTAAAAATAATACAAACAGAATAAAAATAAAAATAGTACAGTCAGATACCTAGTGCAATTCAACCATAACTTATACAATAAAATCAGATGACTAAAAAGCAAAGGAAAACGTTAAGTGATTGATGTCCTGAGGTGCGCCTTTAATTGTTTTTTGAATGACAGATTATTACCAGTGTGAGTTATATGAGGAGACTATATACATGGTGCATTCCTTCACCCTGCGACTCACGTTGCTCCAAAGAGGTGAAACAACGTTGGAGCCTTTAAAGAAAACACCCTGAGGTAATAGAACTACATTCTTTGGTCCAACAACAGACTGCTTCTGGATCCTGAAGGAGAAACGGATAACTCGGCCCGTGCTCCTCTACTTGAACCTTGCAGAATGAAGACCACTAAATTCCTGGATTCTTCAAGGAGACATTCGTTGTTTTCTTCGCCGCCAGATGAGAATCAAGTAAGAGGCTCTTGCCTGGGCAGAGATTTTAGTATTTTCCGTGTTATTGTGTATTTTACGGACCGTCGAGTCCGGTTCAGTTCTGTGTAACATAACTGTTGTGCTTGTTGCTGCTGTAATAGTGTTGTTCCACGCTGCTGAGCTTTGAGTTTTAATCCTCCACAACGAGTAAAGTCGGTAGAGGTAAAGATGTAGTACAGTAAAAAGTACAACATGTACCTCTGAGCTGTAGTACAGTAAAAAGCACAATATGTACCTCTGAGATGTAGTACAGTAAAAAGTACAATATGTACCTCTAAAATGTAGTACAGTAAAAAGTACAATATGCACCTCTGAGATGTAGTACAGTAAAAAGTACAATATGTACCTCTAAAATGTAGTACAGTAAAAAGTACAATATGCACCTCAGAGATGGAGTCAGTGGCAGCCGGCCAATCAGGCACCAAAAAAGAAAAGAAAATATATTCATAATATTATCAATTATAAAAATTATAATAATATTAATAAACTATACAAATTGTCAATATCTGTGTTTAAGCCATGTAATATACAAAGTATTATTTGTAAAATAGGATAGCTGCGCAAAATATATGCTTTCCTGCTTATCCTCTCTGCTAGTGCACGTCTCTGCTGCTAGTGCACGTCCCCTGCTGCCCCGTGCACGTCCCCCTGCTGCCCCGTGCACGTCCCCCTGCTGCCCCGTGCACGTCCCCTGCTGCCCCGTGCACGTCTCTGCTTCTAGTGCACGTCTCTGCTGCTAGTGCACGTCTCTGCTGCTAGTGCACGTCTCTGCTGCTAGTGCACGTCCCCTGCTGCCCCGTGCACGTCCCCCTGCTGTCCCGTGCACGTCCCCTGCTGCCCCGTGCACGTCCCCTGCTGCCCCGTGCACGTCTCTGCTGCTAGTGCACGTCTCTGCTGCTAGTGCACGTCTCTGCTGCTAGTGCACGTGGTGGGGCCGAATCGATTCGGCCCAAGGAAGACGGGTCTAACACGCTGTTTAGCCAATCACTGATTAAAGATATAAATGAATGACATACAATTTATCCAATCAGCGGCGTAAAAACATCCACGGAGGGGCCACTCTCGTTTGGCCCCGCGGTGCGTGTTCCTGTCTCTTGTGCTCGTCAGGGCTCGTCTCTCGAGGCGCCATTTTAACAACATGACAGCGGCGAGTGCGAGCGCTGCTCTTCAAAGGAGACCAAACGCTAACTGTATAATCTCTCCTCCGTTGAGAGAAGACCTTTGGCGGAGAAACTACAGGTAAAACACCTGGTCCCAGATCCGCCTGACCTCAGCACAAACCAACAGTCTGCCGTGGAAGGGAAGCAGCTTCTGTAGAGACGGCTAAGCTACACCAGCACAGTTTGGCTAACTGCTGGATGCAATCGTGCTAACGCATTTTACTTTCCATGATGCTTTTTAACTCAACGTGGATTTAAAACAAATATACAAGTATGTACCTCTGAGATGTTACAGTAAAAAGTAAGTAAAATGAAAGCCTTTAAATACTTCAGTACAGTACCTGTAACTCTACCTCAGTACATGTGAATACTTCAGTACAGCGTCGGAAATACACAATAGCAAAACTGCCCCTAAGAAATATAATTTTGCCCCTGATATCACTAGGAGAGCGGCAAAAAATGCCCTCACAATTTCCTCTAATAATTATGAAAATTTAATGAACTTAGAAAAGCGTCGTCCACATTTAAATCAACCGTCTGGACTTCCTGTCACTCGTAGCGCCGCTGCTCTCACAGCTGTTGCGCAACACAGAGGACAACATGCACGACACACCGCTGCTCAAAGACGGTAGAAAAAGCATCAAACTGGCTGCTGGTCCTCTAGCAGCGCTGGAAGCGGCCGTCTTTCAGAAGCTACTTCCGTAGTTGTGTGGCTACGGATAATATTATGAACACAGACACAAGGGCGTTTGACGTTCCGATGCTTTTGGGATTTCCACAACAGGTATACAGCAGAAAGAGTGGTTATTTCCATGGTGGAAGGCGTAAATGAAAACTGCATGGAGATAAGCCCCGCCCCCTATTCGGCGCATCCAGCTCAATGACAACATTGATGACATGTTGGTCAGTTTGTCTGCTTCACAATCACATTTTGCTGCATTAAAAATGATTTAAGTGACATGAAACTTGATCTTCTGAGATACAATATGTTGACAAAGTTTTCCTTTGGGGACAATTTGCAATGGAAAAAAGGGAATTAATCGCAATCCTGTATATATCACAGTATAAAATACAATCGTGGGACCTCTGGTGATTCCCACCCCTAGTAGGTACAACGTGATTAAGGTAACAAAAAAAAAAATCAATAAATATAATTTTGATTTATAAAAAAAGAAAAGTTATAATTGTTAATAGTTGTTTAAAAAATGCAAGAACAATGAATTACCACAAAGAAAAAAGAATAAAATTGAATATGATTGTCTGATTTATGTTTTCTGTTTTTTCTTTTGTTAAAAAAAATCTAAGAAAACACTTTGAATCTGTAGACTACTGCCTAATAGTCTTATGATTGCCATTTGATGACAATTGCTCATATAATGTAAGCCTAAATGGGTATATTTATTATTTTGAACAAAGTTTAAATGTTATTTCACAAGTTTCAAAAATGGAAATTTATTTTATGGAAATGCTCCTGGATTTCAGTCGGTGGGGTCAAAAAATGCCCCCTAAAAAATATGTAAATTTCCTACCCTGCTTCAGTACAGTACCTGTAACTCTACCTCAGTACATGATGTGAATACTTCAGTACCTGTAACTCTACCTCAGTACATGATGTGAATACTTCAGTACCTGTAACTCTACCTCAGTACATGATGTGAATACTTCGGTACAGTACCTGTAACTCTACCTCAGTACATGATGTGAATACTTCCTCCAGAACTGCTTCCATCAGTTTAAAGTGATGAAGAAACAAACAGAACCAACCTGCTCTTTGTATCCGGACTTCCGGGTTGAAAACAGCGTCCAGTAGTCTCCGTTGTCGCTCGTTCTCCTCTTTTGATCTAGAAAGTTCCTCCTCGTTCTCTACTATCGTTCTTTCAAACAGCATTTGGACTTCAGACATTTTCACACAACGACAGAAACGTTTCCTCCACACAAACTCCGTCACAAACCTCGTGTCCTCTCCATCAAACTAGACTAGCTGCTAAGCTAACTTCAGTATCTCTGTAGGCTACCGGGAGATGAGTCAGAGGATCAACATCCGGGAACAAAGGTGAACATCTAGAAGTCCATTCAGAAGGTTTATCCAGACACACAGAGACTCTGCTGGATCAGGACTGAAGGAGCTACGTGACGCTTTATCAACACAGCAACGAGACGATGCTACTTCTACTGACGGGAGCCGCCATGTTGCTAATGGAGGAGCATCCGGGTCAGCTGCAGCTTGCGAAGTCACCTTCAAAATAAAAGCTTCTAGAAAATAGTGTCTTCCAAATTCCTATTTTTTTTGTGATTTCCTACCTATTTAGAGTTAGAAAAACATCTTTCAATTTAGACTTTTTGAAAAATATTTGTATTTTTTATTTTACAGCATGTCCACTGCAGCGGACCACAGGACCATTTCCGTGTGAAAAGACAGCCAAATATAGAAGATAAAAAACTAACAAATTCTGGCTATAGATTGATATTAAACCAATAATACATTTAACTTGATTATAAAACAAAATAACTATTCATCTTTGAGTGAATTCTGCTAAATCTTCATATACTTTGTTGTCAATGTACTTGAAAAAGTACTGAATTGGACTCCAGTCTGCACGGGTTGTTACAACAAAGTAATGTAGTAAATGTATTTGAATGAAGACGGTGTTTTTTCTCATAGGTTCGTTTTGGAGCTTCACTTTCACTCCGTGTTACTACGACGTTGGCATCACTAGTTGGGGATATGATCACATGGCTCATTTATGTCAAGATAATCATTTGATACTGTCAAGCGAAGTGTTTTCGCCTACAGACAGCTATACATACATTAGTGAGGCCCAGCACTCTACGTCATGGCTGGACCATTGTACTAGTGCAGCTTCATTAAGAAGTATGAGCATTCTTTATGGGGCAGCAACAACTGATCATATACCTTTTTCTATGTCGATAAATGTTGAAGATCTCTCAGCACTAACAAGCAATGGAATAAGTGTCAACACGGAAATATGTTTTAAATCAGAAATACGCTTAAAATCAGAAGTCCTGTATTAGAGATTCGTCACTCAGGAGACTGGCGTGAAACCAAAAATCCACAGCAGAATCAGTATGTATATGTATATATATATATATATATATATATATCTATATATATCTATAGATATATATATATATATATATATATATATCTATAGATATATATAGATATATATATCTCTATATATATATATATATATAGAGATATATATATCTATATATATATATATCTATATATCTATATCTATATCTATATATCTATATATATATATATATAGATATATAGATATAGATATAGATATATAGATATATATATTCTCTAACCAAATCATAGCACAATATGTGAACATTCTCTCTGCAAAGGTTGACTTTGATAAAGTGAAGCAGAACAAAGTTAGAGAGGGTTTAGAACAGAGAACATTCAGACGAGGACTCATTGGGCCCAATAGCCCCAATGGGCCCAATGGGACTATTTGAATCCTATTTGAATTGTCTCTTGTACCAAACCATATATTTCACTTGTATATTACTTATGGTGTTCAATACAACCAAATACAGCAATTTTTGTCTTTTTTCATAAAACAAGCTATGATTTACAGTTTTATATAACAATTGCTCAGGGATGGGTTTTTAAAGGAGCGCAATTGCAAAAAATGAGGGATGCGAGTGCCCGGGGTCTTGGTCTGAGCGTACCGGGTACGTACGTTTTCTAGATGTGCGTGAGCCTGGCTGGCAATGTCGTAAACGACATCCCGGATGAAGTCCTCTTGAGAAGCGCCATGCTGCAGAAATAACACACAAAATAATTCAGAAATAACAACGACAACCTCTCCTTTTTACTTGTGGACATTTTACTTTACTATTCCTAGAAAGCTTCCCCGTTAGAAGGTTTCCTAGAGGTTTTTCACCACCAGATGCCGTTATTATTCTGCCATTACAGGTGCGACCACTGCTATTACTACTCTCATATGTATCATTTATATCGTATGATCGACTATGTTGTATCATGGTGTTCATTCTGTACACATGATTACGGCCGTCAACATGTTGTTCATTGTTTGCAGCCAGTGAACAGGAAGTGACCATATATGGACTGAGGAGGAGTGACGTAGAGACGCCATATACGTCTCTGGTGTCGACCT
This sequence comes from Taurulus bubalis, assembly GCF_910589615.1. NCBI lineage: Eukaryota > Metazoa > Chordata > Actinopteri > Perciformes > Cottidae > Taurulus > Taurulus bubalis. Next base: position 26,385,536 of record NC_136600.1, read on the forward strand.
GTCAATCACCTTGTAGCCCCGCCCTGAAGCATCCCCTGCATTATGGTCGGTTTGACTCTAAATGGCCCCGTGTCTGGGTTCATAATATTATCCGTAGTGTCGCACACAGCGCCGACTCCTCCAGGACGAGTACCTGAATGAAGCCGCTTCCAGCGCTCCTTCAGCGGGCCAGCAGTTTGATTCAGTAACGGGACGACGGCGGTGCTTCTCAGCGCTGATTGGATTTTGCAACTCCGCGTCGGGCAAATTATTCACCAGAGTTGAAATATTTCAACACCGGCGAAAAAGCGTAAAAGCGAATATTCGCAACGCTTTTTCGCAACCATTCGCGTCTGTGCATTGACTTAACATGTAATCTACTCGCGTGAATATTTCGCAACTCTTTTGGTGTGAACACGGCATAAGAGTAAACATGTCCCTTACTTTAGCCTTAAAATATGTTTTAAACAGTATTTACAAATAGGGATTCATTTGAAAAAAGATCTTCTGTAATTCTGTAATTTACCCACATTTATTTTAGAATTAAGGGGAATTACAATTGAAATGTTTCCCTGTTTTTAGGTTATTACATTTTTTGCCAATTCATAACCTGCAAGTAACCACAAATATATGCTTAGTATTTGTTGATTTCATTAAATTATCATGAAAAGAAACGTAGATAACAGGGTAGAAATCATATCATTGAACAATACATTTCATTAATGAAGGCAATTCATTCACATTTCACATACTAATTATAAATGTGACTTCCATTAACAACCATTAATCATGAACACAGACTGAGTTTTAAAAGAAAAACAGGTTGCTGCAGTTTAGCTACAAATACAATACATAACACGTGAAACAATATCATAGAAACTCACACCAAATAATTTAAATTGATGTGTAGCTTCATCTTAGCTGAATAAACATATTTTGCAGTCTGTATCAGCCTGACAGTTCTTAGGTGTTTAACTAGGACTCATTTATTCTGACGCTCTCATCAATACACTTGTGATTTGATTGTAACGGGACGGCCCTGACCTGGTCAGAACTTAGGGGGAGCGCCTACTCCTTACGCCAGCCGTGTAAAGAGGGCCCGTTTTAGAACCCTGAGGTTTCCCTCTCAGTTTGCTTTCGATTACAATTTATAGAGACAATGACGGATGTTAAAAACCCCATTCGTTCAGTTTTTCCCTGTGACCTACCTATTTCATTGAGCCACAGTGATCCACCGAACTGTTTCCTCGAACAGGAAAGGAAGATGAATCATTTTACACACAGTGAAACCCAAACGATTACTTACATTTGTCTGGATCTGGAAACGAGGCGGGATCGTGCTGGATTGTGTTCCCTGGTCAATGGCCTCGGCCCGATGCTACCTTCGTCTGGAAAAGCCTGGAAGTTATCTTCTTCCATTAAACGGGAGTCCCCATTGAGTAGAGTTCTACACTCTTATTTGAGAGCATTGATTTTATTTCAACAAGAGTTATTATACACACAGTACCATAACTGATTATTTTTTTGTCTTGGAAGAATTCCCCTCAGCGCTTAAGAGTCAGTTCACCAGTATCATATGTTTAAAAAGCTACTATAGTAAAAGTCACATTGTAGTTCATAAACCGTTTCTTTTTTGTCTTGGAGGAAATCCCCTCAGCTCTTAGAAACAGTTACCAGTTACAAGTGTAAGAAAGTCTTTTATTCGATTTCTCGAATAAAAGTGGTTCCATCTCAGGGACAAAGCCCAAGAGAAACTGAAGAAGTGCGCAGTTATCACAGTATATATAGGCAAGTGTGTGGGAAGATCTGTCAAAACATAGTGGGAGTAACAGGTGCATGTGATTACAATCTGCTTTGACTTTGGTCACACGCTCAATAGTGTTTTTGTGGTTGTAGCTGCAAAAGTTACTCAAGGTCAGCTAATAAACAACAGGACCTTATTCAGACCCGTCTTCCGTCTACAACATTATACCATCTACTATGACCATATATAAATGTCATTAAAATGTCATAAAAATAACAGGAATGTACTACAGCGTATTTAAGCACAATTTCACTCAATACAATTAGCCTAATGCAGCATGATAAAAAGATTATTTCAATCAAAACAATTAGTTATAATCATCGTGATAAAAGATCATTTTACTTAAAACAATTTATAATGAATAAAGAGAAAATGAAAAGAACTTAGAATGAAAAGTACTTAGAAAAGCAAAGAGAATAACTCGTACTTTACATAACCCAATCCTCAACATGATAAATAACAGACGAGAGAATCTTGTTGAGCAAACTCCACGATTAATTTGTTTCTCTCGTGTGGACTTTTAAATGTTGTTTCAGAGTTTGCTTTCGTGAAAATGTTTCACCACAAACAACTAAATGCTTTCTCTCTGTTGTGGCAAAATGACGAGGAGAGACGTTGATTTGGAGTTGCAACCCAGCGGGAAGTGTTTTAATGACCACAACAAGGCACATACAACAACAAGACCAAAGTTCAGAACTTTCAGCATGAGCTTTATAGTGTAATTCAGCCCTCCCAGATCACTTCCCATCAATCAGACCAATCGGTTGACAAACAAACAAAGCCCATTCGGCTTTCGAAATATGGTATGTTCTACGTTCTTTTGGTGTGACCTTCGGTTGGGTCTAGACAACCTTTTGCAGAACCACCGATTCATGTACGGGAAATGTGTTTACTTGACCCAAGTGTCATGCCACAGGAAGTGTTATTGCAAACTTCCTAATCTCTAGAGACTATTTGTTATAAAACCAGATGTGTTCAACATAACAAGTGACATATTACGTTTCCTTATGATTCCAAATGTAAGGTGTTCAAACTAGGTTATATGATGATTTTCTCCAACGACTCCTGTGTGGATAGTCATGTGACGATTCAGGTGTCCCTTTCGTGAAAATGTTTTACCACAAACTGAACAACTAAATGCTTTCACTCCTGTGTGGATAGTCATGTGAGAGTTCAGGTTTCCCTTATGTGAAAATGTTTGACCACAATCTGAACAACTAAATGCTTTCACTCCTGTGTGGATAGTCATGTGACGTTTCAGGGTTACCTTATGTGAAAATGTTTTACTACAGACAAAACAACTAAATGCTTTCACTCCTGTGTGGACAGTGGTGTGACGATTCAGGTTTGCCTTATGTGAAAATGTTTGACCACAATCTGAACAACTAAATGGTTTCACTCCTGTGTGGACAGTCATGTGAGAGTTCAGGTTTCCCTTGTGTGCAAATGTTTGACCACAAACTGAACAACTAAATGCTTTCACTCCTGTGTGGACAATCATGTGAGAGTTCAGGTGTGTCTTTTGTGAAAATTTGTCACCACAAACTGAACAACTAAATGGTTTCACTAATGGATTGTATCTAATGCGTCTCTTCAGACGTATCTTGTGGTCAGAGCTTCCAGCACATTCAGGCGAGCTGCTTGATGTATTTCCAGTACTACAGTTCACAAGTACTTCATTGTTTAAATCTGACTGAGGTTCTTGCGTCTCAACCCAATCTCTACTGTCATCAGTCTCAGGTTCAGACAAGTCTTCAGTCTCATCAATATCTGGTCCTGGATGTCTTTCTGGATCTGACTTCATGTTTGGTTCTGATCCTCCACAATCTGCTCCATCATCTTCACTCTTCAAAAGAGTGAATGGGAACTTGATACCAGCCTCCTCCAGCCCTTGAAGCTGCTCTCCCTCCTGTCTGGTCCAGAGTTCCTCTTGGTCATCTTTAATGTGTGGGGGCTCTGGGTCCTCCTGTTCCTCTTTAATGTGTGGGGGCTCTGGGTCCTCCTGGTCCAGACTGGAGCTCCAGTCCTGCTGCTCAGGGGGAACTTCTTCTTTCACCACCAACAGCTGCTGGACGTCTGTGGAGAATAATAAAATAAATTCATACGACTGAGAAATCTTAATATTAAACTATTATTTAAGAGGTTTATCATTGAAAAGCAGTGAATTAGTTGTAAATGAGAGAAGCATGACCCCTAAATAAAAACATGCTGCTGCTGTCATAAACATCATACAGCAACTCGTGTTGCATTGACTGAACCACTCCCCACCGGCAGTGACAGACCCTCAGTAGCAGATGCAGAGACTACATGTTCCACCAACTGTAACTTGCTCCACTGACCGGCTACTTTTAGTTCCCCTGTAGTACAACAGAGGTCATGTGTAGCTAATATAGTGAAAGAAGAAGTATACATGTAATTGATTTGGTTTAAACCACACCGCATGGTGCCTCATTGGATAAGCCCCACTAGGAACCCCAGGGAGTCCCTGTGACACGGTCACCAAGAAGAGTACCTCTGAGATGTAGTACAGTAAAAGTACAAAATTCACTTCAGAGATGTAGTACAGTAAAAAGTACAATATGTACCTCTGAGATATAGTGCAGTAAAAAGTACAATATGTACCTCTGAGATGTAGTTCAGTAAAAAATAAGTAAAATGAAAGTATTTAAATGCTTCAGTACAGTACCTGTAACTCTACTACCTCAGTACATGATGTGAATACTTCAGTACCTGGAACTCTACCTCAGTACATGATGTGAATACTTCAGTACCTGTAACTCTACCTCAGTACATGATGTGAATACTTCAGTACCTGGAACTCTACCTCAGTACATGATGTGAATACTTCAGTACCTGTAACTCTACCTCAGTACATGATGTGAATACTTCCTCCAGAACTGGTTCCATCAGTTTAAAGTGATGAAGAAACAAACAGAACCAACCTGCTCTTTGTATCCGGACTTCCGGGTTGAAAACAGCGTCCAGTAGTCTCCGTTGACGCTCGTTCTCCTCTTTTGATCTAGAAAGTTCCTCCTCGTTCTCTACTATCGTTCTTTCAAACAGCATTTTGACTTCAGACATTTTCACACAACGATAGAAACGTTTCCTCCACACAAACTCCGTCACAAACCTCGTGTCCTCTCCATTAAACCGGGACTAGCTGCTAAGCTAACTTCAGTATCTCTGTAGGCTACCGGGAGATGAGTCAGAGGATCAACATCCGGGAACAAAGGTGAACATCTAGAAGTCCATTCAGAAGGTTTATCCAGACATACAGAGACTCTGCTGGATCAGGACTGAAGGAGCTACCTGACGCTTTATCAACACAGCAACGAGACGATGCTACTTCTACTGACGGGAGCCGCCCTGTTGCTAATGGAGGAGCATCCGGGTCAGCTGCAGCTTGCGGAGTCACCTTCAAAATAAAAGCTTCTAGGAAATAGTAGGCTCGTTCGTTAGAGCTGCTTCTCGCCTGGAATCCAGAGAGAGCAGCAGCAGCAGCAGCAGGAGGAGGCGTTGACAATAAACTGCGAAGTCGGACAGTTTTCAGCTGACTTCAAAGTAAACACAATCACAGAAAAATTGACTTCTTGTTAGTCCCGAACCTTTGTCTACTTGTAGTTTACAGATCACGTTTGGATTTATTTATGTGTTTGTAAATATATATTTATGTAGAAATGTGTGTGTAGCTGCATCCTTTGGTCTTCTTATGTCTGCCTGTGAAATACATTTCTACTGGTGTTGATGTGTTTTATATAAATACGCTTTTGTATTAACAATCACAAAAGATATGTTTTTAGATTAAACATGAGACGAATAGTCAACAATGCTGCGTTAAGTATTACAACTACACATAAAATAAGGATTTTCTCCAACACGTGGTGTTTGCTGTCAGATCTAAGAACCAATCAGCTCTCTGAAATCGTCAGCCGGCTTGATCTCGTGAGAGTATCGTTGACCACGTGTGCATGACGTCAGAGCAAGTCGGGACCAAGTCGGACACAAATCTAACCAGCATGCATTGCGCACCGATCGATACTGAATTGGATTCTGATTCTTCTGATTCTTCTTCTTCTTCTGATTCTTCTTCGCTTTCAGAACTAAATATAGCATATTTTCATCGTTGTCATCTTAAGTTAGTGGTTGTTCACTTGGAAATGAAAGCTTATAAACTATTTCCCAACACAGATCCAACCATGGCCAAGAATTCAATTCAGTTTATTTTGTATAGCCCAGAATCACAAACTCCCCTCAGAGGGCTTTACAATCTGTACACATACGACAACCCTGTCCCAGGACCTCACATCGGATCAGGAAAAACTCCCCCAAAAAATAGAGAAAACACTTTCACAGGGAAAAAAGGGAAGAAAGGGAGAGAGAGAGAGAGAAGAGGGTTTAAAAATTACTTTGAATTATTATTTTGAATGGGTGAGCCGTAGTGGATGCTGTTGCAGTAGTCGAGTCTGGATATCATGAGAGTATGGACAAGAATTTCGGTGGTGGCAGAGGACAGGGAGGGCCGGAGGCGTGCAAAGTTCCTGAGGTGAAAGAAGGCAGTTTTGGTGATGTGGTTGGCGTGGGGGAGGAAAAAGAGGGTGGGGTCGAGGATGATGCCGAAGTTGCGGACCTGGGTGGAGGGGGTGACGATGGAGCCATCAATGTTCAGAGAGGTGCGTTTCATTTGGTCGCCTGGTAACACCGTTGCATCGTCAGCGTGGAGGTTGTCCGACAGAATCATTTTTATTCAGTTTTAAATCCACTTTTTTTTAAAGTACATTTTTCAGATCTTGGTGCGTTTTTTTAATTTTGTCTGCAGTTTACTATTGCCTATTTTGAACACTCACATTTTAGACACACTGCACAGTTTTCCACCAGGGTTCTTACCTCAAGGTCCTCTGGCCGAGTTGGTCGTCACCTCAGTATCACACTTGTTCAGGACGGGAAGAAGATTTACATTTCTAAAGAACTGGAGTCTTTAGTTGTTTAGTTCAAGCTTACACAATTGTAAACAACTGGCAGATCTCAGTCTAGTCTCCAAGAGTCTAGGAAATCTGAAGTCTTCTGATATCAGAAGTGTCATGCAATCTCTAAAGTTGGGATTCTTGTCCCAGCCCCGAAGGGTAACTACGTTTATTAAGTCCAGTTTTCCAAAGAACAGGTGGATTCCTTATCCGGACACAGAGATCTGTGGAAGTCCATAGTCTCCAGTCAGGGGAGCTGTTAAATTCACAAAGAAGCAGTCTGCTCCTCCTCTTCTGCACGTGTCAGGATTACATCATGTATCCTACAGCCACTCAGACCAGAGGAAGTTGGTTACATAATATGGCTCGTAGTATTTTATGCAGGTTATATTGTACAGTATAGTATACTTTTAGACTTTTCATTTCACCCTACGATCATTCAACACTGCATTCTCTCTCCTGACCACCAGGGGGTGACTCCTCTGGTTGTATAGAAGTCTATGGAAAATGACTACTTCTCTCTTGATTTATTCCCTCAGTAAACATTGTAAACATGAGTTTATGTCTCAATCTCTAGTTTCAAGTCTTCAATACAGCATGGTGTTCATTTACTAAATTATGGTAAATTAGAGTCAAACAGACCATAAACAGGGGACGCTTTAGGGGCGGGGCTTCAAGGTGATTGACCGGCAGTGTCCGGTCAGGGAGTTGTCCCTTTTTTCATCTCACAACTTTAACCCTTTCAGTGTCGCATAAAAATGTAATATTCAGTGTTCGATTGTATTTAGCTCTACCCTCTAGTCACTTCTCGTTGCAAATAACAGCGATGACCAAAAAAATCAAAATGGCGACGGCCTAAATGCCAACTCAAGGCTTCAAACCAAAGTCCACAAACCAACGAGTGATGTCCCGGTACTGACCGGGTACGGAGTGGGGACCTGATTTAAGGAACCAAACCCGATCTGCTTGGGTCACACTGAGCTGTGAAGACGCATCATTCTGACGTCTCTAAGTGTGACTTCATACAAAATAATCTAATAACCTAAAATGATTGTAATATTGCTTCTGCCTAAAAGTTTGGAAACTGTTGAAATCAAGTTCCTCTCTGACGAACAAAGGAAGTGTATCCTGATGAGGTCATAATGTGGGCGTGTTGAAAGCAAGGAATCGAATCATGAGGATTTTAAATATTTAGTTTGTAACATATGAAGATTTACCGAATAGATTTGTAGATACATTAAGGACATATAATACTTTAAAACAATTATAATGTATATATACACATGACAATACATAACACATGAAACAATATCATAGAAACACACACCAAATAATTCAAATTGATGTGTAGCTTCATCTTAGCTGAATAAACTTATTTTGCAGTCTGTATCAGCCTGACAGTTCTTAGGTGTTTAACTAGGTCTCATTTATTTCTGATGCTCTCATCAATACACTTGTGATTTGATAAATAACAGACGAGAGAATCTTGTTAAACAAACTCCACAACTAATTTGTTTCTCCAATGTGGACTCTTAAATGTTTTGTCAAATATTTGAGTGAACATGTTTTACTACAAACTGAACAACTAAATGGTTTCAATCCTGTGTGGATAGTAGTGCTGTCAAAATTGCTCAAAAATTACGTTCGAATATTCCCTTTAAAAAAAAACAACATATATTCGAACATATTGGACTTTCTGGTTGCGCATTAGGCACGTCAATAACAGGACAAATTAATACAACGCGACATAACTACTTGTATAGGTAATTTATTTAAGTTTAAACACATTTAACAACACATTACCTACACAAAAATACGTCCCTCTTTCTGTCCCCCTCTCTCTCACCCTCACCTATTCGAATATATATATATATATATATATATATATATATATATATATATATATATATATATATATATATATATATATATATATATATATATATATATATATATATATTCGAAGACACCCTAGTGGACAGTCATGTGAGAGTTCAGGGTTTCCTTATGTTCAAATGTTTTACTACACATAGAACAACTAAATGGTTTCACGTCTGTGTGGACAGTCATGTGACGTTTCAGGTTTGACTTACGTGCAAATATTTTACCACAAACTGAACAACTAAATGCTTTCCCTCCTGTGTGGGTAGTCATGTGACGTTTCAGGTGTCCCTTATGTAAAAATGTTTTACCACAAAATGAACAACTACATGCTTTCCATTCTGTGTGGATATTCATGTGAGAGTTCAGGGTTCCCTTCTTTGCAAATGTTTTACTACACACAGAACAACTAAATGCTTTCACTCCTGTGTGGACAATCATGTGAGCGTTCAGGTATTTCTTTTGTGTAAATGTTTTACCACAAACTGAACAACTAAATGTTTTCACTCCTGTGTGGACATTCATGTGAGAGTTCAGGTTTGCCTTTCGTGAAAATATTTTACCACAAACTGAACATCTAAATGCTTTCTTACCTTTGTAGATAATCATGTGATCATTCAGGGTTACCATATATGGAAATGGTATACTATAACCTGGAAAACTAAATGGTTCCGCTAATGTTTTGGATCTAATGGGTCTCAGACGTACCTTGTGGTCAGAGCTTCCAGTACATTCAGGCGAGCTGCTTGATGTATTTCCAGTACTACAGTTCACAGGTGCTTCATTGTTTTGCAGAGGGTTTAAATCTGACTGAGGTTCCTGAGTCTCAACCCAATCTCTACTGTCATCAGTCTCAGGTTCAGACAAGTCTTCAGTCTCATCAGTATCTGGTCCTGGATGTCTTTCTGGATCTGACTTCCTGTCTGGTTCTGATCCTCCACAATCTGCTCCATCATCTTCACTCTTCACAGGAGTGAATGAGAACTTGATACCAGCCTCCTCCAGCCCTTGAAGCTGCTCTCCCTCCTGACTGGTCCAGAGTTCCTCCTGTTCCTCTTTAATGTGTGGGGGCTCTGGGTCCTCCTGTTCCTCTTTAATGTGGGGGGGCTCTGGGTCCTCCTGTTCCTCTTTAATGTGGGGGGGCTCTGGGTCCTCCTGTTCCTCTTTAATGTGGGGGGGCTCTGGGTCCTCCTGTTCCTCTTTAATGTGGGGGGGCTCTGGGTCCTCCTGGTCCAGACTGGAGCTCCAGTTCTGCTGCTCAGGGTGAACCTCTTCTTTAACCACCAAAAGCTGCTGGACGTCTGTGGAGAATAATAAAATAAATTCATACGTCTGAGAAATCTTATATTAAACTATTATTTAAGACATGGGTCCCCACACTTTTTTGGCTCTTGAGCTACTTTAAAAATGACCAAGTCAAAAGATCTACCTACATTAAGAATGGTAAATATATAATTAAATCAGGTGAACGGTGTAGGAACTACAAAAAAAATCCAAATATGGCCACCCTCTTTTTAAGTGACCAAAAGTAATTGGACAATTTGCTGCTCAGCTGTTCCAAGGTCAGGTGTGTGTAATTCCCTCGTTATTTCATTTACAAGGAGTAGATAAAAGGTCTAGAGTTCATTTCAGGTGTGGTATTTGTGTTGAATCTGTTGCGGTCAACTCTCAATATGAAGTCCAAAGAGCTGTCACTATCAGTGAAGCAAGCCATCATTAGGATGAAAAATCGTGAATCTGGTTAAGAAAAACCCCTTCACAACAGTTGGCCAGATCAAGAACACTCTCCAGGAGGAAGGTGTATCTGTGTCAAAGTCCACAATCAAGAGAAGACTTCAGAGTAAATAGAGAGGGTTCACCACAAGATGTAAACCATTGGTGAGCCTCAAAAACAGGAAGACCAGATTATAGCTTGGCAAAACACATCTAAAAGAGCCTGTACAGTTCTGGAAGAACATCCTATG
>NC_136600.1:26403624-26458624 GCF_910589615.1 Taurulus bubalis
TTCACTTGTATATACTTATGGTGTTCAATACATCCAAATACAGCAGTTTGGGCTTTTTTTCTTCTTCATAAAACAAGCTATGATTTACAGTTTTATATAACAATCGCTCAGGGATGGGTTTTTAAGAGACGTTCAGGAGCGGCGTTGCAAAAAATGAGGGATGCGAGTGCCCAGGGTCTTGGTCTGAGCGTGGTCTCCGGGTACGTACGTGTTGTAGATGTACATGAGCCTGGCTGGCGATGTCGTACACGACGTCCCGGACGTTCTGCTCGCGGCTGCCTCGGATGAAGTCCTCTTGAGAAGCGCCATGCTGCAGAAATAACACACAAAATAATTCAAAACTAACAACCTCTCCTTTTTACTTTGTGGACATTTTACTTTACTATTCCTAGAAAGCTTCCCCGTTAGAAGGTTTCCTAGAGGTTTTTCACCACCAGATGTCATCACAGAGACAACGGATGAACAAGACGACGGCCTCTAATAAAACATGTCTTCAGCTGTGGTCGGCTTAAAAAAAAGCCGACCACAGCTGACACTGTGTTGTATTTTAATTTACAACCAGAGGAGTCGCCCCCTGGTGGCCAGGAGAGATAATGCAGCTTTAACACATGAAGCATATACTTCTATACAACCAGAGAAGTTGCCCCCTGGTGGACAGTATTTATGTATGTCCTTGTGCTGCTGCAACAACAGAATAAAGGTTTGTCTTATTGGATCTTTTGTGCAGACGTTGACGGCTATCCCTGGAATAAAAACAAAACTCACAGTTTGGAGTTATATGCTGACTTTGTCTGATCATTGGTGTGTTTTTGGAAGTCTGTTGGAATGAGCGCGACTCTTCAGGATGTCAAGCATCACAGCAAAACATATACACCATCTGTCTGCTTGTTAAAACCATTCAGTGTGTGTGCAAACAGCGCCCTCTTCAGGCAGCAGAGGGGAGGGGAGGTATTGGCCTCGTCGTCCTCCAGCTGAAGACTTTAAGGGCAGAGAGCCTGCGACCTAAATACATCTGCATGGCGTTCACACGGCAGCTTGTTGCCCTCTGGGAGGCACAGATGGCGTGTGTGTGTCTGCGTGTGCGTGTCTGCGTGTGTGTCTGCGTGTGCGTGTCTGTGTGTGCGTGTGTGTCTGTGTGTGCGTGTCTGCGTGTGTGTGTCTGCGTGTGTGTGTCTGCGTGTGCGTGTCTGTGTGTGCGTGTCTGCGTGTGCGTCTTATGTCATCGTTGGGAACAGAATTCAGTGACTTCAGAGCTCAGTTTGCTTGTGTCTGAATGTTCAGAACCTGGCTGCATGAGATACTTCTCACGCTCTTTTGAAGTCACCAACCAGACTGCATTCACAAAAACAGAGATTTAACGTCTCAGCAGAACACAGGAGCTGCTGGTCTCCTTCTGTTAGTGCGTTTTAAAGCTTTTAACATGCATAATATTGTGTTCATCACATTTTAAAACACATACACATACACACATATACATATATATACATATACATATATATATATATATATATATATATATATATATATATATATATATATATATATACACACAGATTATTTTGATAGTATAATAGACAGATTTTACTTCCTCACAGATCAAAAAGAAACTGCAAGAAGATGGCGATCACTGTGACAAACTTCATTTAATTCTATTGTTTGCTTCATTTCTTTGTCTGCGGCGTCAATACAATTTGTATTAATATTATACCCGTTTATACTTATATTGAATAAAACATGTCATTGTTTCATATCACCAGCAGTACATGGAAGTTGTACTTGAATAAAAATGAGCTTAAGAAGGTTCAACTAAACAGAAAGATGACGAAACCTTTTTTGCACGATGTGCTATATAAAAAAATAAAAATAAACGTTTTTTAAAGGGTTGAACTGAATTAAAAGACTTGATGTTCCTGCACTTTAAGAAGTGATTCTGTTTCATTCTGTTTCCAGACGACAGCTGGGTGTCGAGCCTCGTGTGTCTACGAGAGCTGAAGCGCTGACCGTCTTGTTTATTCATTACTTCATCGGGTATTTCCTGTCCCGACTTCCTACGATGTTGTATTTGAGTCCGGGAGGCGGTACAGAACACAGAACCACCCGGTTCCTTTGGAGCGGGACCTGATCCTGAGACTCACCAGCATGCACACGTCCATGGGGAGGTAGACCCTGCGCCGGCTGCTGTGGTACGGCGTCGCTCTCAGACACGTCACGATGCCCTGAGCTTTACCGATGTGGCTCGCCGCGTGGTCGGCGTGGACGTTCTTCATTCCTGCAGAGAGAGAGAGGAAACACTTTGATAGCTTTAATTTCTCCTGTTTGGTTTAAAATATAATAAGATTGAAATATAATAAGATTGAAATATAATAACATTGAAATATAATAATCATTAAAATATAATAACATTGAAATATAATAACATTGAAATATAATAACATTGAAATATAATAACATGTGATGCTAGTTCATGTTTTTGTTATTGCTGCTATTGTTTGTTTTTACCATGTGAAGTGCATTTGAGTACTCTTTAAAGCGCTGTACAAATACAATATATATATATATATATATATATATATATATATATATATATATATATATATATATATATGTGTGTGTGTGTGTGTGTGTGTGTGTGTGTGTATATATATATATATTTTTATAACTGCAGTAAATAAAAGTCTCCAAAGTCGAACAAATACATTTAGTCAAATCAATTTAAATCATAAAAGTCCTGAAAGGAAAACACATTTAAACGGGTGAGATGTTGCATGTTCGTCGTGGTCGTTTCCTGCTGTGTAGCTGGAAGTCACATCCAGGAGGAAGCGCTCAGAGCGAGTCCCTCACCTAAGCACTCCAGCAGCAGGTAGACCAACGAGGACTGCGTGTTCTCCGAGTACGCCTCCAGCTCCTGCAGGTTCCTGTAGGCCCGGTCATCCAGGTCCTTCTCCTGGAGAAACACACTTCTGTTGACGCGACCCTCTCTTTAAAGGGCTCTGGTCAAAAACCAAGAACTCAACACATTACAGCCTTTATGTACAGGGTTCACACACATTCTGACCAAAGGATCTCCAGGACTTTAACCCACATGTCTATGACTTTAACCCATATTCCAGGACTTTTCCAGGACTTTAAACCAAATGTCCATGACAAACATTTAGTGAAATCTGGGTGTAAACAGTAAAAAGTGAGTAAATGTAGTATTTAAACTAACAATGAGAACACAAAGCATACAGTAAACCTTAAATGACTCAAATGAATGAGACAATAGTTTGATTAAAAGAATAAACATTTATATAGATGCCTGTATGTATGCCTGCTTATATTTTGAGTCTTTCTTTTAAAAGCATATTAATTATTTCAAACTCAGCGTAAATGAACGTCATGAACACATGAATATAACACATTTACATGAACACATGAATATAACACATTTACATGACTTTTACTAAACTTTTGCGAGTTTACTTTTTTCAAGGACTTTTCCAGGCCTGGAAATAACCATTTCATAATTCCAGGACTGTTCCAGGTTTTCCATGAGCGTAAGAACAATGCATATCTGAGTGTGAAGGCGCGTCTTACTCTCTCTGTTATGATCCTCAGCAGCCATCTCTTTGTCAGGTGATGTTTCCTCACCGCCTGCGAAACAGAGTGTGAAAGTGAAGTAACTAAAGTAACAACAACAGCCGGTACTCGTGTTGCGAAGTTTCCGGATGACTCTAGAGCCCAAACCCTCTGCAGGGGGATGTTTACCCTCCACAGCTCGGCGCTGACCGGCTGACCCGGAGGCTCGTCTCTGTAGATTTCTTCGATGGCCATCTTCCAGAACTGCATCCGCATCAAACCGATGGTTTTCTGGGAAACGGAGTCCTTCACCTGGAGGAGAAAACAAACAAACAAAAAGGAAAGAAATTGCTAGACAAGCTGAGAACAATAACCCCGGGCTCGGGAATGGTTCCTCAGCCGGCCTCGCCGTGGGACTACCTGCCTGTGCCAGCTCCACGTTAAAGGCCCTCAGAGCCAGAGAGGAGCGCCGGGCCTCCTCTGGGAGGAGGAGGGAGGACACGTAGCCGTCATAGTCTCTGGACCTGGGGAGGAAGAGGAGGAGGAGGAGGAGGAGGAGATGCAGTTGATGTCATTCTGTATTGTCAAATCTTTTCCATAACTTCATATCAAAAACTGTCATCACTTTGCCAGTTCTTACTTTTACCATTATTTCTGTGATGAACATTTCTTAATTATGCCTCAATCAAGCTTTGTTTTGAAACATACACCAGTCTGCAAAACAACGTTTTTTATTGATTTTTGGGAGATTTTTGCCTTTATTGTAATACTAAAGGAACAGGAGTGAAAGATAGAAAAAAAATAGAACAAATTAAAATGTACAATAAAATAAGGTATAGTATGAAAGAAGAGTTTGTACTATTACAAATACTTTAGTAACATTTAGAAAGTAGGAATTTCACACTTGTATATATAATATATTTCTGTAGTTAGATAGTTTACGCTACTTTATTAATCCTGCAAGGGGGATGTTTTCTGTACAGCAGCATTTATAAATACAGGTAAGCAGTGAAATATACATAAAAATGCACACTATATAAAAAAAATAGGATAGAATAATATTAAATTAATAACGAAGTAAACAAAACATTGCATTGGCCATTTTAAGGATTTAAGTACTTCTTCGACCACTGCATGGTCACCTGGATTGAGCCGAAATGAACACTGAACGCTATAAATCTACACAGTACTCTACAATTTCACAAATATATTTAAAGCGTGGTGATATCTCGTTATCTAAATTCCCAGCGGAACCGCGTGCGCAGCGCGGCGTGAGGCGCGTGCGGACCACCTGACCAGCTGCATGCAGAACCTCTGGGAGTCTGTTGCCGCGCTGCTCGCCGCTCTTTGGATGCCAACACCGCCGGGGAAAATCTCCCGGAGACAAATGCGATACAGCGCCGTGTTACTGCTTAATAGTCCACGTTTAGCCCTGATACCAGCTGCCATGTTCCCCTTCAAACGTTCACCCCTGGTGTCACCATCAAAACATTCCCCCGAACAACCGCCACCGAGGGGATTTAACTGTCCGCTTCTTTTTAATTTAACGAGAGCCGCTGGAAATATCTACTGATTAGTTGTGAATCATTTATGGACATGAATGTGATTTTAAAACTGTTGTATAGAAGAATAACAACCGTAAATGGTTTGTTATTGTGTTAAAAAATCACACGGAAAGTAGACGGAGTCGGACTTGATCCACATCCGCCACAACACCGGAAGTTTGACGATCCTACCGCCAAAATAAGAGTATCTCATATTCTTCTAGCAGCGCACACAAAACAAAGCCAGAAAACAAACAAATAGGAAAACACATATTTTAAAGGTATATCTGCTAAAATTGGCATGAGACAAGATAATTTAAAACAGTTTATTTAAACCAATATTATTTTTGGTCCAGCAAATAGGAAACACCAATAATATAAACAGTTTAATGGTAAGGTGTTAGTGCTTTCCATTTAAATAACTTTGTATATGTATTATTGTTTGGATGTATTATCAATGCTATGTATTCATATGGGACAGACAACGTGGAATGATAATGTGTATTACATTTGAATTTTGCATTAAATATCTCTTTGCAAATATGTATCCAAAAATATACACCCTCTTTGACACCACTTTTTGTCCATAAACCAGATGTAAGGTGAAATAACTCTCCAAGGTGGGTTTCTATATATGGTTTTATTTTATTATAATCTAAATATGTGTACATTATGTTCTTTTTGTTTGAGTTTAAAGGGGCTGCAACTTACATTCACAGATACATTTTTTTTTTTTCCAAGAAAAAGTGTTTGCTTGCTATTGTGTCTTTTTTTAATGATTATTATATCCCTTTATTATTTTATTTCAAAACCTGCTTGAACACGTGTCTCCGTGCGCTGCCGGGCGGACAAGACTACACCTGTCCGCCGCACCTGCGCATCATCCGGGTGTGTCCTGAGTCTCGTGTCGCCGTCGAGGCCCGCCGATCGAATCCGGATCAGCGAGACTCGACAGCGGTCGCAGAGGTTCTCCCGACGGGGTCCACGCCGCAGGTTCCGTGCGCGCGACCAGCGAGGGACGCGACCCCGCATGGCAACGAGCTCGGCGACGCGCCAATGCGCGCGGCTGGTGCTGCTGATGTGTCTCCGGGTCTGGCCGGCGGGGAGCGAGGGGACGAGGTGAGGCACCTTAGGATGCTTATTTATTTATTTATGTATTTATATATCAGGGTTCACGGTCATGGAAATCCTGGAAAAGTTATGTATATATGTATATATATAAAATCCCAAAAGTTTAGTAAAAGTCATGTAAATGTGTTATATTCATGTGTTCATGTGTTCATTTACGCTGAGTTTGAAATAATTAATATGGTTTTAAAAGAAATATAAATCTATATAAATAAATTTATTTAATATATCAATGTTTATTCTTGTAATCAAACTATTGTCTCATTCGTTTGTGTCATTTAAGGTTTACTGTATGCTTTGTATTCTCATTGTTAGTTTAAATACTACATTTACTCACTTTTTACTGTTTACACCCAGAGTTCACTAAATGTTTGTCATGGACATTTAGTTTAAAGTCATGGAAAAGTCATGAAACCCATTGGTCAGAATGTGTAATTATACCACTTATTTAAGTTTTATTTGCTAAGGTGAACATTAATTAAGTTACCAAGGTAATTATTTATAGATTAGACATTTATTTTCCTTCTGTAATGATAAACTTGTAAACTGAAAATATTGTTGACATTATCACTAAGAGTATTTAATGCAAGAAGTAAATCCTCTGCAACCAGGCGTGTTGGTTTGACAGCATTTTGAGTCTGAGCCAAACGGGAACACAATGTAATGAATGTGTCATAATGTACATTACGACACATTCATTACACATTTATACACATCAATACACATTTAAACCCAGTATTCCACATTAATAAAATTAAATTGATGTGACATCATTATGAAAATAGGCCGGTCGGTCTTCAGACCCCACAGATCACCTCAATTATTGACCTGTAAACACGTTCCCGCAGTATTTCCAAGGACAACGACGTCATCCTGCCGTACGCCGAGGGCCACGGCCCCGCCCACACGCATCGCCACGTGAGGGACTACCAGTTAGAAACCCACGGCAGTGAGACGTACGAGACGTGGCCGGCCAGTCGCCACGGAGGCCTCCCGGTGGCCGAGTCCACCGTCTTCACCGCGGACACGCCGCTCGGCGGGGGCGCGTCCCGCTGGGTCTACGGTCAGTGGGGGAGGACCTTTAATAAGCTGCTTCTCATGTTATAAACCCCAGGTTGGGGGCAGAATTCTTCATCAGGAGCTCTTCCTCACTCTCCAAGTCCTCGTACTCCACAGCCTTACAAGAGCTTCTGATGTGACATAGCAAAAAAACCTGCACAGCCTTACTAGAGCATATGAGTCCATTTTACATGTTTATAACACAATTCAACCATAAATATTAACATAAACCATAAATATGACTCGAGGACTCGACAATGACTCGAGAGAGCTCCCCAAGTTATGGAAATATACATTTTCATATCCCTAGCTTGATGCTACACATGATTAGCGCACCTTTCTGGAAAGCGTACAACCCACGGAATCTGTCAATTGCGCCAAATCCACCATCAGGCAAAGCCAAAGCAAGATATCAACCACATTCCAGCCAAAACACTGAAATATGACTTACTTATGGATAAATGATATTTGCTTGCTATGTTTTGGTGCATCTGCTTGAGCAGAGCCCCTCTGTTTTGGAACCAGAGGAGTTCAAGGTCCAGGAAGAAAGTTAGGGCATTTTTGCTTTCAGCGGACCTAAACCTACGGTACACGAAATCTGCACAAAATTAATTACAAAAAATATTTAGCTTCACTTAATCAAAGTCAAACTTTGCAGAGATACTGTTAACACATAGTCATATTTTATAGAAGTAAAAGTGATGATATGCATAATTAAAAAGAGAAAATACATCCAGGAATATATATTTTTCAACCAATAAACCAGTAACACACATACTGATATATGAACCTCTTAACCAGTCTCACAAGTGTTTTCTGTATATTATACCTTTTTTCAAATATTCAAATAGCCCTTGTGTTTGGGGAGATATTCTATATTTAGTATGGGTATGCAAACCTTTCAATTTTTGAGAAAAATGGCTGTGGCTAAACGAGTTAAAGCATCATCGTCGCCTGCAGGTCACGTGACGGTGGTTCGCGACCCGCTGAGGACGCTGTCGGTGGTGGAGCCCGGCGGCCCCGGCGGCTGCGAGACGAGCCCCCGGGTGGCGGTGGAGCAGACGGCCTCGCGGGTCGGCTGCCTGTACGCGCAGAACGCCGGCTTCTTCAACACCACCACGGACGGATGCCTGGGCAACGTGGTGAGCGACGGCCGCCTGGTGCGGGACAGCGGCGGGGTGCAGAACGCCCAGTTCGGCATCCGGAGGGACGGCAGCCTGGTGTTCGGGTGAGAGGAGGGATGGTTTGAAGAGCTTTTAAAGTCTCACAGTGACAGACAGAGGCAGACGGAGACCAGCAGCTCCTTTGAGAGGCCAAATCCCTGTTTTTGTGAATGAGTCTGGTGCGGGACGGCAGCGGGTACCCTGGTCGTCCTGCAACCGCAAGGTAGCCGGTTCGATGCCCGGTCCCACATTTCCCTTTGTCGACGGGTCCTTGAGATGGACACTGAACCCCCAGTTGCTCCATATGCATTGTTAATGTGGTGAATGACTATTCTAGGTGGAAACATCTGGTTTTTAATGAAATATCTACGTAGGTGTATAGAAGCCCATTTCCAGCAGCTATCACTCAGTGTTCTAATGGTACATTGTGTTTGCTCATCGCATAGAAGACTAATGGATGATTAGAAAACCCTTGTGCAATTATGTTAGCACAGCTGAAAACAGTGATGCTGGTGAGAGAAGCTTTACAACTGGCCTTCCTTTGAGCTAGTTGAGTATCTGGATCATCACATTGTGGGTTCATTATATTCTCAGAATGGCCAGAAAAAGAGAACTTTCATGTGAAACTCTCCAGTCTGTTCTTGTTCTTAGAGATGATGGCTATTCCATGTGAGAAATTGCGAAGAAACTGAAAATGTGTCTGGGTGCCCCCACCTTTTGAACGGTAGTGTGTGTATGTCAAATATGTAATATGACGAATGTAATAACGTTTAAGTTTAACAAAGAAAACAGCTTCAGTTCCAGCAAATCAAGAAGTGAATGTTCTCTAAATGCAGCGTTCACTTCGTCTGATGTGGATTCTTTAAATAGTCTGAACTTGTTCGTGGTTTGGCTCTCTAAACGCTGCGGTGTGTCCCTCAGGTATCTGTCCCAGGAGGACGTCCTGGACCGGTCCAACCCGTTCGTCCAGCTCGTCAGCGGCGTGGTGTGGTTGCTGAGGAACGGAGAGGTTTACATCAACCAGAGCCTGCAGGCCGAGTGCAAAATCGTCGACATGGGTACAGCCGCACCGTGTGCACAGGGAGGAGCTGTAGTTGTAGTACGGAAGCCCGTTGCTGCCAAAGTTAAAATAAACACCATTTTCATTACCGGTGTTTGAAATAAATAAAAGCTCCACTGGCAAAGACAAAATCTATGTTTTCCAAAAAAGTAAGCCTGACATCTTTCTGTTGTTCTTTCGTCTTGAACCCTCATATCATTTTTCACTTCTCATGTTCTTGCAGAGGTGTTCCGCGACTTCGTGGACGTGCTGTCAGCGAGGACGGTGGTGGGTCACGACGCCGAAGGCAACGTGGTCCTGTTCCACGTGGACGGGCAGACCCTGAGGAGAGGGTAACGCTCATGTGTTCATCAGGGGCCGTTCACACCAGACGCGACTCTCAAAAACGCGTCGCTAGCAAAGCCATTATTTTCCTTTTAAATGCCGCGAGTCGCATTTTTCGAGCGTTTTTTCGGAGCGCCTAAAAGTTGAAATATTCTCAACTTTAAGCGCCTTGCGCAGAGTCGCACAGCTCATCAATAGGCTCCTTCGTTAGAGCTGCGCCTCGCCTGGAATCCAGACGAGAGCAGGCGGCCGCAGCAGGAGGCGTTGACAAGAAACTGCGATCAAGTTTCATGCCGTGTTCACACCAAAACAGTTGCGAATTTTCGCAACGCCACTTCGCCTATATCGCGCCGCAGGTGAAAAATTCACTCTGTGGTTAATCCGTTTTTTCACAACCATCGCTGGGGAAAGGGAGCGGGGCTTATCTCTGTGTCTTGAAAACATTTACTATTTCCTTCATCCACCAGGTAAATAACCACTAGTTCTGCTTTATACTTGTTGAGGAAGTCCCACACACGTCGGAACATCAACCGCCCCGTGTCTGGGTTCATAACATTATCCGTAGTCACACACAGCTCGACTCCTCCAGGACGAGTGTCTGAGTGAAGCCGTTTCCAGCGCTCCTTCAGCGGACCAGCAGCTTCATTCAGTAACGGCGGTGATGCCGGGTGGAGCTTCTCAACGCTGATTGGCTTTCGCAACTCCGCGTCGGGCGAATTATTCGCTGGAGTTGAAATATTTGAACGCCGGCGAAAAAGTGAAAAAGCGGGAAAAGCGGAGTTGCGAATATTCGCAACGCCGTTTCGCCTCTATCGCGACGTCCGGCGAAAAATCCGCTTTTTCACAACCTAACGCGTCTGTGCATTGACTTTACATGTAATCTGGTCGCGCCGCAAATTCGCGCCGCGTCCGGTGTGAACACGGCATTAGGCTGCAATTTTATGCTGCCTTCAAAGTATACACAGGAAGTCACAGAAAAAATTACTTCCTGTTAGTTCCGAACTTTTGTCTACTTGTAGTTTACAGATCACGTTTGGATTTATTCATATGTGTTTGTAAATATATAGTTATGTAGAAATTAAATTATGAAAGTTATGTGTAGCTGCATCCTTTGGTCTTGTTATGTCTGCCTGTGAAATACATTACTACTGGTTTTGATACGTGTTGTATAAATACGATTTTGTATTAACAACCACACAAGAAATGTTTTTAGATCAAACATGAGACTAATAGTCAATAATCCAGCGTTAAGTATTCCAACTACACATAAAGTAAGGATTTTCTACAACACGTGGTGTTTGCTGTCAGATCTAAGAGCCAATCAGCTCTCTGATGTGGCGAGACCCAGGCATTTCCCATCATGCACTGGGCCACGCAGTCGTTGGAAAGTAACTGCGGCGACTGACTCTGAAATCGACAGCCGGCTTGATCTCGTGAGAGTATCGTTGACCACGTGTGCATGACGTCAGACCAAGTCGGACACAAATCTAACCAGCATGCATTGCGCGCCGATCGCCGCCAATCGATTCTGCGCAGAACTGGCTCATCTCGAACGAGCCTGTAGTCACACTCGGCCAAGGCAGCCAATCGGATGAAGCAAGAGGCGGGCTTTATTACTTTCCCACTTCCTTCCTGTTTTCGTGTGGTATCTTTCCTTTTTATATATATATATATCGTGAAGGTTTTGGGGGCTTGCGCGTTTTTGCAAAGCTGTTTTTGCAAAGCTGTTTTTGAAGCGGCCGCGCTTTTAAAAGTCGCGTCTGGTGTGAACGGCCCTTAGGCTGCCGGCAGTGTGTCTCTTCAATAGAGAGATCTAGCTGGTTTTGTTTCATGAAGACTGTATCTGCCAATCAGGAAATCCGTCGGCGTGACTGTCGGTTATGAGTCAGACCACACTGCACCACGCCCGCCGCTGAGCGCCGTGTGGTTTGACAGACATTATCTCTCCTGCTCGGGCTCGCCTTCACTGCATTCACCGCATTCTTTGGTTCTGTTGGCTGTCGATCGTAAAGAGAAACCTCGGCGTGGCTGAGGAATCTGAGGAATCTGAACCAAGTCCTTTGTCTGCATTGACGTGGTCCTCGCTGCCTCATGATGCGTATTTTATTGGTTTTTAAAGTTATATTTATGTGTTACATCCCTTGTTTGTTGCCCACGCCTTTTAAAAGTTTGAATCTGAGCCTCGGCAGACGAGTCTGGGAGGAGGCGAGTTTTTTCTGCATTGTTCTCCGAAACAAATGAGAATCGAAAATGACAGGTCCGGCCGGTCGGTCGGCCGTAGAGTGGCCTGCTCCTCATCCTCACGCTTCCTTCTTCAGATGTTGTCTGACTTCAGTCAACAATCACTGTTTGTGTGTTAAAACACGTCACAACGCTTATGGCGCTTGTTTGTTCATATCTGACAGGATGAATCTGTGGGAGGTGGCCGAGTTCCTGAAGAGCCACGGCGTGATCAACGCCATCAATCTGGACGGAGGCGGGTCTTCCAGCTTCGTGGTCAACGGCACGCTGGCCAGCTACCCGCCTGACATATGGTGAGCCGAGCCATATGTTTCAGTCCCCCTTTGCAATAAAAAACACATATGAATTAAGGGTGACCTTTGACCTCCGCTCACCTGGACCATTCCTGCCTCGTTTGTTTTTTTTGGGTTGATATTTAATTAAAATCTTCACTGCGGTGCTCCGTCTCCCCAGTACACCAGACAGCAGGTGGCGCTGTGCCCGGACCGTCTCCACCGTGTTGTGCGTCCACCAGCGGCGCTGCGAGCCGGCGGACTGCAGCGGACACGGAGACTGCGTGGACGGAGGCTGCCGCTGCCGGCGGGGCTGGCGGGGCGCCGCCTGCGACGCGCTGGCCTGCAGGCCGGCCGCCTGCGGCCCACATGGGGTCTGCACCGCCGGTACATGCTGTTATTGTTGTTGTTGTTGTTGTTGTTGTTCTTCTTCTTCTTTTCTTTTCTTTCGTTTCTTTACTGCGTTTCTTTACTGCCTTTCTTTACTGCGTTTCTTTACTACCTTTCTTTCCTGTGTTTCTTTACTATCTTTCTTTACTACCTTTCTTTACTACCTTTCTTTACTGCCTTTCTTTACTACCTTTCTTTACTGCGTTTCTTTACTACATTTCTTTACTACCTTTCTTTACTACCTTTCTTTACTACCTTTCTTTACTACCTTTTTTTACTACATTTCTTTACTACCTTTCTTTACTACCTTTCTTTACTACCTTTCTTTACTACATTTCTTTACTGTGTTTCTTTACTATCTTTCTTTACTACCTTTCTTTACTACCTTTCTTTACTACATTTCTTTACTGTGTTTCTTTACTATCTTTCTTTACTACCTTTCTTTACTACCTTTCTTTACTGCGTTTCTTTACTACATTTCTTTACTACCTTTCTTTACTACCTTTCTTTACTACCTTTCTTTACTACATTTCCTTACTGTGTTTCTTTACTATCTTTCTTTACTACCTTTCTTTACTACCTTTCTTTACTGCCTTTCTTTACTACCTTTCTTTACTGCGTTTCTTTACTACCTTTCTTTACTACCTTTCTTTACTACATTTCTTTACTGTGTTTCTTTACTATCTTTCTTTACTACCTTTCTTTACTACCTTTCTTTACTACCTTTCTTTACTACATTTCTTTACTGTGTTTCTTTACTATCTTTCTTTACTACCTTTCTTTACTACCTTTCTTTACTACCTTTCTTTACTACATTTCTTTACTGTGTTTCTTTACTATCTTTCTTTACTACCTTTCTTTGCTACTTTTCTTTACTGCCTTTCTTTACTACCTTTCTTTACTGCGTTTCTTTACTACATTTCTTTACTATCTTTCTTTACTACCTTTCTTTACTACCTTTCTTTACTGCCTTTCTTTACTGCCTTTCTTTACTGCGTTTCTTTACTATCTTTCTTTACTATCTTTCTTTACTACCTTTCTTTATTGCGTTTCTTTACTGCGTTTCTTTACTGCATTTCTTTACTACCTTTCTTTACTGCGTTTCTTTACTACCTTTCTTTACTGCGTTTCTTTACTACCTTTCTTTACTACCTTTCTTTACTGCGTTTCTTTACTACCTTTCTTTACTGCGTTTCTTTACTGCGTTTCTTTACTATCTTTCTTTACTACCTTTCTTTGCTACCTTTCTTTACTACATTTCTTTACTGTGTTTCTTTACTATCTTTCTTTACTACCTTTCTTTACTACCTTTCTTTACTGCCTTTCTTTACTACCTTTCTTTACTGCGTTTCTTTACTACATTTCTTTACTACCTTTCTTTACTACCTTTCTTTACTGCGTTTCTTTACTACATTTCTTTACTGTGTTTCTTTACTATCTTTCTTTACTACGTTTCTTTACTACCTTTCTTTACTGCGTTTCTTTACTACATTTCTTTACTGTGTTTCTTTACTATCTTTCTTTACTACCTTTCTTTACTACCTTTCTTTACTGCCTTTCTTTACTACCTTTCTTTACTGCGTTTCTTTACTACATTTCTTTACTACCTTTCTTTACTACCTTTCTTTACTGCGTTTCTTTACTACATTTCTTTACTACCTTTCTTTACTACCTTTCTTTACTGCGTTTCTTTACTACATTTCTTTACTGTGTTTCTTTACTACATTTCTTTACTACCTTTCTTTACTACCTTTCTTTACTGTGTTTCTTTACTGCGTTTCTTTACTACCTTTCTTTACTACCTTTCTTTACTACCTTTCTTTACTGCGTTTCTTTACTACCTTTCTTTACTGAGTTTCTTTACTACGTTTCTTTACTGCGTTTCTTTACTACCTTTCTTTACTGCGTTTCTTTACTACCTTTCTTTACTGCGTTTCTTTACTACATTTCATTACTACCTTTCTTTACTGCGTTTCTTTACTACCTTTCTTTACTGCGTTTCTTTACTGCGTTTCTTTACTATCTTTCTTTACTACCTTTCTTTACTACCTTTCTTTACTGTGTTTCTTTACTATCTTTCTTTACTACCTTTCTTTACTACCTTTCTTTACTGCCTTTCTTTACTACCTTTCTTTACTGCGTTTCTTTACTACCTTTCTTTACTACCTTTCTTTACTACCTTTCTTTACTACCTTTCTTTACTGAGTTTCTTTACTACGTTTCTTTACTGCGTTTCTTTACTACCTTTCTTTACTGCGTTTCTTTACTTTCTTTCTTTACTACCTTTCTTTACTGCGTTTCTTTACTACCTTTCTTTACTGCGTTTCTTTACTGCGTTTCTTTACTATCTTTCTTTACTACCTTTCTTTACTACCTTTCTTTACTGCGTTTCTTTACTACATTTCTTTACTGTGTTTCTTTACTACCTTTCTTTACTGCCTTTCTTTACTACCTTTCTTTAATGCGTTTCTTCACTATCTTTCTTTACTACCTTTCTTTACTACCTTTCTTTACTACCTTTCTTTACTACATTTCTTTACTGTGTTTCTTTACTATCTTTCTTTACTACCTTTCTTTACTACCTTTCTTTACTGCGTTTCTTTACTGCCTTTCTTTACTGCGTTTCTTTACTACCTTTCTTTACTGCGTTTCTTTACTGCCTTTCTTTACTGAGTTTCTTTACTACGTTTCTTTACTGAGTTTCTTTACTACGTTTCTTTACTACCTTTCTTTACTGAGTTTCTTTGCTACCTTTCTTTACTATGTTTCTTTACTACCTTTCTTTACTGAGTTTCTTTGCTACCTTTCTTTACTACATTTCTTTACTGCGTTTCTTTACTGAGTTTCTTTGCTACCTTTCTTTACTACATTTCTTTACTATGTTTCTTTACTACCTTTCTTTACTACCTTTCTTTACTATCTTTCTTTACTATGTTTCTTTACTACCTTTCTTTACTACCTTTCTTTACTATGTTTCTTTACTACCTTTCTTTACTACCTTTCTTTGCTACCTTTCTTTACTATGTTTCTTTACTGCGTTTCTTTACTGAGTTTCTTTGCTACCTTTCTTTACTACATTTCTTTACTATGTTTCTTTACTACCTTTCTTTACTACCTTTCTTTACTACATTTCTTTACTGTGTTTCTTTACTATCTTTCTTTACTACCTTTCTTTACTACCTTTCTTTACTGCGTTTCTTTACTGCCTTTCTTTACTGCGTTTCTTTACTACCTTTCTTTACTGCGTTTCTTTACTACCTTTCTTTACTGAGTTTCTTTACTACGTTTCTTTACTGAGTTTCTTTACTACGTTTCTTTACTACCTTTCTTTACTGAGTTTCTTTGCTACCTTTCTTTACTATGTTTCTTTACTACCTTTCTTTACTGAGTTTCTTTGCTACCTTTCTTTACTACATTTCTTTACTGCGTTTCTTTACTGAGTTTCTTTGCTACCTTTCTTTACTACATTTCTTTACTATGTTTCTTTACTACCTTTCTTTACTACCTTTCTTTACTATCTTTCTTTACTATGTTTCTTTACTACCTTTCTTTACTACCTTTCTTTACTATGTTTCTTTACTACCTTTCTTTACTACCTTTCTTTGCTACCTTTCTTTACTATGTTTATTTACTGCGTTTCTTTACTGAGTTTCTTTGCTACCTTTCTTTACTACATTTCTTTACTATGTTTCTTTACTACCTTTCTTTACTACCTTTCTTTACTATCTTTCTTTACTATGTTTCTTTACTACCTTTCTTTACTACCTTTCTTTACTATGTTTCTTTACTACCTTTCTTTACTACCTTTCTTTACTACCTTTCTTTGCTACCTTTCTTTACTATGTTTCTTTACTACCTTTCTTTACTGAGTTTCTTTACTACCTTTCTTTACTATGTTTCTTTACTACCTTTCTTTACTACCTTTCTTTGCTACCTTTCTTTACTATGTTTCTTTACTACCTTTCTTTACTGAGTTTCTTTGCTACCTTTCTTTAATACATTTCTTTACTGCGTTTCTTTACTGAGTTTCTTTGCTACCTTTCTTTACTACATTTCTTTACTATGTTTCTTTACTACCTTTCTTTACTACCTTTCTTTACTACCTTTCTTTACTATGTTTCTTTACTACCTTTCTTTACTACCTTTCTTTACTATGTTTCTTTACTACCTTTCTTTACTACCTTTCTTTACTACCTTTCTTTGCTACCTTTCTTTACTATGTTTCTTTACTACCTTTCTTTACTGAGTTTCTTTACTACCTTTCTTTACTATGTTTCTTTACTACCTTTCTTTACTACCTTTCTTTGCTACCTTTCTTTACTATGTTTCTTTACTACCTTTCTTTACTACCTTTCTTTACTACCTTTCTTTACTATGTTTCTTTACTACCTTTCTTTACTACCTTTCTTTACTACCTTTCTTTACTATGTTTCTTTACTACCTTTCTTTACTACCTTTCTTTACTACCTTTCTTTACTATGTTTCTTTACTACCTTTCTTTACTACATTTCTTTACTACCTTTCTTTACGTTTCTTTACTGAGTTTCTACACTACCTTTCTTTACTGAGTTTCTTTACTACCTTTCTTTACTGAGTTTCTTTACTACCTTTCTTTACTGCGTTTCTTTACTACCTTTCTTTACTGCGTTTCTTTACTACCTTTCTTTACTGCGTTTCTTTACTACCTTTCTTTACTACATTTCTTCACTGCCTTTCTTTACTACCTTTCTTTACTGAGTTTCTTTACTACCTTTCTTTACTGCGTTTCTTTACTACCTTTCTTAACTACCTTTCTTTACTACATTTCTTCACTGCCTTTCTTTACTACCTTTCTTTACTGAGTTTCTTTACTACCTTTCTTTACTGAGTTTCTTTACTACCTTTCTTTACTGAGTTTCTTTACTACCTTTCTTTACTGCGTTTCTTTACTACATTTCTTTACTGCGTTTCTTTACTACCTTTCTTTACTGCGGTTCTTTACTACCTTTCTTTACTACATTTCTTTACTACCTTTCTTTACTGAGTTTCTTTACTACGTTTCTTTACTATGTTTCTTTACTACCTTTCTTTACTGAGTTTCTTTGCTACCTTTTCTTTACTGCGTTTCTTTACTACATTTCTTTACTACCTTTCTTTACTGCGTTTCTTTACTACGTTTCTTTACTGCGTTTCTTTACTACCTTTCTTTACTACATTTCTTTACTGCGTTTCTTTACTACCTTTCTTTACTATGTTTCTTTACTACCTTTCTTTACTGAGTTTCTTTGCTACCTTTTCTTTACTGCGTTTCTTTACTACCTTTCTTTACTACCTTTCTTTACTACATTTCTTTACTACCTTTCTTTACTGCGTTTCTTTACTACGTTTCTTTACTGCGTTTCTTTACTACCTTTCTTTACTACATTTCTTTACTGCGTTTCTTTACTACCTTTCTTTACTATGTTTCTTTACTACCTTTCTTTACTGAGTTTCTTTGCTACCTTTTCTTTACTGCGTTTCTTTACTACCTTTCTTTACTACCTTTCTTTACTACATTTCTTTACTACATTTCTTTACTACCTTTCTTTACTGCGTTTCTTTACTACATTTCTTTACTACCTTTCTTTACTGTGTTTCTTTACTACCTTTCTTTACTGCGTTTCTTTACTACCTTTCTTTACTACATTTCTTTACTACCTTTCTTTACTGCGTTTCTTTACTACGTTTCTTTACTACCGCCATCTTGGATCCGTAAGCCTCCCTTCGTCTCTCTGGACATTATTCTACTGCACAAACTATTAGCTTTCCTGAGCCTCACAGCTTCCGTTAAACCTGTCTCTCTCTTGTTAAACCTGTCTCTCTCTCTCCTCTTGTTAAACCTGTCTCTCTCTCTCTTCTCTTGTTAACCTGTCTCTCTCTCTCCTCTTGTTAAACCTGTCTCTCTCTCTCTTCTCTTGTTAACCTGTCTCTCTCTCTCTTCTCTTGTTAACCTGTCTCTCTCTCGTCTTGTTAACCTCTCTCTCTCCTCTTGTTAAACCTGTCTCTCTCTCCTCTTGTTGAACCTGTCTCTCTCTCCTCTTGTTAAACCTGTCTCTCTCTCCTCTTGTTAAACCTGTCTCTCTCTCCTCTTGTTAAACCTGTCTCTCTCTCCTCTTGTTAAACCTGTCTCTCTCTCCTCTTGTTAAACCTGTCTCTCTCTCCTCTTGTTAAACCTGTCTCTCTCTCCTCTTGTTAAACCTGTCTCTCTATCCCCTAGTGGCAGAAAGAGTTCATTGATCTTTTATCGTCATTTAGTTAGAATTTACAGCCCCGACTTTGGGGAAGTTAATGACTTAAACTTTGCTTTCCTAACTCAATCAAATGAAAAATTGCATTAAAAAAAATACACAGATATGAATTTACTCAATTCTAATGAAATATTACATTTACATTTTTAATTGTTTTTAAACATTTTTAAGAAATAGGCTTATAATGTTAAAATGATTGCAGTCTCTTGAACACATTTGCTACATAATAGCTTTACACGTCTGCTTCACGTCACACGGACGCGCTGCTCTTCCCTTCTTCTGTTCTTCTCTTCCCTTCTTCTCTTCCCTTCTTCTCTTCCCTTCTTCCCTTCTTCTCTTCTTCTCTTCTTCCTCCAGCTCGGTCTGAACACCTTGATCACACATTTCTGTAACCGTCTCTCTGTGTTGCAGACGGCTGCGTCTGCGCTGCCGGCTGGAGAGGAAAGCACTGCAGTGAAGGTAATCAGATAAATGGATCCACCGATCACATCCATTGATAAACGGATCATGTCTGTTAACCCTGAACATGTTTCTCCTGTTTATCGTCCCTCTCTGTCTGTGCAATGTGTATTTTTACAGATTATGTGAAACAGCTATACTAGTATTTCTCAAAGGTCAGCGTTATGAATATATATATTTATTTCAAACCTTTCCTGGGTTTCATGGAATATTAATCCATGTGTGTTCATCTCTGCAAACCTTTTCCTGCCCTTCATGCTCTGCTACAGTTTTATTTTGTTTTTCAAGTTGTTTGTTTTTCTCTGTTAAGATCTTAATTAAATCCTATTTGCTTTAACTTGTTGTTCCTCCCTGGTTCAGAATGCTCGCCCGGTTCCTTCGGCGCCGGCTGCCGACATGCCTGCGTCTGCTTCAACGGCGCCGCCTGCCACCACGCCAGCGGCAGCTGCACCTGTCTCCCCGGTTTCTACGGCAACTTCTGCGAAAAAGGTAGAAAGCCGTGAATAATATTCACGTTTAGAGCTTTAAATGCACAAGTTTCAACTTCTCATCACCAGGGCTTTTATTGTGAAAGGTCTCGTGGGATGCTCAAAGGTATTTGTGTATTTAGCAGTGCAGGACGTGTGCTCCTTTAAATAAGCAAGCCAAAACTCTGGGCCTCATGAACCCTTGTGTCTCCGTCAGTGTGTCCCCCGGGTTATTATGGTCTGTCCTGTGCTCAGAAGTGCCAGTGTGACGACCAGGGTCCATGTGACCCGCTGACAGGAAGCTGCTCCTCGATCAGCGCCGCCGCGTTAAACAGAGGTGTGTAGCTCTTCTTCACCACGTCGAGGCTCAACCGTTATTAAAAACATGAATAAATACATATTCACGGCTCTTCTCCTCCTCAGCGGGTCTTTCTCTGGCCAGAAAGATGTTTGCGTTGTGGAGGCAGCAACACGAGGAGACGTGCAGCGGCCAGCGCTTCCTCACAGAGTAGGTGTCAAAGGTCACGTCGGATGACTTCAGAATGACGTCATATATTTATATTTGAGGAACCCGAGCCATTTAGTCTGACTTAAAAGTAGCGCCGGCTCGGGGTCCGTGTTTACTTCCTGTCAGCTGATGTCACATGATCGATTAGTGCTGATCGGCTGTTTGAAGCTGTACAAAAATGAGGCCGTCCTGCATCAGAGAGAGAGAGCGCTCGCTCGCTCGCTCGCTCGTGTATCTAGAGGGTTTGACGGCCCCGCCTCTTGTTGGCTGCTGCGCTGCTTGTGTTTGTGTTTTTGTGTTCTGTGTTGCAGGTGCAGCGGGTGCGGTCGGGTCGTTGTTTAGGCTACTGGGAACACCTGGGCTGTTCCCAGTCCTATAAGATGGCTCCTCACCTGCTCCATGTGGGAGAGAGTAAGGGGAACCTCTGCTCCCTACGCTCCACCGTCTCTTTCCCTACTTTCACTCACACAGACACGCCCACTCACCACCTGACTGACACGCCCACTGATCACCTGACTGACACGCCCACTCACCACCTGACTGACACGCCCACTCACCACCTGACTGACACGCCCACTCACCACCTGACTGACACGCCCACTGACCACCTGACTGACACGCCCACTGACCACCTGACTGACACGCCCACTCACCACCTGACTGACACGCCCACTCACCACCTGACTGACACGCCCACTGACCACCTGACTGACACGCCCACTCACTACCTGACTGACACGCCCACGCACTACCTGACTGACACGCCCACGCACCACCTGACTGACACGCCCACTGACCACCTGACTGACACGCCCACGCACCACCTGACTGACACGCCCACTGACCACCTGACTGACACGCCCACTGACCACCCGACTGACACGCCCACTCACTACCTGACTGACACGCCCACGCACTACCTGACTGACACGCCCACGCACCACCTGACTGACACGCCCACTGACCACCTGACTGACACGCCCACGCACCACCTGACTGACACGCCCACTGACCACCTGACTGACACGCCCACTCACTACCTGACTGACACGCCCACTCACCACCTGACTGACACGCCCACTGACCACCTGACTGAGACGCCCACTGACCACCTGACTGACACCTCATGACCTCATGACCTCATGTCTGGTTGTGCGTCGTCTTTGACGACTCCCGTTATTTGTCGCGTGACAAAGGGGAGGCGTTCTCGGTTCAGTACGACCTGCAGCTTTTTAATCAACATGATAAACTAGGTAGTTAGGTTAGCTAAATGCAGATTCCTTTGAATAGCACAGTGCTGCACTGTTATAGTTATAGTCTATTTTTTATGGATAAAATGCAGAATGCAAAACAAGATTTATTTGGTGAACAACTAGTTTTGTTTGTGCAACTGAGCTTGAACAGTAAAACCTTTTTATTCTCTTTTTGGATTTTAGTCTAACTATTTCCTCAGTCTGATTATGAATAGAAACTGTTAAATATATACATATATATATATATATATGTATATATACATATATATATATATATGTATATATATATATATATATACATATATATATATATATATGTATATATATATATATATATATATATATATATATATATATATATATATATATATATATACATATATATATATATATACGTATATATATATACGTATATATATATATATATATATAGCAATATATATATATATTATATATATATATATATATATATATATATATATATATACATATATATATACGTATATATATATATATATACTGTATGTGTGTGTGTGTCAAAACTAAAACACAAAGGTCTTTTATTGTGTAGGAGTCTGGTTCTGTACCGTTTAAATAAACCAGGATCCTAAATGTGGTGCGTCTCCGTTCCACGGACCGACTTAGTAAACAATAAGTATTGAGTGTTTGTCCGTGGAGGCGTTTGGAGAAATGACCTCTGACCTCTCCGCAGGCGCTCGTGGCTGATCCTCACCGCCTCCCTGGCCGCGCTGCTGCTGCTCCGGCAGCTGCTGCTCGTCATGCGGGCGAGCCGCCGGTGGATCCTGCACGGCTACCTGTACATCCACGTCTCGCTGGGCGACGGGCCGCTCCCCCTGCGCTGAGGGACGTCCTGCTGGACAGGGAACATGCCGGGAGTATGGATTATTATTCCATGCATGGGATCAGGACTTCCCTGCTTTGGAGCTGAAAGCCTACAAAAAACTCGACGCCATCAGTCGCTGTCTTTCAATCATCTTTTGGGGGAAATGCCGGTCAGACGTAGAAGATTAATAAAGAAGAGTTAAGCAGCTTTATACCGAAGATGGAGACGATTAAAGAGTCAGACAACTCAAAGAAGACAGAGAGTCTCTGGAGAAAGGAAAGCAGACTCACTGGTGGGAATGTAGCTAAGCACTGAACTTAAAATACTATATCACATTACAATATTATGTTCATTTGAGGTTGGGACTAAACAAACATTTGGAGGTGTCAGTTAGGGCTCTGGGGAATTGTGACTGTATTTATGTTTACACACCAAACAATCAATTCATGAATATTATATATATATATATATATACATAGTATGTATTATGTGTAATATATATTATATTTAATGTATTATGTTATTATATATATAATATATATATATTAAATATAATATATATATATAATATACATTAAATATATTATATATGAAATATAATATGTACTATGTATACGTATATACATAGTATATAGTATAGTATATATTATATTTAATATATATTATATTTAAGGTATAATATATATATATATATATTTAATATATGTATTATATTTATATTATACATATATATATATATATATACAGTAGTATATATATTTATATATACATAATACAATACATATTGTATATTATATATAATATAATTAGATTAGCTCATAATTAAAATAATTTGATTTAAAAGAACAAACACTAAAATCAGTCATAATAATCTTGTAATGGAGTATTTTATGGTGTGGTATTAGTACATGAGTTTGATTGTAATTGTATCATGTATGTATGTATTATTATTATTATTAGTATTATTATTATTTTGTAATAAAATCCAAAAGTAAAAGCACAGGCTGTTTGTGTCGTCCAGAGGCAGAAGGAGCTCGATGACGTGTGTCCGCGTGTCACGTGAGACGACGTCCGGACGTGACGCTGTCACGTGACCGCGCTGCGTCAAGTTATTACGTTGCGTCAACAATACCGGAAGTTGTTGATGTGTCTTTCAATACAAAATAAGACGTTGAAAGTACATTTTAATGTAGCTTTTTTCTTCTTCTTCTTCTTCTTCTTCTTCTTCTTCTTCTTCTTCTTCTTCTTCTTCTTCTTCTTCTTCTTCTTCTTCATTATAGCAAAAACAATCATATGTTTCATGAATCTGCATGTTTTTATTTTAACATTTCTGTTTTCACTGACATGCTATCTTTATGTATTTTAATACACAGCATCTCATTTTAGTAAATACTTTCTTAAACATAAAATATCTTTCTGATCATTGATTAGCCCAAACATCTGATGAAATACATTTTAAAAAGCCATGACTGTAAATGTAGAAATACAAACAACTCAAAGAGATGATAAGAAGTCAACGTTATGAAGTTAACAGTAAAATGAGAAAAGTGACACATTTAAAGTTCGACTTTTTGTGAGTTAGTCAACATTTTAATACTTTAAATATAAAAGTTAAAATCGAATGCATTTATGTTATTATGTGTCTCATAATCTGGATTTACGTGGTTTAATTTCCATAATTGCCAACAAATCTTTTTTCATTTACCTGGTTGAAATGGGCTTCTATTCAAAAATATATAATAATATTATTAATAATAATAATTGCTGATTTGGCTCAAAGTTAAAAAAAAAAGAAGTTTTCTTTTAATGAAAATTGAAACTGTCAAACTAATATCTATTGACAATAGAAGATAAAGGGGACTTTGAAGTTGAATGACTAATATCACAAAACACACACACATATAGACAAAAGACACACACACACACACACACACACACACACACACACACATATAGACAGAAAGACACACACACACGTATATAGACAAAAGACACACACACACACACACACACACACACACACATATAGACAGAAAGACACACACACACACGTATATAGACAAAAGACACACACACACACACACACACACACATATAGACAGAAAGACACACACACACGTATATAGACAAAAGACACACACACACACACACATATAGACAAAAGACACACACACGTATGTATACATAATTTAATTTCCATAATTACGAACAAAGCGCTTTTTATTTACCTGGTCGAAATTCGCTTATATTAAAAGTAAATAAACCGGACTTTTATTTTGGTAAAGCAAACCGGAAGCCGTGCGTTGTTTACGCGGATGACGTCAGCCCGCTGGGTGAAGCGGGGAGCAGCGCGACTCGCGAGCACACGGCGCGCGCTGTCGTGTTCCTCCCATGGCTGCAGCGCGGAAACAGCCGCTCGCGTGGCTGCTGCTGGTTCTCTGCGTCCGGTGGTTCGAGTCCACGAACTCCCGGTAAGACTTCCGGTTACCGGTTCATGATTCTCTGATATGAAAGTCTTCTGTTTGTAACTCCAGGTAATGCTCCTAAACCCGACCAGCTGACTTCCTTCTTATCAGAGCGGTTGAGCAACTTCACAAAGTTCACTAATTTACCGACTGACCCCAAACGCAACTGAGCCGTCAGCCCTCGTTTCGTTAAACACACAAAGTTAACGTCTGACTAAAGTAAACAAACTACTTGTTGTGTCACATTAAAAACACTCCGTGCTTTTAACTTGGGTGTGTTTTAAAGGGCTGATATTAAATGTTTGGATCAAACTTCATGAGTCTTATTTTTATTTTTAGCACGTTTTAGTTTCATTTTAAGGAAACTAGTTTCTCTACAAATGTTGCTGCAGTTTGACACTTTGGCCACAAGATGGCGGCGTCGGGCCACAGGTGTTCTAACAGCCTTTAAAATAAGACGGATAGATGGATGTATACTTTATTCATCCCCAAGTCAGAGTACTTCTACTACTCCAGTACGCATATTCTACTGGTACTGTTCTCACACACACACACACACACACACACACACACACACACACACACACACACACACACACTTATACACATCATGCACACACACTCACACATACACACTCACACACATCATGCATACACACACACTCACATATACACACACACACACCTTCTGTCCCCTCGTCTTGTTCTAATAAATAATAAAACACTCGGCCTCTCGTAGAGTTTCTCTGGGCGATGACGTCCTGCTATATAAATATTACCAAACCCAAATAAATGTACACTGTCAAAATATACAAATTATTACACTTTTATGAAATAAAGACTTAACAGTAAACGCTCTAGTTCAGATATTTAATATTTAATGTGTGTTTATTGTATTACTTCACACTACTGTACTGCTTTACTGCCATACCTGGCTATTGTACTTCTACTACTACAGTACGCATATTCTACTGCTAAAGTATACACACAGACTCACATATATACACACAAATACACACACACACACACACGCTACGTCCCCTCGTCTTGTTCTAATAAATAATAAATCCCTCGGCCTCTCGTAGAGTTTCTCTGGGCGATGACGTCCTGCTGCCGTACGGCCCCGCCCACTCTCAAGGCTCCGTCCACTCCCACGGCCCCGCCCACTCCCACCGCCACGTCAGAGACTGCCAGCCCGCCGTTCACGGCAACGTGACCCACGAGACCCGACCCGCCTCGACCGCCGACGACCACGAGCGCCTGGCCGAGTCCACGGTGTTCGTGTCGGACGTCCCGGGAAGCTCCAGGCGGGTTTACGGTCAGTTACGGGAAGACGGACGCTTTTATTTTGAAATATATACTTGTTTTAAAGTCGTGTTATCTGTTTGTTATTTACCATGTTTATTGTTGCAGTATTGTTATTGTTTTTATTATATCTTTTTTTTTTTATTCTGTGTTTATTGTTTTTATTATATTTTTATTCAATGTCTGTTTTATTGTTTTAATTATATTTGTATTGTTTTAATCTACGTCTATGTTTATTGAAAAATATAAAATATAATAAAAGATATAACATAGAATACAAAAAAATATAATAAACAACATAGAATAAAACAATAAAAACATAATAATAAACAGATTTATTTATTAAATATATTTTAATTATATTTTTATTCTGTTTATTGTTATGTTTTTATTGTTTTATTCTATATCTTTTATTATATTTTTATATTTATATTCTATGTTTATATATTTTATTATATTTTTATTGTTTTTATTCTATGTTTATTGTTTTTATTATATTTCTATTGTTTTATTCTATGTCTATTGCTTTTATTATGTTTCTTTTGTTTATGTTTACTGTTATTGTTATGCACCTTTCAAATTGTCCAATCCCTCGCGTGTTCACCGTTCCTCTCTTTCTGACGTCGCTTCGTGTCTCAGGTCACGTGACGGTGGTTCGAGACCCGCTGAGGACTCTGTCGGTGCTGGAGCCCGGGGCCCCGGGCGGCTGTGGGCGGAGCCTGGGGGCCACGGTGGAGGACACGGCCGGCGGCGCCGGCGGCTGCCTGTACGCCCAGAACGCCGGCTTCTTCATCCCCGAAACGCACGAGTGCCTCGGCAACGTGGTGAGCGACGGCCGGCCGGTGCGGGACAGCGGGGGGGTGCAGAACGCCCAGTTCGGCCTCCGGAGGGACGGCAGCCTGGTGGTCGGGTGAGAGGAGACGCTACCAGTCTGATGGGATATTAATTATTATCATATATATATATATATATGTATATATATATATATATATATATATATATATATATATATATATATATATATATATATATATCATCTCATGTTCATGAACTGCTTTCTTTCCTTTAAACAAACCAAACTAAAGGATTACATGTGTTATAAAGAAACTAAAGCTTGAATATCCTGTAAAATATTTAAATATTTGATTACAATATATTTATTTTGTGTTCTTAAAATATAAAACATTATTATTTACAATTTAGAATTTTTTGGAATCTTTTAGACTTTTTGTGAATTCTTTTGAATTTATTAGATTTTTTTTAAATTTTACAAATTAAAAACACACGGGATGAAAGTAAAATGTGTTTCCTGTTGCTAAAATACTCGATTATCCATATAACAAAATAAAATATAAAAGTAAATATTTATTTTAAAATATTCACTAAATACAAAAATATTTATTTCATTATAATATTTTTAAAATATAATTGAATTAAATAGACGCGCCGCCCCGCGATGACGTAATGTTCTGATGACTATTAATATTTTAATATAACAAAATATTAATATTTAAAATGTAAAACTTTAATATAAGCGTCATATTCACGTAGTTTTCTCTCCACGAGAGCGTTTTCATTTAGTTGCGTCACTCGTTCCAGGAGTTGTAAATATAATATTCCTCACATTCAGAGCTTCTGTCTGTCTTCTGGACTCCAGAGATTTATGACCTCAAACAAACAAGTTACATTTACCTTTTCCTCGGTTCAGGTGAGAACAACTTGTGTGTGTGTGTGTGTGTGTGTGTGTGTGTGTGTGTGGTGACCTCGTAGTTATGAATATGAAATATACTATATACATATATACTGATTCTTCTAACTGTGTGTCCAGAGTCACTTTATCACACAGCAACTAAAAAAATATGAGGATTGTTATTATAATAATAATAATGCAGAGACTTTTTCTGGCGTAACACATGATGTGTTCAAGGACCGTCGGAAAAATAATAAATCTGATGATAATTACATTGTTGGTTTTTACAGCTTCTGGCTTCTGACAATTGTGCAATAATAGTTATACGTGTATACGTCATATTTCAGTTATTGTGGATTCTTTACTGTTTTTTATCACGTTTTATTATTGCTTTTCTCAAAAAAACAGTGTAGTTTTGGGGTTTCCAAAAGCAAAAAAACAACAACATGATAATATAAACCCATGTTTTAATAGCTGCAGCCTGACCTCAGCGGAGCAAAGCCATCATGGAGGTGTTCCCTCCGGTGAGAGCAGCGCTCACCTGAAGGCAGAGTCGTTCCAGGTGATGATTAGGAAGTCAAACGTGAGCTTCCTGGAACAACACTAAGTTGTTGTGCAGAGAAATACAAGTCAGAGCGGGACACCAAAAATAAATAGTTAAAATAAACACTTGGCTGCTTGAGCCGGTCATTTAAGGTGAGGTCATATAAAGTAATCTGATTCCTCAGGCGGAGTAACATTATACTTCACAGCAGTCAGTTAGTCACTTAAACACTGAAGGAATACAGTGGTTTTATTTAAAAATGAAGCATAGACTTCTATACAACCAGAGGAGTCGCCCCTGGTGGTCAGGAGAGAGAATGCAGCTTTAACACATGACGCATAGACTTCTATACAACCAGAGGAGTCGCCCCCTGGTGGACATAAGCTTTAACACATGAAGCATAGACTTCTATACAACCAGAAGAGTCGTCCCCTGGTGGTCAGTAGAGAGAATGCAGCTTTAACACATGAAGTGTATACTTCTATACAACCAGGGGAGTCGCCCCCTGGTGGTCAGGAGATTGAATGCAACTTTAACACATGCCGCATAGACTTCTATACAACCAGAGGAGTCGCCCCCTGGTGGACATAAGCTTTAACACATGAAGCATAGACTTCTATACAACCAGAGGAGTCGCCCCCTGGTGGTCAGTAGAGAGAATGCAGCTTTAACACATGAAGTGTATACTTCTATACAACCAGGGGAGTCGCCCCCTGGTGGCCAGGAGAGTGAATGCAGCTTTATCACATGACGCATAGACTTCTATGCAACCAGAGGAGTCACCCCCTGGTGGACATCAGCTTTACTACATGAAGCATAGGCTTCTATACAACCAGAGGAGTCACCCCCTGGTGGACATCAGCTTTAACACATGAAGCATATACTTCTATACAACCAGAAGAGTCTCCCCCTGGTGGACATCAGCTTTATCACATGAATCATAGACTTCTATACAACCAGAGGAGTCGCCCCTGGTGTACATCAGCTTTAACACATGAAGCATAGACTTCTATACAACCAGAGGAGTCGCCCCCTGGTGGACATCAGCTTTACCACATGAAGCATAGACTTCTATACAACCAGAGGAGTCACCCCCTGGTGGACATCAGCTTTACCACATGAAGCATAGGCTTCTATACAACCAGAGGAGTCACCCCCCGGTGGACATCAGCTTTAACACATGAAGCGTATACTTCTATACAACCAGAAGAGTCTCCCCCTGGTGGACATCAGCTTTATCACATGAAGCATATACTTCTATACAACCAGAGGAGTCGCCCCTGGTGTACATCAGCTTTAACACATGAAGCATAGACTTCTATACAACCAGAAGAGTCGCCCCCTGGTGGACATCAGCTTTACCACATGAAGCATAGACTTCTATACAACCAGAGGAGTCGCCCCCTGGTGGACATCAGCTTTACCACATGAAGCATAGACTTCTATACAACCAGAGGAGTCGCCCCCTGGTGGACATCAGCTTTAACACATGATGCTTTGGCTTCACTCGCCTGCTTAGAAACACACTTTGGTGGTAAAGATCAGGATCGGTGAAGTCCTGATTGCGTCTCCCCTCGCTGTCCCTCAGGTATCTGTCCCAGGAGGACGTCCTGGACCGGTCCAACCCGTTCGTCCAGCTGGTCAGCGGCGTGGTGTGGCTGCTGAGGAACGGAGAGGTTTACATCAACCAGAGCCTGGAGGCCGAGTGTGACGAGACACAGAAGACGGGTACTGTACATTAACAATGTTTTTAAGATGTACACACAGGACTCTAGGTAGTAGATAATAGACCCGCAGCAGTAATTGTGTGTAACTGCATCTGACATGTTTTCATAACACTACTTTCGCGTCACGCCACCAAAACACGCCGTGTTTGACTAACAGGGTGGAACCAGAGTTCACATCCAGTTATTATTTAACTTGCATTATGCCCTTTATTGTCACACACACACACACATGTAAAGTAAACACAATAAAGTTAGGATGAGTTTTTCCCAGAACTGATCAGTCATTGTTTACATAACGCTGGCCGCGGTATAAAAATACAGTCTGTCAACAACCATATTATTAAATGTATTATTATTACATACAGGTAGAAATGAAGACATTGTAATAAATGTCAACCTGCCCTTTAAATCATTTATTTCCATCAATATAACACAGTGTGTCTAACTTTGTAATTAATGATTGTCTCAGCTCTTCATTGACTTCTGTCCTGAACAGGGTTCTTAAGGTCATGGAAGAGTCATGGAGTTTTTAAATGGTTATTTCCATGCTTCATGTGTTAAAGCTGCATTCTCTCTCCTGACCACCAGGGGGGACTCCTCTGGTTGTATAGAAGTCTAAGCTGCATTCTCTCTTTGCTTCTCTCTTTTGACAACAACTATAGATTTAAAGGAAACCGTATGGTTCAGACACCAGGTGTTTTATTTCTTCAGCTTGTGTTTTCGTACCTTCACAGGACACTTTCGCACCTTTGTGGACGTGGTGTCGGCGAGGACGGCGGTGGGCCACGACGGCGAGGGCAACGTGGTCCTGTTTCACATCGACGGGCAGACCGGAGTGAGGGGGTAACTATCTCCTCGGCGACATGCAGTCATGTTGTGGTGTTTTTCATGGAGCTCGCTCAATAAACGGATGACAGCGTCTCTTTCCTCGCAGAGAAAACAAACGATAATGTATTCCATGGACATGAAGTGGCTCAAAGGCCTTTGGAGTCCAAACTTTAAGATGCAGGGTTTGACTCTGTGAGGCTGAACCAAACATAGAGGAACTAACAACTCCGGATCGTCTTCATTTGTGTCTCTTTGTGGTCGTTTTGTGTCTCTTTATGGTTGTTTGTGTGATATCATTTTGTGTCTCTTTGTGGTTGTTTGTGTCGTTTTGTGTCTCTTGGTAGTTGTTTGTGTCTTTTTGGGGTTGTTTGTGTCTCTTTGACGTCATTTTGTGTCTCTTTGATGTCATTTTGTGTCTCTTTGGGGTTGTTTGTGTCTCTTTGACGTCATTTTGTGTCTCTTTGATGTCATTTTGTGTCTCTTTGGG
The DNA here is from genome assembly GCF_910589615.1 of Taurulus bubalis. Taxonomy (NCBI): domain Eukaryota; kingdom Metazoa; phylum Chordata; class Actinopteri; order Perciformes; family Cottidae; genus Taurulus; species Taurulus bubalis. The sequence continues at coordinate 26,435,207 of NC_136600.1, forward strand.
GTTGTTTGTGTCTCTTTGACGTCATTTTGTGTCTCTTTAGAGTCATTTTGTGTCTCTTTGTAGTTGTTTGTGTCTCTTTGATGTCATTTTGTGTCTCTTTGTGGTTGTTTGTGTCTCTTTGATGTCATTTTGTGTTTCTTTGTAGTTGTTTGTGTCTCTTTATGGTTGTTTGTGTCTCTTTGATGTCATTTTGTGTCTCTTTGTGGTTGTTTGTGTCTCTTTGATGTCATTTTGTTTCTCTTTGTGGTTGTTTGTGTCTCTTTGATGTCATTTTGTGTCTCTTTGTGGTTGTTTGTGTCTCTTTGTGGTTGTTTGTGTCTCTTTGATGTCATTTTTTGTCTCTTTGTTGTTATTTGTGTGTCTGTGTGGTTGTTTGTGTCTCTTTGATGTCATTTTGTGTCTCTTTGTAGTTGTTTGTGTCTCTTTGTGGTTGTTTGTGTCTCTTTGTAGTTCTTTTTCGCTATTTGTAGTTGTTTATTGTCTCTGTGGTCTTTTTGTGTCTTGTGGTCTCTTTATGGTTGTTTATTGTCTATTTGTGATCTTTTTGTGTCCCTTTGTGGTATGTTTGTTGTTTTGTGTCTCTTTGTGGTCATTTTGTATGTTTTTGTAGTTTTGTGTCTCTTTGTAGTTGTTTTGTGTCTCTTTGTGGTTGTTTTGTGTCTCTTTGTGGTTGTTTTGCGTCTCTTTGTAGTTGTTTTGTGTCTCTTTGTGGTTGTTTTGTGTCTCTTTGTGGTTGTTTTGCGTCTCTTTGTAGCTGTTTTGTGTCTCTTTGTGGTTGTTTTGCGCCTTTTTGTAGTTGTTTTGTGTCTCTTTGTGGTTGTTTTGTGTCTCTTTGTGGTTGTTTTGTGTCTCTTTGTGGTTGTTTTGTGTCTCTTTGTAGTTGTTTTGTGTCTCTTTGTGGTTGTTTTGCGTCTCTTTGTAGTGGTTTTGCGTCTCTTTGTGGTTGTTTTGCATCTCTTTGTAGTTGTTTTGCGTCTCTTTGTAGTTGTTTTGCGTCTCTTTGTGGTTGTTTTGCGTCTCTTTGTAGTTGTTTTGCGTCTCTTTGTGGTTGTTTTGTGTCTCTTTGTGGTTGTTTTGTGTCTCTTTGTAGTTGTTTTGTGTCTCTTTGTGGTTGTTTTGCATCTCTTTGTAGTTGTTTTGTGTCTCTTTGTGGTTGTTTTGCGTCTCTTTGTAGTTGTTTTGCGTCTCTTTGTGGTTGTTTTGTGTCTCTTTGTAGTTGTTTTGCGTGCCTTTTAAGATCATTTTGAGTCTCTTCTTGGTCTACATGTCTCATTCGGTGACATTTTGTAGGAGATCCAGTGATCCAGTGATCCATGCATGAGTAAATCTATTGAATAAACCCAGAGTGAGACGAGATGGAGGTGAAGGAGCAGCAAGATGGAAAACAACCTGGTGGTAAAAGTGATGAATGTGGCAGTGAAATGGACCTTTCGACCTCTGACAGCTTGATTTGTGGGATGAGCTCATACACTAACCCACTAAGATCTCTCCACCAATCGAATGTATTGATCGACTCTCCTGAAGATGAATGTGTTGCTGTCAACGACCCGAACTCGTGGACTTCCAGACTCGGGCTCAATAAACCTGTAGAAGTCAGCGCAGAGCAAACGACGACCTCCCGCTCTCCGTCTCTCATGAATACGCATTTTAATAAAAAGTTATCTCACTACTGTAGTTTTCTCAGAAAAGCACAAATCGACAGACGCATTGAAAAACGAATGTTTTTAGCCGCTGTATGACTTTAAATACTTGTATTTGTCTGGAATATAGAGATATGAGCTCCTATATGCATACGTGTGCATATATATATATATATATATATATATATATATATATATATATATATATATATATATATATATATATATATATATATATATGTATATATATATGTATATGTATATATATATATATATATATGTATATGTATATATATATATATATATATGTATATGTATATATATATATATATATATATATATATATATATATATATACATATATATATATACATATATATATATATATACATATATATATATATATATATATATATATATATATATATATATATATATATATATATATATATATATATATATATGCACACGTATGCATACTTTTTCATGGGGAAGATTAGTTTTTTTTCCCCTATATTAAAAAAATATCAAGACTTTCCACACAAAAAAGAAAGTGATCATTATGTTATCTAAACATGTTCTAGTGTTTCTGTCCCACGCCTGAAGACGTTCACCACTCGTACTGAAGGTCCGGATCGATCCGCCACACTGACCTCAGATCAGACTGAGAGTCGTCCTCTGCGTTGAGCAGCTTTACCGTCACGTAAAATGAGAGGAAAGTTCTAACTTGTGTTCACGTTGAAATGCTTAAAAAAACCGATTTCAGACATCTTTTAAACCCAGTTGTTTACGCCTGTGACGTTATTTTATTTTATTTATTTTATCTTAAATATAATAAATAAAGTAAAATAATAATTATGGTTAATAATAAAATATTATATAATATTCCATGTTATTTGTACAGCCCTATTTTATTTTTTATTTTATTTTAAATATAAATAATACAGTAAAATAATAATTATGGTTAATAATAAAATATTATATAATATTCCATGTTATTTTTACAGCCCTATTTTATTTTTTATTTTATTTTAAATATAAATAATACAGTAAAATAATAATTATGGTTAATAATAAAATATTATATAATATTCCATGTTATTTGTACAGCCCTATTTTATTTTAAATATAAATAATAAAGTACAATAATAATTATGGTTAATATTATATAATGTTCCATGTTATTTGTACAGCCCAATATGACCCATTTCCCCTTCTGGGGCTTTATTCCTATGTGTAGTACCTGGTGTGTGCTTGATGTGTTGTTGTTGTTGACAGGATGAACCTGTGGGAGCTGGCTGAGTCTCTGAAGAGCTACGGCGTCGTCAACGCCATCAATCTGGACGGAGGCGGGTCTTCCACCTACGTGGCCAACGGCTCCTTGGCCAGCTACCCCTCTGATCACTGGTGAGCCCGTCAACCCTCCGTACGCGTAGTTACCTGCGTCCTCCACCGGGTGTTACACCAATCTCCGTCCCCTCCCAGTAAACCAGACAGCAGGTGGCGCTGTGCCCGGACCGTCTCCACCGTGTTGTGCGTCCACCAGCGGCGCTGCGAGCCGGCGGACTGCAGCGGACACGGAGACTGCGTGGACGGAGGCTGCCGCTGCCGGCGGGGCTGGCGGGGCGCCGCCTGCGACGCGCTGGCCTGCAGGCCGGCCGCCTGCGGCCCACACGGGGTCTGCACCGCCGGTACGTGTTGTTGTTGTTGTTGTTCACTTATATTTACATGTTATTTCTGTTTTTCATGCACTCATCAATTTAGAGATTTGTGTTCTATTTTTCTTTCACAACATGAATTTGTGTAGACGGTTGTTTCTGTGATGCTGGATGGAGAGGAAGGAACTGCAGCCAAGGTGATCTCACTCTCACACACACACACACACACCGATACACACACACACACACTGATACACACACAGATACACACACACACACACCGATACACACACACACTCACACACACGGTTGTGGAAAGACTGTGGAGGTCTGAGCCTGGACCTCCAGCTGTGAGCTTTTCATTCAGGGTTAATGACAGTTTGCATCATTGTGTGTGTGTGTGTGTGTGTGTGTGTGTGTGTGCGTGTGCGTGTGTGTGTCAGTGTGTCCTCTGGGTTTCTTCGGGCCGTCCTGCGCTGAGGAGTGTCTCTGTGATGACGAGTGTCCATGTGACCCGCAGACAGGAAGCTGTAGCACCACCCTGCAAGGAGAGGCCAACTATACGTTACACGGAGGTACACACACACACACACACACACACACACACACACACACACACCTCAATTGAATGTTGATTTATCTAATTTTCTTTTGACTGATGAATACATATGAATAAGATTATCATCAATTAATCTTAATCTTGAAAAAGTGATAATTAAATATTTTGTTACTAAATGGTCCTCTTCCTTCCTCTTCCTCCTCCTCCTCTTCCTCCTCTTCCTCCTCCTCAGCTGGACGATGTCTGGCCAAACAGATGTTTACACTTTGGAGACGAGACAAAGAAGCTCACAGAGAGCAGCCTCGTCTGACCGAGTAAGAGTCACCTCACCTCCATATACGTCTATACAAGCAGAGGAGTCGCCCCCTGGTGGTCAGGAGAGAGAATGCAGCTTTAACACATGAAGCATAGACTTCTATACAACCAGAGGAGTCGCCCCCTGCTGGTCAGAAGAGAGAATGCAGCTTTAACACATGAAGCATAGCCTTCTATACAACCAGAGGAGTCGCCCCCTGGTGGTCAGGAGAGAGAATGCAGCTTTAACACATGAAGCATAGACTTCTATACAACCAGAGGAGTCACCCCCTGGTGGTCAGGAGAGAGAATGCAGCTTTAACACATGAAGCATAGACTTCTATACAACCAGAGGAGTCGCCCCCTGGTGGTCAGGAGAGAGAATGCAGCTTTAACACATGAAGCATAGCCTTCTATACAACCAGAGGAGTCACCCCCTGGTGGTCAATTTGATGCTTTCTAAAAGTCTAAATGTTTTAAAAAGAGATGGATGTTGTCATGTTTTTATCTCACAAAATATTCAATCCATTTTACGACAGTAAATCAAATATCTTCAGGTTTTAGACGTCACATAAAAGAAATAATTGTAAGGTGTCACAATGGGAAACCTTACATACATTACACTATATGCAGACACTTAATAGGGTAGTTATTAAGATAAATTAATTACATTAAATTGTAATGAAAATATGATTTAGTTGCAGCACAAATCCCAATTCAGCGCCTCACACTGACCATAGTGAGTAGTGTTAGGAAAGAGATTTGCAGTTTAACAGCAACACATTACAATTATCTATTTATTTTATCTTAATCAAAAAAAAAGTATAACTCTCCAGAGTGACGTAGAGTCCAAAAGTCAAAGTTTATGAAAAAAGATAGATTTATTGATTTCCAAAGTCCACAACATGTTCTGCTTCAATCCATATGTTGTTGGCGTTTAGCCACCACTTTGACACGCAGATGGAGACACGCGCCTCAATCACACGTATGGAACCACAACAACGCAAACCTCAACAGAAGCTTTGCTTTGCATTACATGCCCGAATGGCCCGAATGGCCCGAATGGCCCGTGTAATGGCCCGAATGGCCCGAATGGCCCGAATGGCCCGTGTAATGGCCCGAATGGCCCGTGTAATGGCCCGTGCCATTACACGGGCCATTCGGGCCGCCCGGCGGAAATTTGCGTGTTTCGCAACCATCCGAGTCTGTGCATTGACTTTGCATGCAATCTACTCGCGCGAATAATTCGCAACGCTTTTGGTGTGAACGCAGCGTAACCCGGCCCGTCTCTCCTCAGGCGTACCTGGCTGACGATCACCTTCACCTTGGCCGCTCTGCTGCTCGCCAGCCTGCTGCTCCACCTTGCCCGGGCCCGTCGTCCGGACTCGGCGGCGGCCGGACGCCCCGAGTACTCCTACGTCCCGCTGACCCACGTCAACGGAGCGGCTTTCCACGCCGGAAAATCCGGTTCGGCGGCGGACGACTCGGACTCTCAGGATGAGATCTGGTCCCCGGCGGACTCGGGGAGGTCGTAGCCCGGTCCAGAGGACTCCGCCAGGCTCCGCTATCGCTCAAAGAGAAACACCTTCATTTGAACTTCCAATCCTGCTGGAACGAAAAGGAAGCTTCCGGACGAAGAGCAGCAGCGTCAAACATGCTTCTGGCAGCCGGTCGGATGTTTGCTCTCTGGGTTACGTGGACAGCAGCCGCCTTTTTAAAAAGGAAAAAGATTTCAAAACTTAAATCTGGATGTCTCGATCAGCTCCAGGTACGACGAGCTTTTCTACCTGGGAACCGTAGAACTCAGGTGAGACTCGGCGTGTTATCCGGCTCTCTGTGAGCTGAACTCTGTGTTTCTGGTCTCACAGAGCTGGTTAGTCGCCATGAACCCTAAACAGAACCCTTCCTCTTCCTCACCAGATCCTGGATTGGACAAAAGAAGTGAGTAAGACCAATAGCGACGTCACAATCAATGCATTTACTTTGATATCCATGGTCGCTCTATCAGAAAGGTCACAGTTCGCCACTCGAGCAGCCTAATTAATGACCACTATTGCTGCATTTTTGGACTTTTAGAGATATTATGAACATGTTTACCGTAAAAGTCGGGTTACAAGCTGCTACTACCTTCGATCAGTGTCCCTGTTAGCTCCCCGCTGTAGCCAGCTAGCGCTCCAGCTAGCTCCCCGACAACCACCGAAGGTAGAGGGACCAGCCCCGGCTCGACATCCAACTCGGGCAGAGGGGACGCGGGCAGTAGCAGAGGGAAGCTAGCAGCAGCGGGAAGCTAGCAGCAGCGGGAAGCTAGCAGCAGCGGGAAGCTAGCTAGCGCTGCTGCTAGCTTGCTACGGCGGGGACACCCACCGGAGGTAGAAGCGGCTTGTAACTCGACAAAATGCCAATAACATCTATTTAGGTGAACTCTATATTTAGTATATTTTCACACCTTTATCTTGCTGTCTGAAGCCGATATCTACGCTCTCTTCAAAGACACAAGACTCCATTGACAAAATAAAAACTAGAACCTGTGTTCTGGAGGTAAAATCACAGATGTTGTCAATGGAGTCTGGTGTTAAAGAGCATTTATAACAGGGAGGCCTGTCTGACGGCAAAGTAAAGAGGTGGTTATTCTAAATATAGCGTCCACTTCTTCTTCTTTTAGGTGTCTAAAATACGTCCATCACATTATTTTATGTAATCTTATTATTTAATTCTTATTTAATTCTCGATGACATCATAGTTTCATCTCGCGTTGAATTACAGGAACCAGCGTCGTGATCCCGGTGATCCCGGATCAGCCGGTGTTGTTCAAAGCAAACTGTTACTGAGTTTTATTTTGGTTTTCTTATCGACGTGAGGATTATTTTTTTTATGTTTGTCTCAAAAACTACCGATCTTCCTGTGAATGTAAAAATGCCGATGAGGTTAAATATGCCCATTGGTACCAGAGAAAATAATAAAGAAGCACAATTTTCTTTCGAACTTTTGCTCTTTGTGCAGATTTCTCACCGCTCAATGAAAGTCCTTCTTTGTGATGTTGTACATGTCACCTCATGTGTGATTAAGAGGTTGTTCCTGTTTTGAAAGCAGATAAATAAATGTACATTTCAGGATTCGGTTTTGACCACAAAGATATGAATCCGTCCGATTTCCTTTTTTTTGCTTTCACACATTTCCTTGGCTTGAAAATGTTTAAACTTAAAGTCTTTGGGGGGTTGAGACCAAGACTAGAGGGTATCAAGACCAAGACTAGAGGGTATCAAGGCCAAGACTAGAAGGTATCAAGACCAAGACTAGAAGGTATCAAGACCAAGAGAAGACCGAGACTTTGAGGGGTTGAGACCAAGTCTCAAGACCAAGACTATAGAAGATATCAAGACCAAGACTAGAGGGTATCAAGACCAAGACTAGAGGGTATCAAGACAAAGAATAGAGGGTATTAAGACAAATACTAGAGGGTATCAAGACTAAGACTAGAGGGTATCAAGACCAAGACTAGAGGGTATCAAGACCAAGACTAGAGGGTATCAAGACCAAGAGAAGACCAAGACTTTGAGGGGTTGAGACCAAGTCTCAAGACCAAGACTAGAAGGTATCAAGACCAAGACTAGAAGGTATCAAGACCAAGACTAGAAGGTATCAAGATCAAGAGAAGACCGAGACTTTGAGTGTTTGAGACCAAGGCAGGGCGAGACCGAGACCCAAGACCAAGACGAGAGGGTATCAAGACCAAGTCTTGGTCTCCAAGGTGTATCAAGACAAGACGTTGAGAGCAAATTAAGACTAGAGGGTATCAAGACCAAGAGAAGACCGAGACTTTGAGGGTTTGAGACCAAGGCAGGGTAAGACCAAGTCCCAAGACTAAGACCAGAGAGTATCTAGACCGAGTTGAGACCAAGACTTTAAAGGGGTTGAGACCAAGTCTCAAGACCATGACTAGAGGGTATCAAGACCAAGAGAAGACCAAGGCAAGACCAAGACCAAGGCAGGGCGAAACATAAGTCTCAAGACCAAAGAGTATCTGGGCAGAGTTAAGACCAAGACTTTAAGGGGTTGAGACCAGGACCAGGGTGACTCCAACCCTGCACGAGACACTTAAAGTGAAGTGTGGAACAAACAAGCTAACCCTCGTTCCTCAAACTGATCTAAAGGATCCAAAGATTCCTCTTCCTTCAGTCTTTCAGGGCCACACGAGTGTTTTTGTGTGCAGTCATCAGGTCTTTGTTTGGAGGCCGAGGCTTCACCTGTGGGTCACTGCACCCTTTTGGGGGCTTTTGAGTTCACTGGAGCGTTCAGGTGACCTCTGACCTCCACGGGACGAGCTGATAAAACCAGGCATTGCTCTGGTTTCACTTTTAACGTTTTGTTGTGTTAACTCTGCAGAAGGCCGATGTGCCTTTTGAGTTTGAGTTTAAGTTTCAGACTAAATCTCAACCTGGAGGTTTGTGGTCTGATGTTATGAAGCCTCGAGTTTCGCCGTCGCCATCTTTTTTTTTTGCAACCAGTGAACAGGAAGTCATGAAGAGACGCAGCATACGTCTCTGGTGTCGACCTGTCAATCACCTTGTAGCCCCGCCCTAAAGCATACTCTCCTTCTCCTTCTCCTCCTTCTTTTTCACCTTCTTCTTTTCTTCACATCTTCTTCTCCTTCTCCTTCACCTTCTCCTTCTTCTTCTTCTTTTTCTTCTTCACCTTCACCTTCTTCTTCACCTAATTCTTCTTCACCTTCTCCTTCTTCCTCTTAGTAAATTATTACTAATAATTAGTAATAATTTACTCTGCTAGTAAAATGAAAATCAGCCTGTTATTTACGGTAGTTTGTTTTGGGTCGCCCCCACATTCCATGAAGAAGACCCTTCTCTGCCTCTGATTGGTCAAAACTCGTTGCCTTGTTCACAGGTTTTGTTCAGTTTATTGCCGATGATGAAGATCGGTGGAAGTCTGTTAATGTTGCTCTGTATGGATGATTAAGTACACATCTGCTGAAGGTTTAATATCCGATGTAGTGTCATAATTATCTTATCGTCAACCCCAATGTTCATATGTTACACTGATTAAAAAGAAAAAATGGCAATTAACCCAAAATGGGTTGCTAAAAGCATGAAAGAGGATTTTCTATAATAAAACATGTCTTGCCTGAAGACGTTTAAATAAAACATGCACCGTTATGTGCCGACATTAGTTTCTCATTGAATCACAGTATATACATTACATTTTCATTTCATTTAATATGTAATTGTTATATTGAAGTGGCGCTCCAGCTGGTTCATCCGCCCAGTGAGCTGACTCACTTTCTCCCTCAGTTATTTCCATGGTAAGGAAACCGGCTGCGTTTTACGACCGTCCCACTATCATTATAATTATTATTATAATTATTGAGGCCAGGAGGTGACGGACGGGGAGAGCCAATGGCCAGCCGGCTCTCTGCGCTTTGTCCCGCCTCCCGACTCAGCTGATGCAACTCAGCAAAGGATGTCACTCACAGGAGCTCTGATGTCACAACGTTTCCTCAGCTTGAGTTTCATGGTAAAAAACTAAAAATGACCTGTCAACACTCATTTTGTGTCTATTTATTGTTTTATGATTCTTTGTGTTTCTTTGTAGTTCTTTTGTGTCTCTTTGTAGTTTTTTGTGTTTCTTTATAGTTCTTTTGTGTCTCTTTGTAGTTCTTTTGTGTCTCTTTGTAGTCTTTTTTGTTTCTTTGTCGCCTTTTTTCTTCTTTTTAGTGGTTTTGTGTCTCTTTGTAGTGGTTTTGTGTCTCTTTGTAGTAGTTATGTGTCTCTTTGTAGTGGTTTTGTGTTTCTTTGTAGTGGTTTTGTGTCTCTTTGTAGTGGTTTTGTCTCTTTGTAGTAGTTTTGTGTCTCTTTGTAGTGGTTGTCTGTCTCTTTATCGACTTCTTGTGTGTTTTCTGTCGTCTATTTATTGTTTTATGTTTCTTTGCGATTGTTTTGTCACTTTTCCTGGTAATTGTGGGTCTATTTTGTCTCTTTGTGTTTACTTGCGGTTGTTTTGTGTCCCCTTGTGGTTGTTTTTGTGTTTATTGCTGGCTGTTATTTTGACTAGTAGTTGTTTTGTGTCTTTTCGTGGCTTGTTGTGAGTTAAAAGTGACACAAAAACCCTTTTTATTTTCCTCACTGAGGTCAGTGACACAACGCCAGCGTCTCCTCTGTGAAACCATTACTGTCGTTATGCAACACAACGCGGTTCTGGCCGCTTTGCAACGCAAGAAAAACAGAAGTGCATTCCTGTCGTCCATTTTGTATTTTATTTTATTGAGAGGAATGTCGGCAGCAGCAACACTTCTCTTTATTCTCTTCATGTTCTCCACGGTTGTGGCTGAAGCTCTATAAATATAATGTTCATCAAAACATCACAGCTCAAACGATCATATCTACATCGTGTGCAATATTACTTTTTAGTAGATTTTCAATAAGATTATAAATGTGACTCTTAATAAAGAGTAACAAAGTTTTACTTTTCTATTTTAGTTTACTTGTTTGACTACACTTATTTTGCGTTTATTGCTATTCCACTTTGCACTGGTGAGTATTACTTCATGTTGTTTACTGTTTTTAACAGTGTAATTTGTTGATGTTCTTTGTGATCAATAAAGTTCTTTCTGTTCTTGTCTTATTCTGAAATGAGTCACTTTACATGGTAAATACTTTTGGCCCTTTGAAGTATATATTGATGGCAGTACTTTTGTACTCAAGTACTGCAGGACTTTACCTTGTAAGAGTATTTCTACACTATATTTAATGTATTTTAACTCTCCAACAGCACGAGTACCTGACCGTGAAAACAAACACACAATATAACATTACTCAGTGTTCGGTGGCAACAACACAAGGTCGTTGACCTGTGCTCACATTGTGCAACGCACACACGCACACACACACACACACACACACACACACACACACACAGTAAACATTGACCGCCGGATTGTGTAAAGACGCAGCAGAAGGAAGGCGGCTGTGCATTGTTGTGACTGATGAATGTGACGCGTTCATGACCACTTATTATGTCGGCAAACAGGACGTTTTGTCCATGAGAGACACACACACACACACACACACACACGCCCTGAACACCTCCTGTGCTTTATTGGTGCCGTAGTAACGACTGATGAGGACAATATGACTCATGTGGGCGAGTTGTGAGACAAAAGGCCTCAACAGCTCCATTTGTTCAGAAGCTTGTTGTGTCTTATTGTTGTCAATTTGAGTCTCTTTGTGTTCTTTTTGTGTGTCTTTGTAGTTATTTTATGTGTCGTCGTAGTTGTTTTATGTTTCTTTGTTGTTGTTTTTTGTGTCTTTGTTGTTGTTTTATGTTTCTTTGTTGATGTTTTGTGTGTCTTTGTGTTCTTTTTGTGTGTCTTTGCTGTTGTTTTGTGTGTATTTGCTGTTGTTTTGTGTGTATTTGCTGTTGTTTTGTGTTTCTTTGTAGTTGTTTTATGTTTCTTTGTAGTTGTTTTATGTTTCTTTGTTTATGTTGTTTTGTGTTTCTTTGTTGTTGTTTTATGTTTCTTTGTAGTTGTTTTGTGTTTCTTTGTAGTTGTTTTGTGTTTCTTTGTAGTTCTTTTGTTTCTTTGTTGTTGTTTTGTGTGTCTTTGTAGTTGTTTTGTTTCTTTGTTGTTGTTTCTTTGTAGTTGTTTTGTTTCTTTGTTGTTGTTTTATGTTTTTTTGTAGTTGTTTTGTGTTTCTTTGTTGTTGTTTTGTGTGTCTTTGTAGTTGTTTTGTTTCTTTGTTGTTGTTTTGTTTCTTTGTAGTTGTTTTGTGTTTCTTTGTAGTTCTTTTGTTTCTTTGTTGTTGTTTTGTGTGTCTTTGTAGTTGTTTTGTTTCTTTGTTGTTGTTTCTTTGTAGTTGTTTTATGTTTCTTTGTTGTTGTTGTTTTGTGTTTCTTTGTAGTTGTTTTGTGTTTCTTTGTAGTTGTTTTGTTTCTTTGTTGTTGTTTTGTGTTTCTTTGTCGTTGTTTTGTTTCTTTGTTGTTGTTTTATGTTTCTTTGTTGTTGTTTTATGTTTCTTTGTAGTTGTTTTGTGTTTCTTTGTTGTTGTTTTGTTTCTTTGTTGTTGTTTTGTGTTTCTTTGTTGTTGTTTTGTGTTTCTTTGTCGTTGTTTTGTGTTTCTTTGCAGTTGTTTTATGTTTCTTTGTAGTTGTTTTGTGTTTCTTTGTTGTTGTTTTGTTTCTTTGTAGTTGTTTTGTGTTTCTTTGAGGTCATGTTGTGTCTCTTTGTGTCTCTTTGAAGTCATATTGTGTCTCTTTCTAGTCTTTTTTGTCTCTCTTTGTGTCTCTTTGAGGTCATATTGTGTCTCTTTGGTGCTGGTTGTGTTTCTTTGAAGTCTTGTTGCTCCTCTTCCTCGTTTTAGTTCATGTCTCCTTGTTGTCTTTGAGTCTCTTTGTGACTCTTTGAGTGACATTTTGTCGGTGAAGGCCGGAGTGACCGGACACTTTCTATAAACTAAAGGGCGCCAAGAGGGCGCCACCGAGGGCGCCGGCCTTATCTCCAATATTCTGCCCCGTGATCCGGACCCGCTCCAAAGAGGTGGTTTGTTCTTCCCACAAACCGGAGCAAATAGAGCTTTGGTTGGGGACTATTTTCAGCGGCGGATGAATCCACATTAAGCTGCCGAGAAGCAGAGACACCATTTTCAGGTTGTTTTTTACAGGTGAAGCTTCTCGTCTTATCTTGTTGTGACCTCACAGCAGCACAGGAGTGACCTTGTTGTGTGGGAATGGAAAAAAAAAGGTACATGTTGTCCCAGTCCGGCTGCTCCGAGGGGTTTTCACACATGGAATATTTTGTTTTTCCAGTTTTGTGAGCTGGAATGATTCACACAACAAGCAGCACACAAACACATGCCGGGCTTAAACATGCCGGAGAAGTTAAAAACATAACATGGAAGCTCAACCGTCACACTTTTTTGGACAATTCGCATTAAACAAAACTAAAAAATCCCTCTTTTATTTTTGTTTTTGATGTATTTTAAGTCATGTAAAAGTTTGAATTTAGAATTAAAAATGAGTCAGTTTATTTCTTTATTTTCATCGTTTGGCATCGTGCCGAATGGTACTTATTGTACTTTTTACAGTACATCTCAGAGGTACATATTGTACTTTTTAAAGGACATCTCAGAGGTACTTATTGTACTTTTATAGTACACATCAGAGGTACTTATTGTACTTTTTATACTACATCTCAGAGGTACATATTGTACTTGTTATAGTACACATCAGAGGTACATGTTGTACTTTTTATAGGACACATCAGAGGTACTTATTGTACTTTTTATTGTACATCTCAGACGTACATATTGTACTTTTTATAGTACACATCAGAGGTGCATATTGTACATTTTACTGTACTACACCTCAGAGGTACTTATTGTACTTCTACTGTACTACACATCAGAGGTACATATTGTACTTCTACTGTACTACACCTCAGATCTCATCTCCTTGATCAGACTAGAAAAAGGTCTTTGAACATGTCTTTATTATAAGATACTTGATGCCAGAGTAGAATCGTCTTCTGCGTTCATGTTTCTGCCTCGTTCTCCTGGAGGCCTTCTGTGTGTGAAGCCTTTGCTCCAGAGTATTCATTGAATGAGGGCAGTGGGGGAGTTGAACCCATGACCCCGATGTCTGCTTTTAGCTTCATCCACAAACACAACGCTGGTTTCTCTTTGCAGGTCAAACCCTCGTGAGCTTTTATCTTTCACCTCCAGAGCTTTCAGCTGGAAAACGATCCAACAGAATGTCTTCTTCTGTGCTTTCTGTCGCTTTAGAGGGAAATATATATTAAAAAGCACAGACAAAAGTAGCAACGGACTAGATAATACTTCTTATACTTATATATATATATATATATATATATATATATATACACTTGTAAAAAGTTTTAAATGGACTGTAAGTGTTTACGTTTAGCTGAGATTACTTTTCCATCAACACCATCCTTTATTTTCTTTATTAAAATACTCTCGTCACCTTTATTGTATAATATATACTTGTTTTAAAGTACTGTTATGTTTGTTGTTTACCATATTTAGTCCGCCTGGTCCTTTTTGTCTTATTTATCAATAAATATGTCAAAAAATGTCCTTTTGGCAAAATTATTTTGCTCCTTTTTTCAGGAGAAATGTAACTTTCATAATCTGGCAAGTATTTGTCATTATTATGTTATAAAGGCTTAAAACACTCTGTAAAAACTAAAAACTAAAGAAACATATTTGAATTTTCATTATTGCATGTTTATTGTTTTGATTATTTGATAGTGTTTTATAGTTTTAATCTACGTCTATGTCTATTGTTGCAGGACTTGTACTCGTCTTGGAGTATTTGCTCAGGATGGTAGTAGTACTTTCACTCAAGTAAAAGTATTTGAATACTTCCTCCCCACTGGTGTGTCGTCACCGTGCAACAACACATCCTGACCAATGATCCATGACTTTAAACCAAATGTCATGACAAACATTTAGTGAAATCTGGGTGTAAACAGTAAAAAGTGAGTAAACGTAGTATTTAAACTAACAATGAGAACACAAAGCATACAGTAAACCTTAAATGACACAAATGAATGAGACAATAGTTTGATTAAAAGAATAAACATTTATATAGATGCCTGTATGTATGCCTGCTTATATTTTGAGTCTTTCTTTTAAAAGCATATTCATTATTTCAAACTCAGCGTAAATGAACGACATGAACACATGAATATAACACATTTACATGACCTCATGAATATAATACATTTACATGAACACATGAATATAACACATTTACATGAACACATGAATATAACACATTTACATGACTTTTACTCAACTTTTGGGGGTTTATTTTTTTCAAGGACTTTTCCAGGCCTGGAAATAACCATTTTAAAACTCCATGACTCTTCCATGTTGTCCATGACCGTAAGAACCCTGTAATAAATGTGTTTGAATGAGAGTAAAAAGCAGGAAAAGCAAACCGGAAGTTGGGCTTTTCCTGCTTGTTTTTCTCTTTTTTTCTCTATTTCAAAGCTCAGCTGTGTGAACTCTATTAGAAAACAGGAAACCCGGCAGCCCGACCCGGATGTTCTGCTTATGTAATCCTTATTTCCTGGAGGTAAAACTTCAGATATCAGAGCTCTGCCCAGTCATGTCCTTTTTACAGAGAAAACGGGGCAGAAAGAAGGCGGGGCCGGCGCGGGGTCACGTGTGTTGGTGACAGGCCGCAACGCCGCGTGTGATTGGCCGAGCCGCTCCTGGGGCCCGTACCCTCCTCTGATTGGCTGTTGCCGCGGAAGACGTCACGCCGATCAGCTGTTGGAGCTCCACACAACAACAACAAAAGAAAGGGAGCAGTCGGTCGGGGAGGAAAAACGGGACTGAAGGAAACACAAAAAGGGAAAAAAACCTCCCGATGGACAGTCCTTAAATTATCAGTTTATTTTATATATATATACTTTATTTCTTCCGCGAAGAAACCTAAAAGTTTTTCTATTTTTCGAAAAGTCAACGCGTCTACCTCCGTTTTTAGGATTGTTTGTACATCTTCTCTGCAGCAGGTGAGCTCTTTGTTTTCTGTTCGGCGGCCGCTCACGGCCCCGGAGCCTCGTGTTGCACCGCCACCGACCTGTAACCTGCACATAGCGGCAGATGCCCTTCATTATAAACGAAACGGACGGATATTACAAAGATACGATGTGTTTTTTGGACGTTTAGGACGCGATGTTCGCCTCCCCCCGCTAGCATAATGTAGCTAGCTAGCTCGCTGCCTACAGGCTCCGCTCCCTTTCCTCTGCTAGTCGCTGTCTACAGGCTCCGCCCCCTTTCCTCTGCTAGTCGCTGCCTACAGGCTCCGCCCCCTTTCCTCTCCGCTGCTCGCTTGCCGTAGGGCCGCTGCTGCCCGTTTGGCTCCATGACGGGTCGCAGAACCGCATTCCTGCTGAAATAAGTGAGCCGATTAGTCCGCCACTGCCTGCACGTCATGGCGGGTCGGTGCGCAGTTTGGTGATTACTCATTTATCCGGTAAACGTGTCCAACACGCGCTGCTTCGGGAGGTTTCGCTGCTGCTTCAAGAAGCAACGTTTTGGGACTCGAACCCAAACTGAACATTTTAAGAGAAACCTTTGACTCTGTGATTGTGTGTCACTGGTCTGTGGTGTTTATGACGCAACGCATCGATTAAATAACAAATAATACGAAAGTAAAATATGAAAAATGAGATTAAACGTCAGTTGCATCAATCTTTCTGCAAAATACTCTTTGTTTCCACACATTCGAGACTGTACTCTTTCCCCTGTTTATAGCATCGCTCGTATATAATGCTGACATGTTTCCTAAACTTTATACATCATTTAAATAAGCTTTGCCCCAGATAACCCAGCGCATGCGCATCAGATACATGTGTTAATCCTGCAGCCTCAAACAAATGTATTTACATCACATTAGTTTGAGCTATTTGAATACATAATGACGTCATGGATGCTCTGACTCAGTGACCCCGTTTAATGACATTAATCTCCTCGCAACACGCCCAGAGCAGCTTTCCTTTGTGCTCGGTGCTTATGATGATTACGGTGTCTGAATACATATTTAGTGGGTACTGAACAGGAAGGATTATCAGCTGTTGTCTCCGTGCTGAGAGGCGGAGCTTCTGCTGTTTGCTCTGCAGGAGAAAACAAAGAAGAGCTTTCTTTGTTTTTGTTTTTTTCGTGCAACGAATAAGATAAACGGAGAAATACGAGCTGGCACGCGAGTGTTTGAACGCATCACAGCCCGAGGGATACGCGTTCAGGTGCTGCAGGAGAAACCAGCCCCGGGATCTGTGTTTCTGAATGTCAGACTCCTCGTGGTGAATACAGACATTATGAGACATGTTAAATGTTATAAAAATAGATTTACAGACTTCTGATGAATATAAACAATGTTTTAATGTCTTCTGACGTCGTTAAAGCTATTTTAATTTTTTTTGTCATAGTCGGGTCTTGTGATTTTAAGATATTTAAAATATTTTTTGGTACAATTGTACTATTTGTTCTCTGCGCCTGTGGCTCTTGTCAATATTGACTAATATTGACTGACTGGAGAGAGCTAGTTACGTCTTATAAACCATCAAGAAACGTAGAATTACTTATATATGATCAACTAAATGAAAGATGAAAAGGAAATTACACAATTCAGCAATTTGAGATAAATACACAAAGACAATACAATACATCTAACAGCTATAATAACAGTAACGGCAGTAAAACGTGTGGAAACACTTTACTAATAATTTAAAATACTACAAGGTGTATTGTATACAACAATAAAGTAGATTTAAAAGCTACAATAACTAGTAGCAGTATATACAAAAAAGTGTGAAATACAAACTAGATTAATAAAAGTAAATACAATAACATATGTGATGAATACAATAGAAATGTTTCAACTTAAATACAATAAAATAATGTATAAAAAGAAAAGGGTAGTCTTTCTGCCCTGAGTTGTGTCTGTCAGCTTCCGTGGCCTGCAGGCAGAGCGCAGGGCAGACGGCCCACAGGACTCTGCCCTCCTGGCTCGGGTCCAGTGATGCTGAGCCAAAGGAAGCAGCTGCGACAGGATCACTTCTTCTTCTGTCCACTGAGACCTCCTCATGCAGACTGGTCTCAGGCCAGCTGTGGGCTTATATATATATAAACAAATAAAATATATATATATATATATATATATATATATAAACAAATAAAATATATATAAACAAATAAAATATATATATATATATATATATATATATATATATATATATATATATATATATATATATATATATATACAAATAAAATATAGCTCATTGCAGCTTTTACTCTTTATTTTTTTTTACCCTTTTTATTCAACCAAACTTCTCTCTTGAGATCTAAATGTAAGCGCTCCCCGTCTGACCCGCTTTCTATTTTCATAGCTTTCAGACTCCGCCCCTAAATAACGCCGTAAAAAACTAATTTTAACGGCGTGTCAGACGTCTTGAGAGCAGCTGAGGCCAGAAGCAGAGCTCACAGGGTTCATACGGTCACGGAAAACCTGGAAAAGTCCTTGAAAAAAATAAAATCCCCAAAGTTTAGTAAAAGTCATGTAAATGTGTTATATTCATGTGTTCATGTTGTTCATTTACGCTGAGTTTGAAATAATGAATATGCTTTTAAAAGAAAGACTCAAAATATAAGCAGGCATTCATACAGGCATCTATATAAATGTTTATTCTTTTAATCAAACTATTGTCTCATTCATTTGAGTCATTTAAGGTTTACTGTATGCTTTGTGTTCTCATTGTTAGTTTAAATACTACATTTACTCACTTTTTACTGTTTACACCCAGATTTCACTAAATGTTTGTCATGGACATTTGGGTTAAAGTCATGAAAAAGTCATGAAACCCATTGGTGACGCAAACATGAACCAATAAACGCCAAATATCTCATTTAAATACCACAAAGTCATATAAATTAGGACTCGAGACTAAATTTGAGCTGCAGAATATTTATGTATCATGAATGCTAACAGGAAGTGACACAGTGATGCTAACTTCCTGTTAGCATCACTGTGTTCCAAGTCTTATGAAATGGAATGTTTACATATTTGCTTCTCTGTAGAGCACTTTGTTGTTAAAGGTGCTATAAATAAAGTTATTATAATAATTATAAACTCTTTCTCCCCTCAGGGCTCCTTTTGTATTTTGCACTCTCTCGCTGAGCGATGTCCAGCCGCTGTCTGCCGGCCTCCAGATGATCTTTGACCTCTGATGCACTTTAGCTGTAAGACCGCGACGCCCCGCCGCTGATGACCAAAGCCAGCGCCGCCACGCCTCCCCGCCGTCGCCCCGAGCAACGAGCCTCCTCCTCCTCCTCCCCGCCCCGCAGACCCTCCCTCGGCCTCGCGCCCCGCAGGACGTCCTGAGATGTTCCAGAGGTTCACCAGCGCTCTGTTCGGGGACGAAGACGAGGAGCTGAGCCAACGCAGCCGGACCGGAGACGGTGAGGAGGAAGAGGACGATGAAGACTGGATCCTGGTCAACTACCTGGGTAAGAAGTCCTCTGGTTGTATAGAAGCCTATGCTTCATGTGTTACACACACACACATATACACACACACACTGTACACAGAAACACACACACACACACACACTGTACACAGACACACACACACACACACACACACACATACACACTGTACACAGGCACACACACACTGTACACAGAAACAGACACACACACACTGTACACAGAAACAGACACACACACACTGTACACAGACACACACACACATACAGACACACACACACGTGTAGACACACACGCGTACAGACACACAGACACACACACACTGTACACAGACACACACACACACACACACACACACACACACACTGTACACAGAAACAGAGACACACACACACACACACACACACACACACACTGTACACAGAAACAGAGACACACACACACACACTGTACACAGACACACAGACACACACACACACACACACACACTGTACACAGAAACAGAGACACACACACACACACACACACACTGTACACAGAAACAGAGACACATACAGACACACACACACACTGTACACAGAAACAGAGACACACACACACACACACACACACACACACACTGTACACAGAAACAGACACACACACACTGTACACAGACACACACACACGTACAGACACACAGACACACACTGTACACAGAAACAGAGACACATACAGACACACACACACACTGTACACAGACACACACACACGTACAGACACACACACACACACACACTGTACACAGAAACAGACACACACACACTGTACACAGACACACACACACGTACAGACACACACACACACACACACACACACACACACACTGTACACAGAAACAGACACACACACACACATACAGACACACACACACTGTACACAGAAACAGAGACACACACACACACACATACATACAGACACACGTACAGACACACACACACACACTGTACACAGAAACAGAGACACATACAGACACACACACACACACACACACACTGTACACAGACACACACACACACACACGTACAGACACACACACACACACACACTGTACACAGAAACAGACACACACACACACTGTACACAGACACACACACACGTACAGACACACAGACACACACACACACACACACTGTACACAGACACACACACACATACAGACACACAGACACACACACACACACACACACACTGTACACAGAAACAGAGACACACACACACATACATACAGACACACGTACAGACACACACACACACACACACACACACACACACTGTACACAGACACACACACACGTACAGACACACAGACACACACACACATACATACAGACACACGTACAGACACACAGACACACACACACACACACACTGTACACAGAAACAGACACACACACACTGTACACAGACACACACACACGTACAGACACACACACACACTGTACACAGAAACAGAGACACACACACACATACATACAGACACACGTACAGACACACAGACACACACACACACACACACACACACTGTACACAGACACACACACACACGTACAGACACACAGACACACACACACATACATACAGACACACGTACAGACACACAGACACACACACACACACACACTGTACACAGAAACAGACACACACACACTGTACACAGACACACACACACGTACAGACACACAGACACACACACACACTGTACACAGAAACAGACACACACACACACTGTACACAGACACACACACACACGTACAGACACACAGACACACACACACACTGTACACAGAAACAGAGACACACACACACACACATACAGACACACACACACTGTACACAGAAACAGAGACACACACACACACATACATACAGACACACACACAGACACACACACACACACACACACACACACACACTGTACTCAGAAACGTGACACCTGGCGTTGGTTTGGCCCGCCGTTCACCTTCAGCGCCGCTCTTGAACCCACTTGACCCGTCTCCGGTTCCACCGCCGGGTGAACGCTTCAGACGGGGGGGGGACGGGGGGGTCTCGTTCTAGTCTGGTTCCAGTCTGGGGGTCTGGTTCCAGTCCGGCCCCTCGCTCAGGTTCTGGTCTGGTTCCAGTCCGGCCCCTCGCTCAGGTTCTGGTCTGGTTCCAGTCCGGCCCCTCGCTCAGGTTCTGGTCGCTGTAAACGCGCCAGACAAAAGCTTGAGGTAAAAATAGACGGAGACTTGTACGGGCACCGAGCGGCCGCCTAAAATAACCACCTGGCCCACCGGCGGGTTCTGGACCGGTCAGGGACTGTAACCGGTCAGGGACTCCAACCGGTGGAAATAGAACTTCAGTTTTCCTCTTTAGTCCTAATATGGTCACTTCCTGTTCACTGGCTGCAGAAACAAGATGGCGACAGACAGTCCCGCCAAACAGGAAGCTTCAAAACAGGATTTTTATTTAGGATCCATAAGTTACGATAGATCTGCAGTTAGGAAACGTTTCAGTGAGCGGCCTTCTTCTTCTTCCTCTTCTTCCTCTTCCTCTTCTTCCTCTTCTTCTTCCTCTTCTTCCTCTTCCTCTTCTTCCTCTTCCTCTTCTTCCTCTTCTTCTTCCTCTTCTTCCTTTTCCTCTTCCTCTTCTTCTTCTTCTTGTTCTTGTTCTTGTTCTGCTTCTGCTTCTTCTTTTTCTTTTTCTTTTTCTTCTTCTTCTTCTCCTCCTCCTCTTCCTACTGCAGGTCACATGTTCACACGTTAAAGCATCATGTTAACACACGTTAAAGCATCATGTTAACACACGTTAAAGCATCATGTTAACACACGTTAAAGCATTATGTTAACACACGTTAAAGCATTATGTAAACATGTAAACACATGTTAAAGCATCATGTAAACACACGTTAAAGCATCATGTAAACACATGTTAAAGCATCATGTTAACACACGTTAAAGCATCATGTAAACACATGTTAAAGCATCATGTAAACACACGTTAAAGCATCATGTTAACACACGTTAAAGCATCATGTAAACACACGTTAAAGCATCATGTAAACACACGTTAAAGCATCATGTAAACACACGTTAAAGCATCATGTAAACACACGTTAAAGCATCATGTAAACACACGTTAAAGCATCATGTTAACACACGTTAAAGCATCATGTAAACACACGTTAAAGCATCATGTTAACACACGTTAAAGCATTATGTTAACACACGTTAAAGCATCATGTTAACACACGTTAAAGCATTATGTTAACACACGTTAAAGCATCATGTAAACATGTAAACACATGTTAAAGCATCATGTAAACACACGTTAAAGCATCATGTAAACATGTAAACACACGTTAAAGCATTATGTTAACACACGTTAAAGCATCATGTAAACATGTAAACACATGTTAAAGCATCATGTAAACACACGTTAAAGCATCATGTTAACACACGTTAAAGCATCATGTAAACATGTAAACACATGTTAAAGCATCATGTAAACACACGTTAAAGCATCATGTAAACATGTAAACACATGTTAAAGCATCATGTTAACACAGGTTAAAGCATCATGTAAACACACGTTAAAGCATCATGTAAACATGTAAACACATGTTAAAGCATCATGTTAACACACGTTAAAGCATCATGTTAACACAGGTTAAAGCATCATGTTAACGGAGCACACGCGTTGGTCATGTAGTTGTGCTGCAGACACACGGAACGGTTCCGGTTCTGCAGCATGTCGACGATTTAAAACGTTTTATGACTTAAAAACATGGAGTACTTTAGATGTATTTATGTCTGTTGACAGTATTTTCTGATGTATGAGGATTCAAAGATAAATCATGAATCCGCTCTGTAGAACCCAGGCAGTGGGGTCATGTGACGCAGCGCCCCCTGCTGGCCTGCAGCCGGTACTGCAGCCTCCAGTTAAACAAGACTGAAGACATCATGTCCATCCACTAAAGGCTTGGTTCCCTACATAATAAAACTATAGCATGCTTAGATCATACACCAGATGTCTGAGGCCAGTATTGATCCATATCTTTTTCATGCTCAATTTAGAGATTTTTGTTCTATTTTTGTTCTATAAATGTTTTTTTCATTCTCGAGGAAAGAAAACATTAATTTTACTATTTTGTCTGTCAATCGATCTTAGGTGTAAATTATGGATATATTTTACAACTAAAGGGGGCGCTAGGGAGCAAT
>NC_136600.1:26463624-26476124 GCF_910589615.1 Taurulus bubalis
GATCTTTTAATCTTTTTACTAGTTTATAATAATGATTTTGTTTTCTTTTTTTCCTAATTTTATATTTGTATTATGTTTAACTTTAAGTGTTTAACAGTTCTCTGAAGTCTTTATGCGCCGCACTGCAGAGCGTAAACAAGACAACAACAACAACAACAACAACAACAACAACAACAACAACGAGAGAGAAAAGAAAACACGGCGTCAAAACCACGACATGAAAAGTAAAAAGCATTCATAATCTCATAATCGTGACTTTAAAAGCTGTTAAATTTGACTTCAGTAAAGATTTAGTCATTTTCTTAAAGTCATTTTTGACCTTCGCATCTCATAACTTTGACTTTCTTATTATTCCTGACTGTTCATCTTTTGATTTCTGTTTTTGGCAATAATTTCTGGAGACGTGGAAACGCATCCGCTTCTGTAATTTACTGAATATTTAAAAAGAAGATGTCTTTGAAATGATCCAGAAACAGACAGAGATCTCAAAGTGATTTATTCATCTTTCTGCAGTGTGTTTTAAACTCTTATATTTTATATTATTTCTCAGATGTCTCTCTGCAGACACGTCGTTTAAATAATATTTTAAAAAGAGGCGAAAGGTTCAGACAGAAGGGATGGAGGGGGTCGCCTCTCCTCTCCTCTTTGCGTCTTCAGTTCATGTCCGTCATCAAACTAACAGGGATAATAATGTGTTGTTTGTTTGTTCAAAGCCTTGAATGTTGTGGATCTCGTGCCTTCCAGGTTGAAATGTAAAGACAATGCATCAATGAAGAACTTGAACTCCCTTTTTGTTTTAGTTTTGTGTGGACGTCCAGAGTAGAAAACAGAAACCAGCTATATATATATATATATATATATATATATATATATATATATATATATATATATATATATATATATATATATATATATATATACATACACTCTGAGAAGGCGCCCACCAAGCGTTTATGTTTTGTCCCCACAGCGACTCAACAACCAGACAGAATGATGTAGCAAACCTCTTTTCTTTGTTTGTTTAAAGAAAAGAAAAAAAAAGTGTGAAGAATATTTTGTGGGATTTTATTTGTATTATTTTTCACCAAGTTGTTTAGATGCTTTTATTTTGTAGTTTACTGGAATAAAACAGCACTTTGCCAAAAAAAAAAGGAAAAAAAGGTGTAGGAATTATAGGGATAAGTTTTTATTTATCGACATAACTGGTCTCCTCTTTGTGCGTTTGATGTGTGACGGATCAACTCTGTGTCATGTCAAGAAATAAAGAATACAAGATCATTACCAGGTCATCTGTTCTGTGATCTCTCATTAGCCTTTCATATAATAACAATAAATGTTTTCATACACAGCTCACTCGTCTCTGCTTGGTTATTCAGACATTTACTTATTAGGCTTTTGTGAAGCTTTTGACCAGCAGCTCATGGTCTTCATCACTGGCATGTGACAACAACGTGTGTTCTTAGTTTTATTTGAGTGACTGAAGAGATATTGGCATAAATATAAATATATGTTTTGGTTTGGCAGTGTGGGTTAATGGTGGCTTTGCAAATAACAAATATAAA
Source organism: Taurulus bubalis (assembly GCF_910589615.1). Taxonomy (NCBI): domain Eukaryota; kingdom Metazoa; phylum Chordata; class Actinopteri; order Perciformes; family Cottidae; genus Taurulus; species Taurulus bubalis. The sequence goes on from NC_136600.1 coordinate 26,465,187, forward strand.
AATAACATATAAAGTAAGTGGAATAGTTATTCAGTAAATGAAAGAGGTAGACTGGCAGACATATTTAACATTAAAATCAAGTTTATTGCATCAGAATCCAACATTAGTGATTAATTTTCCTTCTTTTATTTACCTGAAAATAGTTTCTTCACTTTGACTTTTACACTTTTTACCTGAAATGGAGCTTTTATACATCGGAGTATTGGCACATTTCTATTTATGCAGTTTTTATTGTATTTATTTTGTTGTTTACGTGTTGTTTACATGTTGTTTACATGTTGTTTATGTGTTGTTTACATGTTGTTTACGTGTTGTTTACGTGTTGTTTACATGTTTTTACGTGTTGTTTACATGTTGTTTATGTGTTGTTTACGTGTTGTTTACGTGTTGTTTACATGTTGTTTACGTGTTGTTTACATATTGTTTACATGTTGTTTATGTGTTGTTTACGTGTTGTTTACGTGTTGTTTATGTGTTGTTTACGTGTTGTTTACATGTTGTTTGCATATTGTTTACATGTTGTTTATGTGTTGTTTACGTGTTGTTTACATGTTGTTTACATATTGTTTATGTGTTGTTTACGTGTTGTTTACATGTTGTTTACGTGTTGTTTACATGTTGTTTATGTGTTGTTTACGTGTTGTTTACGTGTTGTTTACATGTTGTTTACGTGTTGTTTACATATTGTTTACATGTTGTTTATGTGTTGTTTACGTGTTGTTTACGTGTTGTTTATGTGTTGTTTACGTGTTGTTTACATGTTGTTTACATATTGTTTACATGTTGTTTATGTGTTGTTTACGTGTTGTTTACATGTTGTTTACGTGCACATCAGCGCTTTGTTTTATAAATCATCATATTTAATATAGTGTCATCTATACAAAATGTTGAAATACAATAACTACACGTTTCACGTCTTTATGCTTGTTTTATGTTCCATTAGTCCTAATAAATATTGTGTTGAGATGTTTCTTTTTGTAAAACTCAGACATAAGTCCCAGTCCGGCTTAAAGAAAACCTCCTTAAGGGTCAACATATTGCATCAGCAGCCATGTAAGATTATAATATAATAATATATAATATAACTGCTTTATGTGTCTTTATACGATGAAGTAAATGTGCCGTAGAAAGTCCTCACTGGGAAAAGAAACTGAAGCTTATCATCATAAATAATAACAAGGTTTACATATATATGTATATGTATATATATATATATATATATATATATATATATATATATATATATATATATATATATATTAGACAATTATCTGTTGTTGTTTTTATTGGTTGCAAAGGGCAGTAAACAAAACAGTGGTACAGTGAAATTAATATAAAAAACAGGAATATAGCAAAAGAAACACTAAATAAATATATTGAAAAAAGATATAACAATATTATACGTATATTAATATTAAAAATGCAACCCAGTTGTGATAATAATACCATTAAAATAATAACACCAACAATAACAATTATAATAATAATGCTCAGCAACAGGTGGGCACCTCCACGTATCAGTTATTAATATTAAATATGAATATTAATATGAAATAAGGCAGCGTTCCTCTCCCGGCGGGTGACAGCAGCTCCACGTGCGCCTTCTGTTTACATTCTGCAGAGGAAGCACGCGCCGCTCGCATCTCGGCCCCCATTGGCCTGACGTCACGGAGGCCCCGCCCTTAGAAGGGACTCGCACGCGGAAGCAGTTCCGATGCCGCGTAAAATAATGCAAAACAACCCCGTTAAGCGAACGTTTTATCGCGCGCCACCGTCGCTAGGCGACCCATGCGCGTGTACCGAAGTCGTCAAAGTTCAACCGGAACGACCGGAAAGCGGCGTTTACCTTACAACTGATAAAAACCTCCCCGTGACCCAGTGTCCGTTACAAATTAACGTAAACGACGGCGAGACGCGGTAAAACACCCGGTTAACGGGCTCCATTGAACGGGGAGAAGTGACGTAATCCCGATCAACACTTCGGCCTCGCTCGTGCGCGAGAAAGAAAAAAACTTCGGTTCGTTTAGCGGGTTTCTGGCGGAAAGCGGGGGGCGACCGGGATTGCGCATGCGCAGTGGGCTGACGCGGATATGAGGATTGGCGCCGGCGCCACCACAGCTGATGCATTCATTCACTGATCACCGAGGAGGAAAGACCCCCCTGATCCCCGAGGAGGTAAGACCCCCGCGCCGGAGAGCTCCTGAACCGTCATACATGTATGTTTATAACATACTATCACTTTCACAGGCTCCTAACTGTCTCCATCGAGCCATTACAGCTTAAATACCCGCTTTTCTCGACGCACTTCGGGTCCGGGCCAGCGAGGCCATACCTGTGTCTTCAACGTGTGTTTAAACCTTACCAGAGCGCGTTTCCCTCCATATTGTGCTCTATCCCGCCTCGCTGACTCCTGCGTGTTATTCCGGATGTGTGTTAGTGAGACTTTTATGTTTCTAGTGGCGTTTATGTGTGAAAACACATTGTGTTTGCTTCTGTAGCTTAACACAAAAAGTCTTTCTCCCCCGTCCACCGCGTGGTGGTCCCGGTTCCCCCGGCTTTAATGGCTTTAATCCCGGCTGTGGTTCTGGGTCGTTGTCCCGGAGACATTAATCTAGTCGTTCCCGTGTTTTAAAGCCGTTTTTTCGAGTTTTCCCCCCAAAAGCGGCCGCAGCTTTCCCGCAGCAGGCTCGGATCCTCCCGCTTCTGAGCCGCGGAAATTGGCGCGTCTTTGAGTTTCAATCCCGCAGAATAAAGTCCATATTTGTGCGTTTTCCCGCAAAAAAAGCACACTGATGTGGCCCCGAGACGTTGGCGTCGGTACCGGAGCCGATGCTTTTGGGGTGAAACTTAGCATTTTGGACTTTTTTTTGTTTGAAATCGAGGGAAACCAGCAGCCCCCCTCTTTCCCTCCACAGCCGCCTAGCTGCGGCTCGTCTGCTGCTTCTACACTGTTGTTATTACACTGTTGCGTGTTTTAAATAAAGTTTTACAGCACTGTGCTCATCATCAACGTCTCACCTGGGCTTCGGCTCAGTTAAAGCACCTTTACTGGTTTACTGGAGCTACTTTGTCTCCTTGCTGGGGGCCACTAGCTACCATGAGCTAACGTTACACACCGGGGCTCGAACATGTGACGTTCTGCTGCCCTTCATTACACTGTTCTGATAACTGTTCCACTACAGCACTGGTATGAAGAGCCTCTCTGGGTCCACGAGCTCTCATGGGCTCTAATAACAGTGTTATGGTGGTTTTTCTTGGTTCTGGTCTTATTTAACCTCAGTGGCTCCTCAGGGCCCTCCAGGAGGTGTGTGTGTATCTATCTATCTATCTATCTATCTATCTATCTATCTATCTATCTATATATCTCTATATCTCTATCTATCTATATATATATATGTATATATATCTCTATATCTCTATCTATCTATATATCTCTATCTATCTATATATCTCTCTCTGCTTAACACTACCTGTGTGACGTAAAGCTCACCTGTATTCTTTCTGTTTCAGCGGAGCCGTAGATTCACTCGACACGATGTCCAGACGCAGGTGAGCAGAAATCCGTCACAGTTATTATTTTCTGATATTAATAAAAGAAAATGTCTCTCGAACTCGAGAAGAATACAACTTCTTATAAAACCCACGTGGGAAATCTAAATTGACCCGCGATGGTTCCTTTTTAGACGTTTATGTATTTGTTTATTTATTGTTTCAGCGGTCGCATCACTTTGCAAACCAGAGACTCGAACGCACTCGAGCCGACCGTCAAAGTCCCGCTGAAGAGGAGGAAACCAGAGGTGTGTGTGTGTTTTATTATCAGTTGCATCTGATTCCAGGTGTTTTAATATTACTATTCATGTGAATGTAAGCGCTGAATCCAACTCACCGGCTCATGTTGTTCTCTCAGCCCTCAAAGAGAAAACTACAACCTGCTGCCAAGAAACAAAGCTATGAAATACAGGTCAGTGTGTGTGTGTGTGTGTGTGTGTGTGTGTGTGTGTGATAAGTGTGTGACTAGTCTATTATCTGTGTTTCGTGTCCCCCTCCCTCTCGTTGGTTTGAAACTAGTTTCATGAGTTTGTTGATTCAGCAGAAACATCTGTTTGCTAGTTTCCCTCTTTTCTGTGTTGAGCGTCCATTTTGTTATTCTCCTAATTTATACATAAAATACCTGGTTTCTTTGCTTTTTTTTTATTTATCTTTTTGCTCCCCCTTGTTTTGTCTTCCTCATGTGATCAATGTATTGAATAAAGCAGTTCAAACTAGTTATTATATTAGTTTATTATATGAAATGAATCTTGACGGTAAAGAGGTCAGACGAGTGCAGTGCCTCCGTTTCACCAGCAGGTGTCACAGTCAGCTTGGTTTATTAACAGGTTATAAGCAGCTATACACTTTTATTTATGCCTCATTTAATTACAGATGAACTTTATGACCTTCTATACGTTACATTGAAACATTACTAAAAAGGTTTTAAGGAGAAATTAACAACTTCTGTGTAGTTTTATGGGCCGATATTGTTTCATGGAGGTTTGTGAACGATGGAATAAGAGTTTTGTGGTCTTTTCCAGAAGTGTTGGTCGGAGGACGGGGCGAGTCCGTGCGTCCTCATCGAAACGCCCCACAAGGAGCTGGAGCCCGCGGACCCGTCCAGCTTCAAGCAGTACAGCTTCAAGAACCTCTTCATCCAGTCCTCCCCCATCCCCCGCCTCAGGTGTGTGTGTGTGTGTGTGTGTGTGATCTCTGATCTGTGTGTTTAACACCTCAGTGACGCTGCCGTTACTCGGCTGCTTCTCCGCCCGACTTTGCTTTCAGAGTTTAATGCCGTCGTTCGCAGCCAATTCTCCGTCGACGCCTTTAGTGATTTAATCTTCTCTTTGTGAGCGACGGAGGATTTTAAACACAAAACCTGGAGCTCCTGTGTGTGTGTGTGTGTGTGTGTGTGAGATCTCTCTGCTACGCAAAGGATTGTGGGTCAAAATAGTCTAGACTGAGAGAAAACAAACATAAAACAGGAAAACGTTTGCTTTAAAGTAAAAACAAATAAACAGGTAGCTTAGCGTTGTAGTTTTTTCCTCGTCGGAGCGATAATACCAAGATGGCGGCTCCTAAATGCGTCCCCCCCTCTGCAGTTGGGCCAGCTCGGACGACGTGTGGATCAAGATGCTCAACAAGGAGCTGAAGTACGTCCACGACAAGAGTTACCTGCAGCGGCACCCCAAGCTGCAGCCCAAGATGAGGGCCATCCTGCTGGACTGGCTGCTGGAGGTGAGCGCCGCCGCTAGCTCCTCCCCCTGCACTCTAGCTCCTCCCCCTGGACTCGGGTCATTGACTCCATGCGTTGCTCTGTTGCAGGTGTGCGAGGTGTACTCGCTCCACCGGCAGACGGCCTACCTGGCTCAGGACTTCTTCGACCGCTTCATGCTGACTCAGGAGAACGTCAACAAGGATTACCTGCAGCTCATCGGCATCTCGGCGCTCTTCATCGCCGCCAAGATAGAGGTGAGTCTCCTCGTCATCCTCCTTCTTCTTCTTCTCGGCGTCTGACGCAAAGACGCTGGCGATTCTGTGATGTCGCGTCATCTTTTGTTCTAATCGCACCGCGTTGAGCCGCTTTCCTTCTTCTTCTCCTCTTCAGGAGATCTACCCTCCTAAGATCACAGACTTCGCCTACGTCACAGACGGCGCCTGTGACATCTGGGACATCCAGCGCACCGAGCTGCACATCCTGAAGGTAGCGGCTCAAATATGACATAACAAAATACACTGTGTGGTTATTCTATTGGAACATACTATACTCGTTTTATTTAGAACCGGCTTTACCATCTGTATGTACAGGAGACGTCATGTGACTAGAAGTACAGTCGATGACCCGTGTCTTGTTGTCGTCGTCCTGCAGGCGCTGAACTGGAGCCTCTGCCCCGAGACGGCCATCTCCTGGCTGAAGCTGTACGCTCAGGTCGACGCCCAGACGGACGGAGAGAACTTCCTGGTGCCGCAGTTCTCCCAGGAGACGTACATCCAGATCACACAGGTAGCGTCACACCTGAGCCTTAGGGGGGGGGGGGCTACTGACCCACAGTACTAACCGTGTGACCTTTTGACCCCTGTGTGCAGCTGCTGGACCTGTGCATGCTGGACATCAACGCGCTGGACTACAACTACAGCGTCCTGGCTGCTGCCGCCTTCTGCCACTTCTCCTCCTTCGACGTCGTTCACAAAGTCTCAGGTGAGTTCTCCATCTTCACCGTGTGTGTGTGTGTGTGTGTGTGTGTGTGTGTCTGCTACGACATTGGCTCAAAATAGTCTAGCTCAAGATGTTTGGTTTTAAAGTAAAAAAACAAGGGAGATTTATTTTGTAGTTTTTCACTGTCGGAGCGATAAAACAAAGATGGCTGCTCCTAAAATATGTGTAGTTATTAATTAACTACTAACATGTTTCCAGCCTCTCCTCCTCACTCCTGTTCACCAGTCAGAGTTTCTCTCTTTGGTCACATGACTGTTGGTCGGTTTATTTGTGGAGACATTTTAAATGAAATGAGCTCAGTTTTTGATGCTTTTTCTGACCGCCGCATTCGTCACACATGATGTGTTCAAGGACCGTCGTAAAGCTGTGTCTCCTGCAGGTCTGACGTGGGACGGCGTGTCTCCTTGTGTCCGCTGGATGAGTCCCTTCATGGACGTCCTGCGCTCTCAAGCGCCGCCGCAACTCAAGAGCTTCCCCAAAGTGAAGGCCGACGCCCGGCACAACATCCAGACACACACGTCCTACCTGGACCTGCTGGTGAGCGAAACACACACACACACACACACACATACACACACACACGTCCTACCTGGACCTGCTGGTGAGCGAAACACACACACACACACACACACACACACACACACACGTCCTACCTGGACCTGCTGGTGAGCGAAACACAAACACACACACACACACACACACACACGTCCTACCTGGACCTGCTGGTGAGCGAAACACAAACACACACACACACACACACACACGTCCTACCTGGACCTGCTGGTGAGCGAAACAAACACCCCTACGAGTCCTGCTGGCTGGAGAAACAAGAAGGACGCGTATCTGATCAATAATAATAGTTTACTAGTGAAACTACACTTATTAATATAGAGAGTATCACACCGGTGTGATTGACAGTGTTTACGTTTATTAAATATTCATATCTTCGCTAAAAAACGGCGCAGAAATAAGAATCTAGTCTCCGCCCCTCCTCTGTGAGCTCCTACGCGTCTCTCACAGGAGCTCACAGGCTGTGAGTCGGTGTGGAGCTCCGCCTTTCACCGTGATTTGTCAATTCAGATGTCCGTCAACATTTTGTGTGAAACTACCAATGAACACGCAGGAAATCCCTAAGGACCCACCCACGCTGTAAAAGACACTGGTTTCAGTCAGATAGACAACACACTGCCCACTGAAACCAGTGTAAACCAGTGTAAACCAGTGTTCTCTTGCAGTGTACTGGAGAACTCAGAGAGATGGCCGCTCTGCTCCGGTCAGCTGCTCAGTTTTACTCTGCAAGGAGCGACGAGCGACTCAGAGCAGCTCTTCACTTTTACTCTGAGAGACAAGACACCAGACCATGCGCTGGTAAAGAGTCCTAGTATTCACATATATGCATTGTATTCATATATTTCACTGCTCTTGTGACCCTAAGACCTTTAGTAAACCAGTTTCCATCAGCAAAACATAGTGAAGTTATGTTTTCACAAGAGATATGAAGAATTTAAAAAGAATTGAGCTCATGTTTTTCAGCTTTAGGGTCATATTATCTATTTACACTGTGTGGAGCCTCACTATACAGAGAGCTGGGATTGTTCTGCAATGTTTGATGTAACCCATGGGTTTATATCTCATATGCAAGTGACTTTAAAAGGTGAATTTAAGAAATTATGTAAAATCTAGAAAACGGCCTCAGACCCTGAAGGGTTAATATGAAAACTACAAGTTATTAAACTCAGTAAAGCAACAACCTGCTATGAGTAAATTACTTTAGTGTTGTCGCTCGACTGGAAGATTAAAACACAAACTTATACATAAAAAACTACAATGTGTTTTTCTTCTTTTAAATATATATTCTTTTCTTTCTTATTATCAAATAAATATTTAGTCAAACAAAACTCTATCAACTATTATTCATATTTTAAAGTGACGTTAAGCTGCTTCACTTTAGTTTTCACCACTAAATATGTATCGATAAATAATTGTTGCTTTTATGTTTGTGACAAAAAAAAAAAAAAATATATATATATATATATATATATATATATATATATATATATATATATATATATATATATATATATATATATATATATATATATATATATATATATATATATATATATATATATATATATATATAAAAATAAGCTCAGGATCTTCTCTGGTATTTGAAGTTGCCTTTCGTGGAAAACTCGGTTCTGTTCGGCATAAAACATTCAGCCAGTTTTAATTTTCACTGAGCAGAGCCTGAACGCATCATCATGTAACTGAAGTGAACCGCCGCTGGTTCTCCGTTAGCGGTGCTGCTAACGTTGCTAGCTCTCCTCCTGTTGGTTCTCCGTTAGCGGTGCTGCTAACGTTACTAGCTCTCCTCCTGTTGGTTCTCCGTTAGCGGTGCTGCTAACGTTACTAGCTCTCCTCCTGTTGGTTCTCCGTTAGCGGTACTGCTAACGTTACTAGCTCTCATGTTGGTTCTACGTTAGCGGTGATGCTAACGTTGCTAGCTCTCCTCCTGTTGGTTCTCCATTAGCGGTGATGCTAGCGGTACAGCTAACGTTACTAGCTCTCATGTTGGTTCTACGTTAGCGGTGATGCTAACGTTACTAACTCTCCTCCTGTTGGTTCTCCATTAGCGGTGCTGCTAGCGTTACTGCTAACGTTACTAGCTCTCCTCCTGTTGGTTCTCCGTTAGCGGTGATGCTAGCGTTACTAGCTCTCCTCCTGTTGGTTCTCTATTAGCGGTGCTGCTAGCATTACTGCTAATGTTACTAGCGCTCCTCCTGCTGGTCTACACTCTGATTGGTGGATCTCTGATCATGTGACTTCGTTCCCCTGCAGAGTAAGTCTCGGGACCATCAGCTCGACAGCCTGGACTGCCAGCTGTCGCCGCTCGGCGTGGGAACGATCCTGACTCCGCCCAGCAGCACGGAGAAACCGGCCAATCACTGAACACGCTACCTCTCTGCCTCCGAGGCGACCCCGAGGCGACCTCTCGGACGCGTCGCCAAACTTCATGTAGCACGTTTTTGTTTTTATTTCAGGAAACACTAAATTGAGAACCGGATCCTGTCGGCCATTTTTTCTTCTTTACTTTGATTTTTGAAAACCTTTTTTTTATTTTTTTTAAGGATTTACAGACCGAGTAGTTTGAACTTGGGTCTCGTCCGGCTGCTGCTTCTTCTCTATTGTTATAATTTAATTCAGACGTCTTAGTTTGAGAAGAAGCCGAACATCTTGAGCCTTTTTAATAATTCTTGATTCTGTTTTGACTCGGCTGGAGTCTAGACGTCAGGTTTTCTCCTCACGAAGACGTGTCGTCCTGGTTCTGCTCCAGGAGCCGAACACACTTCACGTGTTGAGCGTCCAGAAACCTGCAGGAGTGTTGGAACGCACCCCGCCCCTCTTCTCATTTTGTTTTTAATCTTTATTATCGTTGCAACCTCGTTGCACATCGTTGTTACAATTCCTGGGAAACTTGACATGAATAGGAGAACTGCATATGATTGTGCAAAAGTGTTTAAGTGCTTGTATTTATTGATAAGCCTTAGTGTGTATATGTACAAACAAATCTTTCAGTGACGGATGAGCTCAGTTTGATTGCTGCCGAATGCAAAAGCTATTTATGATTTTTGCTCCTGTTGAATATTCCTCCTCCTGCGAGTGCCTTTTAAATCCGTGTGAACCAACAACCATGTGACCGGACGGCGACCAATGTATGACTGTGTAAATAGAGCAATTCAGAAATGTGTGATTCTTCTTTTATATTGCAATGTTTTAAATAAATGAAGTGTGAAGGTTTCTGTCCTGTGAGGCGGATTAAAGAGGTACAAATACTTCTCTGTGTACTTTGGTCTCTGTGTACTACGACCTCATCACTTCAGGTAGGTCACTTTACTTTAAACAGTCTATAATCTATAATATGGCTTTTTAATAACCTTTTGGGAAAACTAATATGCCGTACTTTACGATATATATAAGCGGTGTTTTAGTTTTTTGGTGACTTCTCACTTTTTGACACTGAACTGACTTTAATTCTATAATGTCATCATTGTAATTTATTTATAATAAGTAATTGTGTAATGTATCAAATGAACAATTTACTTTGACTGCTGGACGTCACTGAACACAATTACTTCTTTTCATGACTCAAACTAAACGGTAAAAATACTTTTTCTTCTGGTCGGTTTATTAAAACAAAAGTAAAGCGATACAAAGAATGAAGCTCCTCCTTCATACTAACGAGTTTGAAAAGGTTCTATCTCTAAGTCGTATGAACCCCTATCAGTTCTAATGTCTTATTTTATATTGTTTTAAGAATTTATTTGTGAAAATAAATCTTTTAAAAAAGTCACTTTTATAGCATATTTTGATCATAACTGAACGTCCAGCATGATATGAGCCAGATTCCCCAAAATGCCCCTGGAGCGGTCCAGAGTTTTTCCTTAACACACATCCTAATAACACCTTGATGGGGAGACTAGGACCTAAAGAATCTGAATCTGCAACAACGATCACAATAAAACCAAACATAGGAAGGAGTTTCAGTCCAAAAATTGTCGTTCGGTTCAAAAATGAATAATGTTATGGCAAAGCGTTGTCCCATGTAGGCCTGCTGGGGACCGACATGACCAGCAGCCTCCGGGTTGCTCTGTGGCTTCAGGGGCGCGAGCGGAGCAGGAAGCCCTCAG
>NC_136600.1:26478624-26521124 GCF_910589615.1 Taurulus bubalis
TATGTTTTGATATAAATTATCATTCTGACAGCATTTCTCTCTCTTTTCACTTTCTTAACAAACAATCCATTAATGAAGAAAATAATCAGCAGATTTAATCAATAATGAAAATAATCCTTAATTGAAAATGAGCTCAACCTACTACCGTAAAAGAATAGATAATATCTACAGCTTTTATACTACAACTGCATTGCATTGATTATGTTGAAGGATCATTTCTTCTTCTCTTCCTCTGAAGTCAAAACCTAAACGGAGAGAAAAAGCAACGAAGCACGAACCAAACCTTTTGGGGAAAAGAGCAGTTTTTTATTAAAAGTCATATACAAAAGGAATATTCCATGTTAGGATGCTATAAAGCGTCCATATGTACATTGTATCAGACACACACACACACACACACACACACACACACACACACACACACACACACACACACACACACACACACACACTTACAAAAAGACACCTTTGTTTATTTCATTTGGATGCATAGCTTTGAGTACAATTCTTTTCAGGGCTTTTATTTTGAAATTCAGGAACCAGAAGAGAAAACTGTAAAACTGACTCGAACCTGAAGTGACATACAAAAAAATATAAAACAAAACATTAAAACATCTGGATGTTTTCCCCCGTCGGCTCGAGTAAAGACTCCCTTTTATCAAATACCAGAGTTTTTAATAAATTGTACTCTCTGCCGGCTCAGACGCTCCACAAGTACACGAATAAAACTGCAAGTACACAAATAAAACTGCAAGTACAAGAATACAACTACATTCATCAGGCGGCGTGATGACAACATGGTCCTCTCGTTCTGACAAACAAAGAACTGCATTTAAAGAAAAGGAAGGGGAAATTAATCTGCCGGCTTTACTTTAGTATTTCCATTTCCTGCTACTTTATATATTTATATCTTTATACATCTCCGAGGGAAGTTTTGTACTTTTTTACTCAAACATTTATTTTATTTATTCAATTTTACTTTGCAGATTCAGATTATAAAAACTAAATATAATCAACTGATAAAGCATGTTTTAGTATATTTGTATTATTATTATTTTTTGAAACTTTGAAAAAGTAATTCCGCCTGATAATCCAAAACTATCAAAACCGGTTGTGAGATTTAAATAATTGTTAAAAAATACAGAAATAATTCTGTGCTGAACAAAGTAGCAGAAGAGCGCAAAATATTCAGCGATAATGTGAATACACCTTTAATAAAAACCTGAAACCTGCTGATGGTTTTGTGCTTTGACAACAGTTTAACAATAACTTTAGGGACTTTTTTTTTACTGGAAAAAAGAAAGAAATCCCCACAGGACCATATTTCAGAAAACATATGTACAATAGTAAAACGGTGAGAGACAAAACCATTTTTGGATTCCATTTACAATTATTGAACACAACCAGTTAGATAACGTTACGTTTGTGCGTCTGTTATAGCTAAGCTAGCTAGCTAGATAGCTATACAAGCTAACAGCTATGTTGGTGCGAGTCAAGAAAGTCGCAGATTTTTATAGATTTTTCGTATTATCACTTAGTTCTGTGTGACACCGCTCAGTGTCCCAAACCCCAACGTTAGCTTGGCTTAGCTTGCTAGCTAACTCAGCTATGTTCCAAACATAACATTATTTAGCTAGCTAGCCAACTAAGCTCTGTTCCAAACGAAACGTTTTCTAGCTAGCTAGCCATCTCAGCTATGTTCCAAACGTAATGTTATCTAGCTAGCTAGCAACTAAGCTCTGTTCCAAACATAACGTTATCTAGCTAGCTAGCCATCTCAGCTACGTTCCAAACGTAATGTTATCTAGCTATCTAGCTAACTCAGCTATGTTCCAAACATAACGTTATCTAGCTAGCTAGCTAACTCAGCTATGTTCCAAACATAATGCTATGTAGCTCGCTAGCTAACGTTATCTTAGCTGATGGGTTTCATTCAGCGACTCTTTCTATCAGTCGAGAAGACAAAGGAGTGAGAACTCTTCCTGCTTATCGCACATCTGATGGTGTGAATTAAAATGCAATAGCTTAAGTATACGGCACAATATGTAGAGTTAAAATACGTTCACTCTGTTTAAATCGTCTAAATCCCAGAACACGTTGGTTTTCAGCTGAAATTCAAGGTTTTAGGGTTCAGTAGCTTCACAAGCCGACCAGCTAGTAAAACAACAACACAAAAGCCCCCAAAGCGACGCCACCCGGCACGCTGAGTATAAAAATATATTCTGTCATCTGAAAACCATCCGGTCTATTTCACCCCGAGCGTTTCACAAACAGCTTTTATTTTTACGTATTTAAATGTTTTTTTTACCCGCAAAACCAGAGTCCATAGTGCAACAGGAAGGTAGAAAAGAGGGAAGTAAGAGCTGGTTATTATGTTTGTTGGAGGTTAGTCTGCAGCGACGTGAAGCTCCTGAAGAGGATTTCTCAGTTTGGGGGGTGCATATATATATATATATATATATATATATATATATATATATATATATATATATAAAAGAAAAAACAAGATGAAAATGCCCTTAAAGAAGAAGTTCTCTTTGTAAGATTCACCTGAAGGCCTTGAACCAGAATCCTTCTCTCACCCACAACATCATTTGACGGTAATATTCCTCCAGAAAGAAAGAAAAATCTGCTTTTACTCTGAAAGTCCACAAGTTCAGGAGCTAAAGCCGGCGACCCGCAAAACTGCCGACAAACGAAATGAAACTTAAAACTTAAATAAATAAAGAGGACGTGTTGAAGCTCTGTGTTCTTCTCTTTGTTTCTTTAAAGCTGGTTTTTCCCACATGAAGAAGCACCCGATGAACCCACAGTCCCTGAACGCCACACGGAGGAGCCGAGCCGGCGCTCACGTCGTTCGGAGGTTTTTTAGGGATTTGACGGCGGACAGCGAGGTGATCCCCGTCTTCGTTAGCCAGATTTTTATAGAGCTAAAATATAGAGCGAAAACTATTTTGTTATTAGTAATTTTTCAATCGTAAATTCTTCTGGATGCTTCTTTGCTTCTTTTGTCCTCTGTGATGAATAAACATGTTGAGACTCGACTCCGGCTGGCTGGAACGTCGTGGTCTGCATTTCTTCAGCTAACTTCAGCAGTTCTGGTTCAAATCCAGAATGCGTGAAATGCATTCTGGGTAAACCGGTTTGTTTCTGTTGCATCACAAACTAAATATTTCTGAGCTCAAGACGTTCGCTTCACTCACAGTTTCCTGTTTGCTGAGCGGTTACAGGTCCCGCCTTCAATCAGGGCCAGCAGCCAATCAGGGCCGAGGATTTTGAGTGTCACCACCACAGGTGTTTCAATTTTTGTTGTCGTTGTGGCTGATTGGTCCTCAGGGCTGAGTGGGCGGGACATCTATTGTGACCTTTTCTCTTCTTCATATTATTGCACATTTAATGACTTTTCAATTTTTTTTGTTCTTTTTCCATTTCTTTAACAAGAAACAAACGTCAGCAAACATTTTCTTCTCTTTCTCGCGTTCTTTCCTCTTCGTTGCTTCTTCTAAGTCCCCGACGTGAACTTCAATCTGAGCTTTAATCGTCCAGAAGAGCGAAAAATATCTGTTAGTGCCGACGTGGAGAGTTTACTTTCAGAATAACACGTTTAGAACGCAGAACTGAACACGTCTGCTCCGAGGAACGTGAATCTGGCCTCGACAATATAAAAATAAGGATGTTTATTTATAAAAGTCTCCGATTCAAATTAAATTCCAAATTGTGCGCAACACACAAGCAGGGTTTCTTTTGAATTGGGCTTCAGTGTGATTCGTTAATTTAGCAGACATTTGCAATATAAAAATGTTCTTTTTTTTATACTAATAGTGTGCGACTCGTCCCGTTTTTGTACTCTGGTTTCGTTTCGGATGTGAACGCAGCTCCAAGTCCCTCGCTAAAGAATCGGAATCTGCAACAAAAATCACAATAAAACAAAGCATTGGGTGTTAGGAAAGAGTGTCAGTCAAAAAACTGTGTTGTTCGGTTCAAAAATGGAAAAAAATATCATTTTATGGCAAAACATTGGCCGATTTGGGCATGCTGGGTATCGACATGATCAGGAGCTTCCGGGTGTGCTCTATGACTCGGAGCTGCGTTCACGTCCGAAACGAAACCAGAGTGGCGAGGGACTCAGATCTGCGGCGGCAGTGCCCCCCCTAGTGGTGGTGTGGTGGGTGGCGCCCCCTAGTGGTGGTGTGGCGGGCGGCGCCCCCTAGTGGTCGTGCGGCAGTTCCCCCTAGTGGTGGTGCGGCAGGCGCTCGTGACTGTGGCTCCTCTGCATGTAGGCCACGGCGTCCTGGTACGTGAGGGCCAGCTGGGGCCGGTCGTACAAGTCGCTCAGCGCCTGGAACTTGGGGCCCCACCGCGACAGCCTGTCGGCCGCGAAGCCGCCGCCATCCTCGTCCTCCTCGTTCGCGCCCCCGTCCTCGTCCATGAGAATGTTCCCGCGCGATGCGGCCGACCCCAGCGAGCTGAGGCTTCCCGCCGCCGACCCCTCGCCCTCCACGTGCCACACCTGGCAGGCGTCCGGCGGCAGCGCCGCGGCGTCGTGGTCCGCCTCCCAGACGATGCGCGCCACGTAGCTCTGGAAGTCCACGCGGGAGCGAGAGTCCGCGTGGCCGTCGCTGGCGGCGTGCTGCTGGTGGAGGAGGTGGTGTTGGTGGTGTTGGTGGTGTTGGTGGGTGCTGAGGTGTTGGTGGGTGCTGAGGTGTTGGTGGGTGCTGAGGTAGGGAGCGCCGGAGCTGCAGGAGGAGCCGGACGGGTGCACCTCCTCCTGGGACCCAGGGGAGGACTTGATGAGCGGGGCCGTGGTGCAGGACGAGGACTGAGAAAGACTGGAACCCAGAGGACGCTTCAGCTCGGTGATGTCGTAGCCGTTCTGGAAGGAGGTAAGGAGGTTAGGGAGGAGGGAGGTAGGAGGTGAAGGAGGAAGGAGGTAAGGGAGGAAGGAGGTAAGGGGATTTAGAAGTCTTCATATATACACATATACTTATTTTAGATACATAGAGAGACATACAAGTCTTAAGATCTCGTCCGCCCTTCACCCTGGTGGCCCATTCACCATGGTAACCAGTGACCTGGTTAAAACCTGAAAGGGTTTTTACTATCTTTATTTGGGGAGTTTTTCCTGAACCGATGTGAGGTCACATGTTGGGCTATATAAAATAAACTGAATTGAATTGAATTGACCTGTGTCTATGAAGCAATAGCTGCTCTCAAGTATGTCAAAAATACAGAAATGACTCCTCAATAACCTCAATAACACATCTTACTACTGGTAATGTTGGCATATTTATATATATATACATATATATATACATATATATGTATATATATATATATATATATATATATATATATATATATATATATAATGTACCTCAATAACCTCAATATCACATCTCTCTACCGGTAATATATATATTGCGACGTCTTTCGGCAGTAGTCGCCACACCATCAAGATTTCTTGCGAAATTAAAGCTGTTATGTAAAGAGTGTGTGTGCGTGTGTGTGTGTGTGTGTGTGTGTGTGTGTGTGTGTGTACCTGGTCCTGCTCGCCCCCCCCCTCCTCGTTGTAGTTCAGGATGTTCTCTCTGATGTCCTCCCAGCTCTCGTGTTCAGCGGGGATGTGATAAACTCCTCTCTTCCTGAACTTGTTACGGCTTCCTTTCTGGTTCCAGACCGTCACCGCCACCAGCACCGCTGCACACACACACACACACACACACACACACACACACACACACACACACACACACACACACAGTGTTAATGTGCACCACCGGGACGGTTTCACTTCCTTCCTGCACGTTTCAGGCTCATTGAAGCTCGTTTGGCCTCGACATGTATTCATATATATTTGAGTTATTCAGAAACATCTGTTATTATTAGTTATTTATTAGTTAGTTAGTGGAATCGTTAACATCTTTAAACTCTGTGAGACACCGGGTCCTCTTCAGGGGGAGCAGGAAGCAAGGGCTGATGGGAAATTAAGTCTTATTCACTGGAACAATTCTTAAAAGGATATATTATGTGTACTATATATTATTATTATTTTTTTTAAATTGTATTATTAAGAAGAGGAAGAAGAAGATGAGGAAGAGGAAGAAGAGTGTATAGATCAAAGTGTCATTGTTCTTATAGATTTTATTTGTAATTTATTACATTTCACATCATTTTATTGTCTCTATGGTCTCAAATGCATTTGATTTGTTTCATTAATTTGTTGTTCACAGTTCTCTTTGAACCTCACTACCTCTAAAAGGTGCCACACGGATAAAGATTGATTGATTGATGACAGTTTTTATTGTATGAATTGACTGTTTAAAACACACAAAAGTCACACAATAACACCAACAGTTGGAGGCTAAAGTCTCTGGCTTCGTCTACACTTCTCTGCTGGCCCTTTAGCTCCTCTGATGTCCTCAATGACATTCAGACTTTACGTAACTAGAACCTCTCTCTGTGTTCACGATCAATAATCGCTAATGGGAAAAACAAAACGTATTGATCACAACTGTTCAGAACAAAAGGTCCTCAGAGGTCAACTGGGTCTCACTGGGGACCTTTTTAGAATATTAGAATAATCTTTTTACGCGTTTGACTGATTTATATATTCTGCAATCGTAAAAAAAAAAACTGTTGTAATATTAAATGTTAGTTGAAATAAGTTCACTTATTAAAATAAAATAAAATAAAATTGTTTTTTGTTGTCACTAGTTCTTCTATTTACCCCCCCCCCCCTCCCCCCCCCAGGAAATAGTGCAATTTCTTTTAAACATAAAAGTAAAATTTCTCACTGTTTTTTATCACCAAAAACAGTAAAACAATAAGTAGGCTCTTTATAGGGAGGAAGGAAGTAAGGAGGTAAGGGAGGTAAGGGAGGAAGGAGGTAAAGGAGGAAGGAGGTAAGGGAGGAAGGAGGTAAGGGAGGAATGAGGTAAGGAAGGAAGGAGGTAAGGCAGGTAGGAGGTAAGGGAGGAAGGAGGTAAGGGAGGAAGGAGGCAAGGAAGTAAGGAGGTAAGGAAGGAAGGAGGTAAGGAAGGAAGGAGGTAAGGCAGGTAGGAGGTAAGGGAGGAAAACAGTAAAACATTAAGCGGGCTCTTTCATTCTTTAACTGTCCTTCATGACAAACTCTCTTACCGAAGAAGACGAGCAGACACATGCTGATGGCCAGGATGGAGCTGGGGCTGAGGGCGGCCAGCCGGTGACCTTTGACCTGACCCAGCTCGCAGCGCTGGCCGCTGAAGCCGTCCTGGCACCGGCACCGGTAGCTGTCGGCCGACAGCGCCTGGCAGACGCCGCCGTTGCGGCAGGAAGAAGCTCCGCAGGGCGACGGCACGCAGCGCTGCTGACCGGAGTCCTCCGTCACGGTCACCTGACCGCCGGGGCACCTGGGAAACGTAGAGTAGAGAGTAGAGTCAAAGACGTCAGAAAAAAACCAGTGATTTGGGATCAGGAGGCAATTCTCTCTCCTGACCACCAGGGGGCGACTCCTCTGGTTGTATAGAAGTCTATGCTTCATGTGTTAAAGCTACATTCTCTCTCCTGACCACCAGGGGGCGACTCCTCTGGTTGTATAGAAGTCGATGCTTCATGTGCTAAAGCTGCATTCTCTCTCCTGACCACTACTACTGTCTCTTACTTGCACTGGTGTTTCCTCCACAGGTCGATGCAGCGCAGCGGGCTGCGGCACGGTCGGCCGCTGCAGGCATCGCTGGAGCACCCCGGGGTGACGCCCCGCCTCTCCAGCACCGTCACCGAGTCCTGGCTCCGCCCGTCCAGAGGCAGCACCTGAGCGTTAAAACGAACGTCCCGCAGACAACCTGCGAGACGGAGAAACGTATAATATGTCAAATCAGCTGGTTTACTTTATGTTTACTGGAACTAATCAAGAGGAGGAAGAGGAGGAGGAGGATGAGGGGGAGGATGAGGAGGGAGAAGAAAATAGGAGGAAGAAAAGGGAGAGGAGGAGGAGGAGGAAGATGAGGAGAAAGAGGAGGTTCATTAAATGAAGAAACCAGTAGAATCCAGAACCAGAACCAGAACTCACCCTGAAAGTCGGCCTTGTCTCCGGCGTTCGGCTCTCCGCCGACCTCCACGCTGGCCGGGTGAAGCAGGATCTCCCGCCGCCGCCCCAGCCGGGCCTCGACCTCCCGCGAGCCGCCGCCGCGCTCCAGCCGCAGCCGGAACATGTTGTCATGGCGATCGAGGCCGACCAGCACCCACTGACCCACGTCCACCCGCTGGCCCGGGAGCCGCAGGGAGCGGGCGCCGTCACCCAGGTCCACCCGAACGGAGAGGTGGCCCTCCGTGATCTGAGAGAGGGAGAGAGAGGGAGTGAGACATCGATGACAGGGTCTCCGTGAGGTTAAAGGTCAGCGCGTACTGACCTCCAGCACGATGGACTCTCTGGCCTCTCTGGACGTCACGGAGAGCAGCGTCCCCGAGGAGGAGCGCGTCCGGAGGAGCAGCTGAACGCTGGAGCGCCGAGAGCTGCCGCCTCCTCGCAGCTGGAGACGCACCACGCTGCCGGAGTCGAAGGAGAACTCTGGGACGACTGAGGAGGAGGAGGAGGAGGAGGAGAAGTAAATTTCCTTTCAAAATAAACTTCCATCCTCACAGGAAACAAAGATGGCGGTTAAAGAACTAAAAGTACAAAACGTTGACATCTGGGCCGATTCTCAATACCAAGTACGCTAAGTCCAGACTGAGTAGCAGTTGTCACTCAATAAAATATTTGAGAACCATTCAATCCGTTGTGTGCTGGTCTTTGTGCGAGGGGAAACACCACGGGCGCAACGGGAACACGTTAACCTGGCGCCCAACGTGGGGCCCCTTAAAGAAAGCACATGAAGAGGAACGAGCAAAACCCAGATCTGCCCACCGCTGGGGCCGATGCTGGGTGGGATCGCAGCGATGCAGCGGGACCAGGCGGAGGCAAACCGGCACTTCCTGGAGGCGTTCCTGTCCCGGGCAAATACTGACACCCTTCCCAACCCACGGGTGGTCCCTCAAACACCATGGCAGGAGTGCTGGAGGTGCGGGCGGCCCGGACACTTCCGGAGGGAGTGTCCACTGATGGAAGTGGGCCAGGTGATTTGGGTTGCCGGCTCTCCAACACCCTCCCCGGTCCGGGGGCGACATACCGTGTTCCGGTAAGGATCCAGGGGGGTACGCATCAGGCAATGGTGGATTCAGTTGGTGCGCGTCCTGCCTGGAGTGTCAATTGGTAAACCAACCGGCCATTCCGAGGGCGCCTTTGCGTCCTCTGCCATTAATGGAGGTGCCGTTCGAGCGAATAGCCATTTCACCGGAGCGCACGCGGATACCGCTTTGTGTTAGTCCTGGTGGATTACGCAACACGATATCCGGAGGCAGTGCCGTTGCGCAACATTTCTGCAAAGAGTGTCGCGCAGGCTCTGTTTCAGGTCATCTCCCGAGTCCGAATCCCGAAAGAGATTCTGACTGACCAGGGCACCTCGTTCATGTCAAGAACACTGAGAGAACTTTACGGGTTACTGGGCGTTACATCTATACGGACCAGTGTGGTCTGGAGGAGCGTCTGAATAAGACTTCAGAACACAAGTCCATGAGAACACAAGGACACAAGAACACACAAGAACACAAGGACACAAGGACACAAGAACACACAAGAACACAAGAACACGAGAACACAAGAACACAAGAACACAAGAACACACGTACAGATAAGAAACGTCCCTTGGCTTCTTGTTGGACTTGTTTATAGTCTTTTTACTTCCTGGTTCAAGATGATGTGAATTACATATGACGTGGTTTCATGGGACATCTACAAAGAACACACACACACACACACACTCACTCACCGCTGTCACACTTGTGTCCGGTGAATCCCGGGTGGCACTCGCAGCTGAAGGAGCCCCAGTCGGCGAGGCAGGAGGCTCGAGCGCCGCAGGACGGACCGGACGCCGTCACGCACACGCCGTCTGTCAGCCGGCAGCCCGGAGCGCTGTCCACCTCCTCACCTGGGGACGCCAGGTCGTACACCTGAGGGGACATGAGGAGGCGTGAGAGAGACACCTGAGGACACGAGGAGGTGTGAGAGACACCTGAGGACACAAGGAGGTGAGAGAGAGAGACACCTGAGGAAACAAGGAGGTGAGAGAGACACCTGAGGACATGAGGAGGTGAGAGAGACACCTGAGGACACAAGAAGGCGTGAGAGACACCTGAGAACACAAGGAGGTGAGAGAGAGACACCTGAGGAAACAAGGAGATGTGAGAGACACCTGAGGACAGAAGGAGGTGAGAGAGAGACACCTGAGGAAAGTTACCTGGCTGTCCACCACCAGGTTGCGGATGCAGCCGGTGAAACTGCGATAACGTCGATGAGGAGAAGTTTCCTTCACTCCTCCAAGCTGAAGAGGCTGGAAGACATTCAGGTACCTGAGGAAGATGAGGAGGAGGAAGAGTATTTAGATCAAAGCGTCCCTACATTAGATTTAAATATGTAGTCCAGGTTCTCCAGGTTCTCACCTCTGCTCTCCGGGCGTCTCTCCTGAAGCTCTGCAGCCGGACTCGTCCCCCCCACACTGGTCCAGGATCAGCTGGACGACCTACAGGCGGACACACACACACACACACACACACACACACACACACACACACACACACACACACACACACAAACACACAAACACACTGAATCTTCTGGACGATCTGGGCTTTCATCACATCAATTTTATTTTTTTCTACGTGTCTTATTTAAAATCGGATATGAGGAGAGGAGAGGAGAGAGGAGGGAGGAGAGAGGAGAGAGGAGAGAGGAGAGGAGGAGTCGCTACCTTTCCATCGCTCAGGATGTCGAGGCGATGCCAGCGCTGGTCGGTGACGGTGGATTCCAGCGTCAGTGTCAGCGTTCCTGATCCGTGGTTGATGCTCAGAGCCGGAACGCCGTTCCTCACCTCTGAAAGAGGAGGAGACTCTTTAGTTCTGCTTCCACAGAGAAACCACACGAGTGGAGCGAGCTGGAGACGCTCCACATCCTCTGCTTCCACAGAGAAACCACGTGAGTGGAGCGAGCTGGAGACGCTCCACATCCTCTGCTTCCACAGAGAAACCACGCGAGTGGAGCGAGCTGGAGACGCTCCATATCCTCTGCTTCCACAGAGAAACCACACGAGTGGAGCGAGCTGGAGCGAGCTGGAGACGCTCCACATCCTCTGCTTCCTGTCTGGGAGCTCTGAGGACTGTTTGTCTCAAGAAAACCTCAAAACCTCCTTTGATCCCAAACGTCCGGATCGACCTCCTCATGAGAAGTATTTTATCGTCAAAAACACAGGAAGGAAAACGTCTCTATCGTCCTCCTGAGAAAACCTCCGGTCCCTTCTTCGGTTTATTATTTATGAACGTTGCTATTTTTATTTATCATTTGTTATATTGTTGCATTGTAACTTGTCATTAATGCCACACATTTAAATGATTTAAATGATTAATCAAAGGTTGTGCCGCCAACAAAAGCTCCCAATAAATATTTATATGTATCTGAACAAAAAGAAAGAAGTTGTTTCTTCCTGCTGTGTTAAAGTTAAAGTGATGCAGTGTAGTGAGCGATGAAGTCTGAAACACGGAACCTGCGTTCTCTCTAATGTCCACCAGGGGGCGACCTGCCAGTTGCATGACAAACAGTCTTATTAAAATAAACTTCCATCTTTACAGGAAACAAGTTAGTTAAGTTTAGACAACAAAACTACGTAATTATGTTCAATAAAAGACACACAGGAACCTTATCCATTTTCTGCAGGTGCTCTGTGTAGAACTTGGCCTCTAGATGAAAACCTTCGATCTTTGATTAATTATTACGATGTTATGCAAACCCAAACTGGAAATCCTGGAGGCCGAGACGCGCTCAGATTACAGGTAAATGCCGTTATAACGTCGTTAACGGTGAACTCACCCACGGCGATGAAGTCCTCTGGCTCCCCGGAGTGGGCGGGGCCGAGCGGCCCGTCGTACAGCAGCAGCCCGTCGGGCGACTCGGCCAGGAACTCCAGGGAGACGCGGCTCTGGAAGCAAAGCATGATGGGAGGGAACCAGGCGTAGCCCCGCCCACCGAAGCTGCGTTTGGTCTGCTGGCACTCGGGCCCGTCGAACATGGACGGACAGTTACACCTGAGAGGGAGACACAGTTATTTCATGTTATCACCGGAAGATTCTTTATGCATTATGTTGAGATCTGAGTGAAGTTGAGGATCCATAAATATCAGGACCGGCTTCTGAAGACACAATGGTTCAAAGAGATGATCTAAAATGTGGAAAATTGTAAATAAATCATCTCAGATTCTTCTAACTGCTGACACATAAAACATATGCATGTCAGGGCGAGAGACACGACTCAAGAGTTAAGTTAAAATCCTATTTAAATGTTTTGTTCCATACTATTTATTACTTTCTGTCGTCGTTATCGCACTAAATAAAGCTTTTTTTTCACACTGACAGGATACAAACTCCCTCCTTTGTTATATTCTGATTTTATTCAGTATTTTTTGGGGTCATTAAAACATCACATTTTATTTATATTTCGTCTAAAGAATATATTTGGAAGTGTTTTTTTCTGCAGGTCTCAAACCCACAAACAGAACGCGACCTGTTCTCCATCTGAAGCGACGCAACACGTTCAAAATACTTTCAGCACTTTTCTTTTCAGACGTGCAACATTAATTCAAATGACCCGAGAGACCAAATCCACCAGAAAACACAGTTTATTTATTATAATTCTGTTAATTAAAAGTAACTGCGGTGAATATTCATCTGTGTTAAAAGGATTTAAATTTTCTTTTAGAGCGTAAGAAAGAGAAGAGAGGAACCGTCTGTCAGACTGAACTGAGTTTCATATTAAAAACATTAAAATGATCATTAAAATACACGAAGAAGGAGATTTGAGCTGGAGGAACCTCTCCGCTCTTAAAACATCACGCAAAAGAAAAGAGGATTAAAAAACAGTTAAGAATTAATTAAAGACAACAGCAAACAGAAAAGTCTTTAATCTAGATTTAAAGGAGCTGAGGGTCTCTAAGGTCAATAAACATGCAAACAGATAATTAGGAATATTGTCTTTTTTTTCGGAATCAGGGCAAAAATAAAACTGAATATTTGGTAAGAAACCCTTTTCTTGCTATAATAAAGCTTTTATTGGCAATAATATCTGTAGTTTCCACATTATGTGACATTCCCATCTGCACAGTTATATCTGGTCCTGGCTGCATGAGTGGAAAATTAAAAATAAACCAGAGACAGAACCGGATCCAGGACTTCCCTCAGACCCGTACCTGTAGCCCAGCGGTCCGTCCTGGCAGGTCCCCCCGTTGAGGCAGGGGCTGGCGGTCTGGGCGGAGCACGGCAGGTGGACCGCCTCTCGGCCCCGGCAGCCGCACCGCGCCGCCGTGGAGGCCGCCAGCGACACCAGCGAGGTGTTGCCGGTGCTGAGCGCCACGGGGGCGGAGCTAAAGGAAACCTCGCTGCTGCAGCCACCGGACGCGCCGCCGGACGCGCCGCAGGCGGCGGATGGACATTCGTCGACGCCCACCTGAGAGATTGACGCCCCCAACGCGGCCTCCAG
Organism: Taurulus bubalis; assembly: GCF_910589615.1. Taxonomy (NCBI): domain Eukaryota; kingdom Metazoa; phylum Chordata; class Actinopteri; order Perciformes; family Cottidae; genus Taurulus; species Taurulus bubalis. The sequence continues at coordinate 26,492,219 of NC_136600.1, forward strand.
CTGCAAGAGAGGCGGGAAATAAGGTATTAGAAATGTTTCCGCACCAAGCTAACAATGAGTACATCGCGAGCTAGCATAGCATGAAGCTAACGGAACTAAATCTAGCCCGAAACGACAACTACAAGGAAAGTAAATGCGACTTAAATATAACCAACAGAAGCTAAATTATGAAAATAAAACTGATGTTTCTCTATGTGAAGTATAGACCATGTCATGTAAATCCGATGCCGCGTGGCTGATTTCCTTTCGCCAGTAGGTGGCGCTATAACAATGTGAACATTTCTTCATGTACATGTGATCAGGCCTGGACCAGCATCATGCATGAGACATTTTGGGCGGATTGCATCATGCATCTAGGAGATACAACAGATTTATATTTCTAAAACATAGCAAACCGCACAAAATGGGTGTGTCTTAGGGTCCACGCCACGTCTAGGCCGTTCACCGAAAGCGCGCAATTAGCACAACTTAAGCTCATAAGGGTCTTGAGACCATTCTTGAATAGAATTAAAGTCGATCGCATACATATTCTAGGAGGAGTTTGTGAAAGTACAAACGCTGAAAATGGCGAATAATGACAAAAATGCCCAAAACGTCATTAATAAATACATGGAGAAATGTCTGTACTTCATGTAAATGTTAACAGGTTACGCTGCACGACTCAATGATTCTTGGCGTTTTGTTAAAAGCCTTCATGAGATCTCCATGAGGTCTTCTCTGCTGTTGTCTCTCAAAACAGAAAACAGATCTTAGCTCAACATTGAGCATTAATTGAGAGCCGTATCAAATCTACAACCTCGTTTATAAAGATGTGTAGAGGAAAGCAGCTCACTGCTCCACTAACACTGACACAACCTGATCTCACACATCTCACTCGTTCTGTTTCACAGGTTGAACGTTGTTGTTTTCATCATGAAAATATATTCAGATTCAGAACATTGTCCTTCCTCCAAAGTGGGGCGTGACAGAAAAGGTTTTAGATCCACAGTTCTAACCTGAGATAATTAAAGACGCGCCTTTCTTCTGCAGCATCTGATGCTGGAATTATTTATAACCACACTGTGTGTGGCATTCATCCTCAATACTTTGCTCATATATTTCATTAAATACGCTGCATCACAGATTCAGAGCCTTTTGGATGATTTTTGCTGATTTTCAGTGTTTTAACATTGTTGTTTTTTCTAAATACAAATATATACATTTGGGCTGCAACATATTTTAAAATTATTTTCATTATTCTATATTTTTCCAGGTTAATCGATTGATGGTTTAGTCCGTAACATGTACGAAACGATTAGAGAAAATGACTCCAAGAGTCCATCAAGATGTCTTCAAAATGCTTAAAGACAACAGACACGTTTCACATCAGCTGTTAGTCAACGAGTGAATTACAGCTTGGATTATAGATACGTATTCTTATTGTCTAAACCTAGCAGAGTGGTTTCCTGCAACGGCAGAAGTTTATTTTGAAAAGACTGTTTCCTGTAAAGACAGAAGTTTATTTTGAAAAGACTGTTTCCTGTAATGACAGAAGTTTATTTTGAAAAGATTGTTTCCTGTAATGACAGAAGTTTATTTTGAAAAGACTGTTTCCTGTAATGACAGAAGTTTATTTTGAAAAGACTGTTTCCTGTAATGACAGAAGTTTATTTTGAAAAGACTGTTTCCTGTAATGATCATAAATTGATGGAAACTCATGAAAAGTGAAGCGTAACTTTTCTTCACACTTTGTTGAAGAAGCGTCTGTAGAACTCAGAGGAGAAAACATAAAACAACATGTCGTCTTCTTCTTCTTCTTCTTCTTCTTCTTCTTCTTCTTCTTCTTCTTCTTCTTCTTGTCTCATCTGTGAGTCTTTATTCTTTAATTAGCTTCAGTTTATTTTTAATTGTGCTTTTCTTTGGCACTTTAATGATTGTTTTCATGCTGTTATCAACGCCATCAAAATCAGCTGAGAGCCTGTGAGCGTGCATGTCAAATGTTGTGTGTGTGTGTGTGTGTGTGTGTGTGAAGAGACGTGTCATCACGCCGTGTTCTCCTTCTCACATGCGTGTGAACCGGTACGTGTTAAGAGTCCCTCAGTGCCGACTGGAAGGCTCAGATGAAGTGTGAACGTGACGTTTAATTAAAGTGTAATAATCTGCTTTTACACTAATTTAATATCTTTTGGTTAAATGAACAGAATAAGAATAATATATTTTAACTTTTAACTTTCCCTTAAATTTCTTAAAATTCTCCATAAAAAAGATTCCCATCAAAACTTTTCATCATTGAATTGAAGTGATCCGTTTGTGATGATTTCGTCCCGTTGGACCTGTCAGCTCTCCTCACCTGTCCCGCCTCTCCTCACCTGTCCCGCCTCTCCTCTCCTCACCTATCCCGCCTCTCCTCACCTGTCCCGCCTCTCCTCTCCTCACCTGTCCCGCCTCTCCTCTCCTCACCTGTCCCGCCTCTCCTCTTATCACCTGTCCCGCCTCTCCTCTTATCACCTGTCCCGCCTCTCCTCTCCTCACCTGTCCCGCCTCTCCTCTCCTCACCTGTCCCGCCTCTCCTCTCCTCACCTGTCCCGCCTCTCCTCTTATCACCTGTCCCGCCTCTCCTCTCTTCACCTGTCCCCCCTCTCTTCACCTGTCCCGCCTCTCCTCACCTGTCCCGCCTCCCCTCCCCTGTCCCGCCTCTCCTCACCTGTCCCGCCTCCCCTCACCTGTCAGCTCCCCTCACCTGTCAGCTCTCCTCACCTGTCAGCTCTCCTCACCTGTCCCGCCTCTCCACACCTGTCCCGCCTGTCTTCACCTGTCCCGCCTCTCTTCACCTGTCCCGCCTCCCCTCCCCTGTCCCGCCTCTCTTCACCTGTCCCGCCTCCCTTCACCTGTCAGCTCCCTTCACCTGTCAGCTCCCCTCCCCTGTCCCGCCTCCCCTCACCTGTCAGCTCCCCTCACCTGTCAGCTCCCCTCACCTGTCCCGCCTCCCCTCACCTGTCAGCTCCCCTCACCTGTCCTGCCTCAGCTCCCCTCACCTGTCCTGCCTCAGCTCCCCTCACCTGTCCTGCCTCTTCTCACCTGCGCTCTGTTAGCCGCTGCGTATCCGAGCAGCTTCTCCGTTGTTGACCCGCGAGCTGAGAACCAAACGTCCAGCTCCTTCTCGCCCGGCCGGCCGGCGTCGCCCACCGAGAAGATCTGAACGTCCAGCGGCAAAGTCTGCAGCAGGTCGGCCAGCGCCCGACCCAGACGGGAGAACGGACTCCCTGCTCCTCCTCCTGCTCCTCCTCCACTGCTGAAAAACTCCTCCACCGTCATGTCTGCAGGAGAGAGGAAGAGGAGGATGAGGAGGAAGAGGATGAAGAGGAGGAGAAGGAGGAGGATGAGGAGGAACAGATGTATTTATCAGCAGGGCAGTCAAGACAAAATACAATGTGATATTCATACTTATAATAATAAAATAGAAGAAAGGGTGAAAAATAATGAAAGAAATGAAGTAACGACAGAAAGAAGGAAGGAAGGTTAGAATGAAAGACAAAAATAAGTAAGTAACGAGGGAAGAAAAGAGGGGACAAAATAAGGAAGGAAGGAAAAAAGAGAGGAGATAGGAAATGAAGAGAAAGAAAGACAGGAAGTGAGGATGAGGAAGGAAGGAAAGAAGATGAAGGAAAGAAAAGAAATTAAAGAAAGAAATAAAGGAAGATCATTGTGAAAAGGTGAAATTATAAAGGGAATATTTCCCATCATGCAGCGGGGCGAGGGACTCACTGTGGACCCGGAGCGAGGCGGCGTTCCTCAGGGCGTCCGGCTGCAGCGCCCTCACCTCCACCTGAGCCGTGGAGCTGACGTCGGGCCAGGTGAGGTCCGACACGCGCACCTGCAGCCGGTACGAGCCGGGGGGGGCGCCGGGCCTCAGGCTGAGCCGACCCGAGGTCCGGTTCAGGCCGAACCACCTGGGGAGAGACACAGTTAACTTCTATACAACCAGAGGAGGGCCGGGCCTCAGGCTGAGCCGACCCGAGGTCCGGTTCAGGCCGAACCACCTGAGGAGAGACACAGGTACTAAAGGGTCACCTTCTATTAGCTATTTATTTATTTTATTTATTAATTTTATTCATTTATTTCAATTATTTATTTAATTTTCTTTATTTTTCTTTATTTAATTTAATTAATTATTTCTTTCAACAGATGTTACAAAATATTTTAGACTATTTGTATTAATGCAATATGTAATATTTATATATAAATATTAGTATATGCTAGTATAGTATACATATTTTTTATATATTTATTTATACTGCACATTTTTTATATGGCCATATTAGGCCATTAGAGAAAATACCGCTTCTATACAACCAGAGGAGTCGCCCCCTGGTGGTCAGGAGAGAGAATGCAGCTTTAACACATGACTCTTTGGCTTCACTTTAAGAAGTTGTCTCCTGGTCCTCTGGCAGCACCAGTTGGATCTTCTGTCCATCTCAACTTCTCTTCTTCAAACACTGAGAGGAGGAGAACGAGGAGACGTAACGTTTTGGATCAACCCCAAACCAACGGGAGGTCTCTCCTCTTCAAAGTGCACCAATGTTTGTTCGTAAGATGCGCCTGGAGAACAAATTGCCATCCGCCGCCCGCTTCAGGACGGTAGAACCCTCGCCGGCGGTTCCCTCGCTTCCCTTGGTTCCCTTTGTCTCGTTAACAGGAGGCGGCGAGGAGCTCAATCAGGCTTTTGTTTCAACGCCGTCCGACCGAAGCCTCATCAAACACAACGAGCTTCACTGGGAATCTTCAATACGGCGCCTTATGAAGTATTAATAGCTGCTCCTGACAAGTCAGATCCTTCTTCACTCCGTCTTTGGTTCTAACCTTCAAACTGCCTGTTCCTCCTCTTTGTTCTGCCTCCTCCTCTCTATATTTCATGGGCTTTATTTTTCCCTTTCTCTTGTCTTCTGGCTGCGTGTCACATGAAGGGGATCAAACCCTTCGTCACGTCTTCACCTCCGTCGTGTTCTCCCTTTGGTTTGTTTTCCCGGAAAGCTTCCGGTCCTCGTGAAGGAGCGAGAACCCACGACGACAGGCTGTGTCTTTGTTCATAACCGAGAGGTCGCAGGTCGATGCTCAACACAGGAAACGGTTCGGGTCGAGATAGAAGTCCTCGAGCTTTCAACAAAGAGTGAAAAGACTCAGAAATATGAATGAATCTCGTTATTAACCCGTAAACCCGTTTATTCCATCACTTTAAATGTTCACGCCGCAAAGCATTGTGGGGCGTCATGATCTCGTTTCCCCTGGTGAAGGAAGGTCCAGTGTTTCCTAGTGTAGTGGGGAACGCTCCCCAGAGAAGGGTTTTGAACGCAGCCCTATATAAAGGCACCTGTTTTCATGGCCTCTTTCCTTTTGGTCCCTGTCCGGGTCCTGTGGTGAGTTTTAGATATTATTTTATGGTTAGTAGTCTGAATCTTAATTTGTATGTTGCAGCATGGTGTTAGCCTTTAATCTCTGTTTAGCATTTGTAGGTTCACCTTCTGCTGTTTTGCCTGTTTTGTCTTTTAGTGTTGATGATTGTCTTCTATTCCTTTTAATAAACTTCTGGTTAATCTTATAAAACACGTCTCTGGCCCAATATCAGTAATATATCTGTGTCCTGAACAAATTCTAAAAACTGAATTTTAGGATTGTTAAACTTTTGTTTCTTGGGGTGCAAGGCCCCAGGTGGCGTTGTTGGTTCCCTTCCCTTCCCCTAAGACCTCGTCACACTAGGCTGAAGGAGCTGAGGAAGGAAGCATTGAAGCTCCTTCCTTTGTCTCCTTTGTTGTTTGTTTTCCTATCTCTACCTCCTTTTCCTCTCCTCCTCTCACCTGGATGGTTTCCCCTGGAACTGGAACACTTTGTCGCTCCAGTCGTCGAGGTCGGGGCACTGAACTCGTCCGAGTGTCGTCGTCATGAGAACGCCTGCCGGGAACCAGAGAGGAGTCAGTTGTGTTCAGGAGGCCAGATGTGCACTTATTAAAATTGCTCGCAGAAGGAGGGGGCCCTTCTAAAATAATAATAATAATAATAAATGTGAACGCAGCTGTCATCTCTTTAGCTGTGAATCAGCTGCCTTTTGAGCTTGTCACCTTCATGTTTGCTTCATGTTGTTGAGCTACGTGTGATTCTATCAGCCGGTTAACGTTTCATGTTGAAGGAAAAGGAAAAGGCCCCGAGAGGGAATCCACTAAAAATACATTATAAGAAAACCACAGTTTTGCCAGAAAAATTACAGAGAGGCTGAGAAACGTTAAATAAGTGATGGAGCGGGAGTACAAGGAGGAGAGTGAAGAGGAGTGATGTGGTTTAATGCATCATGACATTAAGTAAGAGAAATAAAATCGTACCCTCTTGGCTGTAGACGATGAAGTCGGTGTGTCCCGGCGAGTGAGGGTGGTCGTTCCTGTCGCCGATGACGACCGTCAGCGTGCTGGTGGAGCTCATTGGTGGAGAGCCGCTGTCAATCATGAGGATCGGGAGGCGGTACTCCTTCTGCCGCTCGCGGTCGAAGGTCCGGAGGGCGGTGACGGCCGCGCTGCCGTTGCGAAAGTCCGTCAGATTGAAGCTGGCGGCGTCCGAGGTGAGCGCGAGCAGCCGGATGGAGAACGGCGCTCCGTTGGCGGCGGTGTCGCGGTCGGCGGCGTGGAGGAGCAGCGAGGTGGCGTTCATCCGCACCGCCTGGGGCGCCGGCGCGTTCTCCCAAACGACCGGCCTGTAGGCGGCCTCGAACTCCGGCCCGTTGTCGTTGACGTCGAGCACGGCGACCGCGACGATGGCGGTGCCGGTCATGGGCGGGCTCCCGGCGTCCACGGCGAAGACCACGATCCGGTGCCGCGAGACCTTCTCCCTGTCGAGGGAGTCCGCCACCACCACCCAGCCGGACGGGTCGACCAGGAACTGACCGTAGGGGTCCGACTCCTTTGAGATGCTGTAAGCGAAGCGTCCGTTCTGGTCCGAGTCCAGATCGGACGCCGTGACCTGGGCCACGATCGTCCCCGCGGGGACGTCTTCATTCATCGGCGGCGACTCGTAGAACTGCGGCAGGAAGACGGGCGCGTGGTCGTTGGCGTCAGCCACCTGGACGAGGCAGTGGGCCAAGCCGAAGAAATCGGCGTCTTCGGCCTTCAGCGTCAGGTTGAACGTCCGCTCGCGGGGCTTCTCAAAGTCGACCTTCTTCTGGAGCTTTATCACGCCGCGGCGGTTCGCTCTGTCCGTCTCCACGAAGAACTTCCTGTCCTCGTCGCCGCCGACGATGCTGAAGGTCACGGCGGCGTTCTCCCCCTCGTCGCCGTCCGTGGCAGAAACCACGAGAACCTCGCTGTTCACCTCCAGGTCCTCCGTCACCTGAGAGAAGGAAAACGAGACGATGACTTTTTAATTCTATCTCGCATTTCTTTCCTATTACGTCTAAATGCTCAGTTCACGCCAAACGCTGTAAACATTTTCGGGAGTTTGATCACGGGTTCATTTGTTTTCAAGTGACTGGCTCGGATTGGTTTACTACAGCTAGGTCTGGGCGGTATGGCCAAAAATTCATATCGCGGTATTTTGTACGATTCTGGCGGTTTCATGGTATATCACGGTATTTATAAACAGATTCATCCATTCATCCATTCATCCAACTGAATAACTGTTGTGAGTGGTGAACAGCTGTTTGCACGTTGGTACATAGACGGTGTTCGGAAGCTAAACATGGAGAGCCTTAGGACCCAGGGGAATGTAGGTGAAAAACAGTTTCTTCTTGTTGGGATAGTGGGCAAGCTGTACCCAGCATGCAGTTTGGCAGTGTAATTATATAAATGTACAATTATTATTGTTACAAATTGTTTGTGTCACAAACTGTTGTGTTGTGGTGTTTTAACCTTGGGTTAGTTGTGGGTTATTAATTGTTATAACATTTTAACCATGATTAAAGTTAAAAGTTATAACCATGTCACGTAAGTAGCTCTGACCGCTGCACCCTCAGCAGTGAAAAATAAATTATGCTGCCTGCATAGAGACAGTTGTTGATAAAAATGATGACAAAATAATGATATAATGGTGGTGATTCGTAAATATCGATATAGGCAAGATGACAAACAAATCACTTTTAAAAAGCTTGTTTTCTGACTGGAGTTTGGATCGACCCGCGCTGGGCTATGCTAACATTGTAGCTGCTCCACGTAAATACGGCAGCGTTTGGCGTGAAGCACCTCTGTGGACTCACCTGAGCGGTGTAGAGCCGCTGAGTGAAGACAGGCGGGTGATCGTTGACGTCCGAAACCGTGATGGTGGCCGTGCCCGTCCCCGCCAGGCCCCCTCCGTCCCGGGCCTCCACCACCACCAGGTACCGTTCCTCCGCCTCGCGGTCCAGCGACCGCAGCACCGTGTAGATGGTCCCCGTGCTGGCGTTGATGGAGAACAGGTCGAGGTTGATCTCGTTGCGGACGTTCTCGGCGATGCTGTAGGTCAGCGCGGCGTTCTGGCCCTCGTTGGGGTCGTCCAGGTCCGTGGCGCGCATGTCCATAACGGAGGTGCCGGCGGGCGAATTCTCCGGCACCCGGCCGACGAAACACCCGTCCGCTTGCAGCACCGGGCACGGGAAGAAGGGCGCGTTGTCGTTGATGTCCGTGACCTCCAGCAGCACGTCGGCGAACCCCGTGAGTCCCGCTCCTCCCTCATCGGTGGCGAGGACGAGGAACCGCCAGGCCGGGCGCTCCTCGCGGTCCAGGCGCCGCTGGGCGTAGATTCTCCCGGTGCGTTCGTCAATGGTGAACTCGCCGCCGGCGCCTTGACCGTGGAGGGAGTAGCGGAGGGCGGTCTGGTCGGCCTCCTGGTCCGGGTCTGTGGCCGACACCTTGCAAAGAGACAGACGGGAAAGACCGGAATCTCTGGTAAATTATATTTATATATATTTAACCCCCAAAAACTTTTCATACACTTGTTTTTATTTCAAATACATTGTTGAGTTCAACAACAAAACTTCATTTTTTAGGTTCAAATCTTTTTTTCAAATGAACAAAACATATGACCTGGATTTAGCTCCATAGGTGTGCCTTATTGAAGGTGGGTGTGTCTTATTGAAGGTAGGTGTGTCTTATTGAAGGTGGGCATGTCTTATTGAAGGCGGGCGCGTCTTATTTAAGGTAGGTGTGTCTTTTTGAAGGTGGGCGTGCCTTATTGAAGGTGGGCGTGTCTTATTGAAGGCGGGCGCGTCTTATTTAAGGTAAACGTGTCTTATTGAAGGTAGATGTGTCTTATTGAAGGTGGGCGTGTCTTATTGAAGGTGGGCGTGTCTTATTGAAGGTAGACGTGTCTTATTGAAGGTACGTGTGTCTTATTGAAGGGGGTCATGTCTTATTGAAGGTGGGCGTGTCTTATTGAAGGTGGGCGTGTCTTATTGAAGGTGGGCGTGTCTTATTGAAGGTAGACGTGTCTTATTGAAGGTAGGTGTGTCTTATTGAAGGTGGTCATGTCTTATTGAAGGTGGGCGTGTCTTATTGAAGGTAGACGTGTCTTATTGAAGGTGGTCATGTCTTATTGAAGGTGGGCGTGTCTTATTGAAGGTAGACGTGTCTTATTGAAGGTGGGCGTGTCTTATTGAAGGTAGACGTGTCTTATTGAAGGTGGGCATGTCTTATTGAAGGTGGGCGTGTCTTATTGAAGGTAGACGTGTCTTATTGAAGGTGGGCATGTCTCTCTGCTCCAATCTTTGTTTTTTCAACCTTCACGTGTTCAGGTGATTTTCACCCGACGTTAGTGATAGACGGTGAAAACATTTCGATGTGTTTTAACATTGAAGGAGACTTTTCCTTCACAGGACAAGACTCACATGTCCCAGGAACATGTGGACCAAAGAACAAGTTTATAGCTCCTTTATTTATATTTTTAATCATGTTTTATTGACGATTCCCTAATGTTTCACCTGATTTTGAACCTTTTTTCAGGATCCCCGCCATGATACCTGTTTATCGTTTTCTGAGAAGTTTTATAGGGTAAAAAATAAGTATATTTTATCAGGTACATTATATCGGGTGAAATATACCCGACGATAGTGATGGTGTGACTATTTTTAACGTTAGTGTTCTCGGGTAAGGCATTTATCAAAATCTCCAAAACCTTTATTTTATTCTCTTTTCTTATCAAAACCCCCGGTTGAATTGCTTTATTTTCCTCATGTATACAAATGTCAAGCAGATAGTTGAGGCAGGAAGCTGATCCCCAACACAGGAGGAACATTCTGCAGACACACAATGCAATTAAAAGTTAATAGACGGCAGCGAAAGCAGAAGAGAAAGTCGACTTTTAGCCTTTCTTCTGCTCGCTCCTCACCGGAGAGTTTGTTTACTGAAGCCTTTGAAGTCCCTGACAGCCTGATGCAGGTAGACGAGATTGAAGATGAGCTGTCGCAGCGCCACAGAGGAGGAGGAGGAAGAGGAGGCAGCCGCGCAGGTGAAGTCACAAAATATATTCTTTCCAAATTAGATTTCCTCCCCTCCCTCCTCCTCCTCCTCCTCTTCCTCCTCCTCCTCTTCTCTCCTCTGCTGTATTGCATTAACACACGGGGCTCAAACACAACTGTGGAGAGGAAACCGAGCGCACATCAAATCAATTCCAACATTGGAAAAGTGTGTGTGTGTTGTGTGTGTGTGTGTGTGTGTGTGTGTGTGTGTGTGTGTGTCTCTCTTGACGGGGGTATCACTCCTCCCCCCTTCACACTTCCACCTCTCTGATCTGATTTAGCTCGGTGGCACATTGCACATTACCGGAGAGAGATGTGACGAAAAGGTGGAGCAAGAAGGAGGAAGAGGAGGAGGAGGAGGAGGATGAAGAGGAGGAGAAGGAGGAGGGGGAGAAGGAGAAGAAAAAGAAGGAAGAGGAGGAGAGGGAGAGGAGAAGATGAGGATGAAGAAGAGGAGGAGAAGAAGAAGGAAGAGGAGAAGAAGGATGAGGAGGAGGAGGAGAGGAAGAAGGATGAGGATGAGGAGGAGAGGAAGAAGGATGAGCATGAGGAGGAGAGGAAGAAGGAGGAGGAGGATGAGGAGGAAGAGGATGAAGAAGAAAAAGAAGAAGAAGAAGAAGAAGAAGAAGAAGAAGAAGAAGAAGAAGAAGAAGAAGAAGAAGAGGATGAAGAGGATAAAGAGGATAAAGAGAAGAAGGATGAAGAGGAGAAGAAGAAGAAGAAGAAGAAGAAGAAGAAGAAGAAGAAGAAGAAGAAGAAGAAGAAGAAGAGAAGAAGGATGAGGATGATGAGAAGAAGAAGAAGAAGAAGAAGAAGAAGAAGAAGAAGAAGAAGAAGAAGAAGAAGAAGAAGAAGAAGGATGAAGAGGAGAAGAAGACCACAGTAACCAGGAGGTGCTCCTCCTCCTCACACAGTAAACAGGTGCTCCTCCTCCTCTTCTTCCTCTTCCTCCTCCTCCTCCTCCTTCTCCTCCTCTTCCTCCTCCTCCCATAGCACTGACCTCCAGCAGCAGCACGGGCAGCAGGAGGCGCTCCTCCGTCACGTTGGCCCGATACTCCGTGCGGCTGAAGACGGGCGCCTCGTCGTTGCGGTTCAGCACCGTGACCTCCACCAGCGTCTCGTTCTCCCACTTCCCGTCGGACGCAACCAGCCGGAGCTCGAACCGCCGCTCCGCCTCGAAGTCCAGCGGCCGCGCCACGAAGATGCTGCCCACCTCGGGCTCCACGTCGAACGCACCCATGCTGTTGCCCGACGTGATCTGGTAGCGCAGCTTGGCGTTGGCGCCTGAAAGGAAAGGAAGCGGAGGTCAGGAGGAAACGAAGTGAAAGGAAGTGGAGGTCAGCGTGAGTTGGGTTCTGAGGTTTCTGTTGGATTCAAAGCTACCGTGAAGAACTTTGACTTTAGTGTTGGTTCTGGTGCCCCCTGTGGACTAAAGAGGTAGTGTTGGTTCTGCCCCCTGTGGACTAAAGAGGTAGTGTTGGTTCTGCCCCCTGTGGACTAAAGAGGTAGTGTTAGTTCTGCCCCCTGTGGACTAAAGAGGTAGTGTTGGTTCTAGGGCCCCCTGTGGACTAAAGAGGTAGTGTTGGTTCTGCCCCCTGTGGACTAAAGAGGTAGTGTTGGTTCTAGTGCCCCCTGTGGACTAAAGAGGTAGTGTTGGTTCTGGTGCCCCCTGTGGACTAAAGAGGTAGTGTTGGTTCTGGTGCCCCCTGTGGACTAAAGAGGTAGTGTTGGTTCTAGTGCCCCCTGTGGACTAAAGAGGTAGTGTTGGTTCTAGTGCCCCCTGTGGACTAAAGAGGTAGTGTTGGTTCTGGTGCCCCCTGTGGACTAAAGAGGTAGTGTTGGTTCTGGTGCCCCCTGTGGACTAAAGAGGTAGTGTTGGTTCTAGTGCCCCCTGTGGACTAAAGAGGTAGTGTTGGTTCTGCCCCCTGTGGACTAAAGAGGTAGTGTTGGTTCTAGTGCCCCCTGTGGACTAAAGAGGTAGTGTTGGTTCTGGTGCCCCCTGTGGACTAAAGAGGTAGTGTTGGTTCTGGTGCCCCCTGTGGACTAAAGAGGTAGTGTTGGTTCTAGTGCCCCCTGTGGACTAAAGAGGTAGTGTTGGTTCTAGCGCCCCCTGTGGACTAAAGAGGTAGTGTTGGTTCTAGTGCCCCCTGTGGACTAAAGAGGTAGTGTTGGTTCTGGTGTCCCCTGTGGACTAAAGACGTAGTGTTGGTTCTGGTGTCCCCTGTGGACTAAAGAGGTAGTGTTCGTTCTGCCCCCTGTGGACTAAAGAGGTAGTGTTGGTTCTGGTGTCCCCTGTGGACTAAAGAGGTAGTGTTGGTTCTGGTGTCCCCTGTGGACTAAAGAGGTAGTGTTCGTTCTGCCCCCTGTGGACTAAAGAGGTAGTGTTGGTTCTGGTGTCCCCTGTGGACTAAAGAGGTAGTGTTGGTTCTGGTGTCCCCTTTGGACTAAAGAGGTAGTGTTGGTTCTAGTGCCCCCTGTGGACTAAAGAGGTAGTGTTGGTTCTGGTGTCCCCTGTGGACTAAAGAGGTAGTGTTGGTTCTGGTGTCCCCTGTGGACTAAAGAGGTAGTGTTGGTTCTGGTGTCCCCTGTGGACTAAAGAGGTAGTGTTGGTTCTGGTGTCCCCTGTGGACTAAAGAGGTAGTGTTCGTTCTGCCCCCTGTGGACTAAAGAGGTAGTGTTGGTTCTAGCGCCCCCTGTGGACTAAAGAGGTAGTGTTGGTTCTAGCGCCCCCTGTGGACTAAAGAGGTAGTGTTGGTTCTGCCCCCTTTTCCTTTTCTGGCATCTTCGCTCTTTCGTTTCCTCCCTCCTTCTCTGTCCTCTAAACTTCTCTTTCCTTGGACTTTATCTCCTCATTTCCTTTCCACTCTTTCCTTCCTCTGCCCTTCTTTTCCCGATGAAGTAAATAAATGCCACACACACACACACACACACACACACACACACACACACACACACAGACACACACACACACACACACACACGTGTGTTCAGAGCCCAGAGGCAGGTCTGTCAGGGTCCGGTCTCAAGGAGACAAACACCATCTGTAGAGACATGGAGGACCTTCATTAACACACGGGAGAGTGTGTGTGTGTGTGCATGTGTGTGTGTGTGTGTGTGTGTGTGTGTGTGTGTGTGTGTGTGTGTGTGTGTGTGTGTGTGTGGAGCTTAAGTGCACCGGTCCGTCACCGCCCTCTGAGCACTATGCGTCGTGACACTCTGAGTGTGTGTGTGTTTGTGTAAATGTGTGTGTGAGCAGCTCCAGCGGTTTTGTGCCTCCGGCAGATTCTCTAATGATCAGACCGGCCATATGGGCACACACACACACACACACACACACACACACACACACACACACACACACACACACACACACACAGTGTTGATTTAACTCAAAACCTAGCAGGAGGCCCCAAAAAAACCCCGTCAGATTGAGGTCAGATCTCCGCTCCTGAGGAGGACCGGAGGGTGAAGTCGTCCCTGAGCGTCGTCTGCAGGTCGACGGTCTGCGGGGGAAAATACTTCACTGGAGGAAAAAGTTTAATTTCCATTTTAAAAACCTGCATTAGATGAGCTGCGGGACAAACTGCAGCAACGTTTTCTTTTACTCATCTTTTCAGAGGAACGTCCCCTCAAATGACTAATTTTTGCGCCTTTGACTTCCTTCAAGGTTCTTCACAAAACACCTGAAGGAAGATTTATGCTTTTTAAAAAAGGTGACGAGGGGCTTCTATACAACCAGAGGGGTCATCCCCTGGTGGTCAGGAGAGAGAATGCAGCTTTAACACATGAAGCATGTACTTCTATACAACCACAGGAGTCACCCTGGTGGTCAGGAGAGAGAATGCAGCTTCAACACATGACGCATAGACTTCTATACAACCAAAGGGGTCGCCCCCTGGTGGTCAGGAGAGAGAATGCAGCTTTAACACATTAAATCATAATTAGGACTCAGATGTTTCTGAAGACTCTGACATAATAATAATAATAATAATAATAGCTAGGATTTATATAGCGCCTTTCATGAAACCCAAGGACGCATAACAAAGACATAAATAAACATAACAAATGCAACAGTAGCTAGAGGACATAGGCTTTGGTGAAGAGGTGAGTTTTGAGGAGTTTTTTGAAGGTGTCCAGAGACGGTGTGTTGCGGAGCTCTATGGGGAGAGAGTTCCAGAGTGTGGGGGCTGTCACACTGAAGGCTCTATACATATACATACTCTGACTAAATAATACATGCATGTGTCACATCTCATAAAGCCCGATGCTCTGTGTAATATAATATGTTAACTGTGTGTCCGTTCCTTCCCACTAACGCCGGCTTTGAGCTGATAGACAACGTTCCATCAGTCACTGAAATAACCTCTCGTGCTTCTTTGTTCATGTTAGTCTCTGAACGCCGTCCTGTCTGGGTTCAGAACGTCTTCTGGTTACTGCAGCAATGCAAACCCAACATGAACACATTCGCTGTGATTTAATTGCACAAAGCGGATAAAAAAGATGCCGGAAAATGAAATATTGGTGCTGATTTGCAGAAAGAAAACATTTTTCTTTGAGTCTGGTTCTATCAGTGCTATGCTACGCTAACATTGTAGCGTCATACAGGCGTATATACGGCAACATATAAATATATACATAAACACATATATATATATATATACACACATATATATAAATATACATATATATACATTAATTATGAATATATATATATATATGTATATATATATATAAACATATATGCATATATAAATACATATTTAAATATATACATATATAAACACATCTATAGATAGATGTATAAATATATAAAAACATATATAATGATGTACCTATTTAAATATATATATGTGTATACATATATATTTAAATATATATATATACACATATATATTTAAATATATATATACATATATATTTAAACATATATACATGTATATATATAAATATATATATACATTTAAATATACATATATATATATATATATATATATACATATATATATTTAAATATATATACATGTATATATATTTAAATATATATACATGTATATATACCGATGAAAGACGGATGAAGACTTTAACAGGATCAAGTTATTTGAAAAAAACAAAAAACTTTCCAGCGTCTTCATCTTCTGTCTGCACAGAAACATCACAAGCCCTCATTACCACTCAGCTTCATGCAGCAGTGTGTGTGTGTGTGTGTGTGTGTGTGTGTGTGTGTGTGTGCGTGTGTGTGTGTGTGTGTGTGCGTGTGTGTGTGTGTGCGCTCTAAACCCCGGGGCGACACTAAACTGAAACACCAAACTCAGCGAAATTATAAAAACGCCTCTTGATCTCATTACCAGACGCACTTAGTTCGGCAAATTTTCCACTCGGAGGATGAAACGGATCCTGAAGAAGACAAAAGATGCTGCGTCTAATCAGCTTTAGGACGGGTCCACACACACACACACACACACACACACACACACACACACACACACACACACACACACACACACACACACACACACACACACACATTCAATTCTGCTTATTTTATATAGCCCAACATCACAAATACAAATTCCAACAAACCCCAAATCTGTCTGTCTGTCTGTCTGTCTGTCTGTCTGTCTGTCTGTCTGTGTGTGTGTGTGTGTGTGTGTGTGTGTGTGTGTGTGTGTTTCTGCTCTAGTTGTGTTCGTCTGACCTCCAGTTTATGTCGTGACAGAAGGTCATTATCAACACACACACTCATACAACGGTACCTACACACAAACAGACACACACACACATTGTGTGTCTGTTTGTGTGTAGGAACCGTTGTATGAGGATGAATATGCAAAAATATAAATTATGTATATATATATATATATATATATTTATATATAGGTGTATTTATAGTTATATATGTAAGTCACGTGGCTCCTCCCACCAGCTGACTCCTCCCACCAGCTGACTCCTCCCACCAGCTGACTCGCAGTGACACAAACTCACATCTCGTTGGAACCAGAAAAGAACAGGAAGTGAGAAGAAGATTTTAAATGAATAAATAAAGTAAATATTCAGACGTCACTCAGAGAAGAAACCCCCGAGGCCGCCGTCATTAAGACGAGAGGCGCTTGTTTGGTTGTTCAGAGATCTTCTTCTTCATCTTTTCTTTTTTTTGCCGCCTGCTGCTTATTGGTTGGAGCGGAGGAGGAGGAAGAGGAGAAGGAGGAGGAAGAGGAGGAATGAGGGACGAAGACAAACAAAGAGACAAACATCAACAACGTCGACCTCAAGGGAGCAACAGCAGTTACGAACGAGCTGAAAGGAGGAAGAGGAAGAGGAGAGGGGGAAGAGGAGTGGAGGAATAGAAAGGAGAGAAGGAGGTAGGAATAGAGGGCTGAAGAGAACAGAGAAGAGAACAAGAGAAGGAAACCAGAGGAGGAAACAAGTGAAGGAAACCAGACAGCTGCAGCTCACCTTCGTCTTCGTCGTTGGCGGTCACAGTGATGAGGACGAAGCCGACCTCCTCGTCTTCCTCAACGCTCACCTCGTACGCCGGCCGGGCGAAGGCTGGAGCGTTGTCGTTGACGTCGGTGACGAAGATCCTGACGTACGCCGTGTCTGAGGGACACATCATCATCATCATCATCATCATCATCATCATCATCATCTCTTCTTCTGTGGTCTAAAGAATCAACGTCTCTTTTTCATTTATACATTTTTTTTATCATAACAATAAACAATAAACAAACATATTCAGTGTCGACGTTGACGCCATCTTTTCTAAACTCACTCAGTCCTTTCCTGTGAACATGGAAGTTTATTTTATTTTGAAAGGACTTTAGCAGGAAAACTGAGGATTCGAGTTTTCGAGCATTTTGATTAAGTTTTAAACTGCATTAATATTTTAAAACGGAGCTTCTCTTTCTGCAGAAGTTTCAATAAGAAACAAAAAGTATTTTCATTTCTTTCTTTCATTTCCTCTCCTTTAAAAGCAGAATAGAGGGCGGTACCGGGTCGGTTCCTTAGTAAAAGCAGAATAAAGGGCGGTACCGGGTCGGTTCCTTAGTAAAGGCAGAATAGAGGGCGGTACCGGGTCGGTTCCTTAGTAAAAGCAGAATAAAGGGCGGTACCGGGTCGGTTCCTTAGTAAAGGCAGAATAGAGGGCGGTACCGGGTCGGTTCCTTAGTAAAAGCAGAATAGAGGGCGGTACCGGGTCGGTTCCTTAGTAAAAGCAGAATAAAGGGCGGTACCGGGTCGGTTCCTTAGTAAAAGCAGAATAAAGGGCGGTACCGGGTCGGTTCCTTAGTAAAAGCAGAATAGAGGGCGGTACCGGGTCGGTTCCTTAGTAAAAGCAGAATAAAGGGCGGTACCGGGTCGGTTCCTTAGTAAGAGCAGAATAGAGGGCGGTACCGGGTCGGTTCCTTAGTAAAAGCAGAATAAAGGGCGGTACCGGGTCGGTTCCTTAGTAAAGGCAGAATAGAGGGCGGGTACCGGGTCGGTTCCTTAGTAAAAGCAGAATAGAGGGCGGTACCGGGTCGGTTCCTTAGTAAAAGCAGAATAAAGGGCGGTACCGGGTCGGTTCCTTAGTAAAGGCAGAATAGAGGGCGGTACCGGGTCGGTTCCTTAGTAAGAGCAGAATAGAGGGCGGTACCGGGTCGGTTCCTTAGTAAAGGCAGAATAAAGGGCGGTACCGGTGTTGGGCCCGCCCTGCTGGCCCGGCCGGGCCGACCCGGAGCCGTCCTGGGACTGGACCTCGATCAGGTAGGACGCCTTCTGCTCGCGGTCGAAGGACGCTCGCGTCACGAGGACGCCGCTCAGCGGGTCGATGCCGAAGAACTGGGAGTCACCGCTCTCGTCCTTCAGGATCACGTACTGGACCTGAGGAAGAGGAGGAACATGTTGAAGAAGAAGAGGAGGAGGAAGAGGAGGAGGAGGAGGAACACGTTGAAGAAGAGGAGGAGGAACACGTTGAAGAAGAAGAAGAGGAGGAGGAAGAGGAGGAAGAGGAAGAGGAGGAGGAGGAGGAACATGTTGAAGAAGAAGAGGAGGAGGAACATGTTGAAGAAGAAGAGGAGGAGGAAGAGGAGGAGGAAGAGGAGGAGGAGGAACACGTTGAAGAAGAGGAGGAGGAACACGTTGAAGAAGAAGAGGAGGAACATGTTGAAGAAGAAGAAGAGGAGGAGGAAGAGGAGGAAGAGGAGGAGGAGGAGGAACATGTTGAAGAAGAAGAGGAGGAGGAACATGTTGAAGAAGAAGAGGAGGAACATGTTGAAGAAGAAGAGGAGGAACATGTTGAAGAAGAAGAGGAAGAGGAACATGTTGAAGAAGAAGAGGAGGAGGAACACGTTGAAGAAGAGGAGGAGGAACACGTTGAAGAAGAAGAGGAAAATGTTGAAGAAGAGGAGGAGGATGGTAACGTTGAAGAAGAGGAGGAAGAGGAGGAGGAGGAGAAAAATGTTGAAGAAGAGGAGAGGATGGTAACGTTGAAGAAGAGGAGGAAGAGGAGGAGGAGGAGGAGAATGTTAAAGAAGAGGAGGAGGATGAGGAAAACGTTGAAGAAGAAGAAGAAGAAGAAGAAGAAGAAGAAGAAGAAGAAGAAGAAGAAGAAGAAGAAGAAGAAGAAGAAGAAGACCTCACCCTCCCATGGAGACCAGAGTCCAGGTCTGAGGCCGACACTTGAGCCACTGAGGTTCCGATCTGAGCTCCTTCAGGCACCGTGGCCTCGTAGGTGGAGGACAGGAAGAAGGGAACGTTGTCGTTCACGTCTGAGGAGAGAGAGAAGGAGTTCATCATTGTGTTGTTGTTGTGTTGTTGTGTTGTGTTGTTGTGTTGTTGTGTTGTTGTTGTGTTGTTGTGTTGTTGTTGTTGTGTTGTTGTTGTGTTGTTGTGTTGTTGTGTTGTGTTGTTGTTGTGTTGTTGTGTTGTTGTGTTGTTGTTGTTGTGTTGTTGTGTTGTTGTTGTGTTGTTGTGTTGTTGTGTTGTGTTGTTGTGTTGTTGTTGTTGTGTTGTTGTGTTGTTGTTGTGTTGTTGTGTTGTTGTGTTGTTGTTGTGTTGTTGTTGTGTTGTTGTTGTTGTGTTGTTGTGTTGTTGTGTTGTGTTGTTGTTGTGTTGTTGTGTTGTTGTGTTGTTGTTGTTGTGTTGTTGTTGTGTTGTTGTGTTGTTGTGTTGTGTTGTTGTGTTGTTGTTGTGTTGTGTTGTGTTGAAGCCGGACTGCTCCCGTTTGGTGTCGAAAAAGATCGTGAAATACTTCGTTAGGGTTAGAAAAAGATCGTTAGGTTTAGAAAAAGATCGTGAAATTCTTTGCTAGGTTTAGAAAAAGATCGTGAAATACTTCGTTAGGTTTAGAAAAAGATCGTGAAATACTTCGTTAGGTTTAGAAAAAGATCGTTAGGTTTAGAAAAAGATCGTGAAATTCTTTGCTAGGTTTAGAAAAAGATCGTGAAATACTTCGTTAGGTTTAGAAAAAGATCGTGAAATACTTCGTTAGGTTTAGAAAAAGATCGTTAGGTTTAGAAAAAGATCGTGAAATTCTTTGCTAGGTTTAGAAAAAGATCGTGAAATACTTTGTTAGGTTTAGAAAAAGATCGTGAAATACTTCGTTAGGTTTAGAAAAAGATCGTTAGGTTTAGAAAAAGATCGTGAAATTCTTTGCTAGGTTTAGAAAAAGATCGTGAAATACTTCGTTAGGTTTAGAAAAAGATCGTGAAATACTTCGTTAGGTTTAGAAAAAGATCGTGAAATACTTCGTTAGGTTTTGAAAAAGATCGTGAAATACTTCGTTCGGTTCAGAAAAAGATCGTGAAATACTTCGTTAGGTTTAGAAAAAGATCGTTAGGTTTAGAAAAAGATCGTGAAATTCTTTGCTAGGTTTAGAAAAAGATCGTGAAATTCTTTGCTAGGTTTAGAAAAAGATCGTGAAATACTTCGTTAGGTTTAGAAAAAGATCGTGAAATACTTCGTTAGGTTTAGAAAAAGATCGTGAAATACTTCGTTAGGTTTAGAAAAAGATCGTGAAATACTTCGTTAGGTTTAGAAAAAGATCGTTAGGTTTAGAAAAAGATCGTGAAATACTTCGTTAGGTTTAGAAAAAGATCGTGAAATACTTTGTTAGGTTTAGAAAAAGATCGTGAAATTCTTTGCTAGGTTTAGAAAAAGATCGTGAAATACTTCGTTTGGTTTAGAAAAAGATCGTGAAATACTTTGTTAGGTTTAGAAAAAGATCGTTAGGTTTAGAAAAAGATCGTGAAATTCTTTGCTAGGTTTAGAAAAAGATCGTGAAATACTTCGTTAGGTTTAGAAAAAGATCGTGAAATACTTCGTTAGGTTTAGAAAAAGATCGTTAGGTTTAGAAAAAGATCGTGAAATTCTTTGCTAGGTTTAGAAAAAGATCGTGAAATACTTCGTTAGGTTTAGAAAAAGATCGTGAAATACTTCGTTAGGTTTAGAAAAAGATCGTGAAATACTTTGTTAGGTTTAGAAAAAGATCGTGAAATACTTCGTTAGGGGAATATACAGCCGCCGCTCTGCTAGCTAGCCTCCGCCATGTTGTACAGAGTCACTCCTACTAGAAAATCGTAATATTGGCGATAAACAGCGCCGGTCAGCTGACCCCTGAGGCGGCTCCTCTGGTGACGTTTTCGTGTCTCTGAACGGCGACGCCTCACCGGTCACGTTGACGTAGACGGTGGTGAACGACGCCAGCGGCACGGCGGCGACGTTCTGGACGCGCACGCGCAGCGCGAAGAAGCGCAAGGCCTCGTAGTCCAGGTTCTCGGCCAGCAAGATGGACGCCGAGCCGTCGGCCCGGTTGGCCTTGATGTAGAAGCGCACCGGCATGTTGGTCTCCGGCACCTGGCCCTCCTCAAGGTCGTAGGTCACCCGGGGGTCGCCCAGCGGGGAGGTCGCCTTGATGGTCTGGGGGGAGAGAATACACACAATGCATCGGATCTCTATGAGGCACAGACTCACATCCCTGTGTTTCATGAGCGGGAAAAACATGGAAGAGAAGCAGTGTGTGTGTGTGTGTGTGTGTGTGTGTGTGTGTGTGTTTCTGCTTTGTTGACGCTGGTTGTGTGAACTTGTTCTAAAGACGAAGAGAGAGAGAGTTTGAGCTTTTAGCGTTGTGTTCTCGACCCGAGTACTTTACTGTTAAAAACTACAGGATTATCGTCCCCTAACTTGGTCACTTTCTTTGTGTGTGTGTGTGTGTGTAACTGTGTGTGTGTGTGTAACTGTGTGTGTGTGTGTCTTCCAGCGCGCTGACAGACGCTGAGTGAGAAACGATGTCCACGACCTGTAAAAAACACTGAAACCCTCTCAGCCTGCCGTCTCTGTCGGCCATCACTTCCATGTCTTTACCAGCACTTAGCGACACACACACACACACACACACACACACACACACACACACACACACACACACACACACACACACGGACGTGACAACATCGTGAAATACTTAGTTAGGTTTGAATTTTTTAGCCGGTGAAGTAAAAAAAATACATTTTAAAGTTACTTTTGTGTTGAAAACACGCCTGATTAAAACTTCTCAAAAAAAAGATTCCTCATCTTCCTCCTCCTGCTCTTCCTCCTCCTCTTCCTCCTCCTCTTCCTCCTCCTCTTCCTCTGCTGTGTTAATTGCAGTAAGGAGGGACTGTTGTTTTAAATTTAGCAGCGTTAATAAGGTTTGTTAATTATGTTGTTAACGAGGCGAGGGAGACGCTGTGTGTGTGTGTGTGTGTTAGTGTGTGTGTGTGTGTGTTAGTGTGTGTGTTAGTGTGTGTGTGTGTGTGTGTGTGTTAGTGTGTGTGTGTGTTAGTGTGTGTGTGTTAGTGTGTGTGTGTGTGTGTGTTAGTGTGTGTGTGTGTGTGTTAGTGTGTGTGTTAGTGTGTGTGTTAGTGTGTGTGTGTGTGTGTGTTAGTGTGTTAGTGTGTGTGTGTGTGTGTGTGTTAGTGTGTGTGTGTGTGTGTGTTAGTGTGTGTGTGTGTTAGTGTGTGTGTGTGTGTTAGTGTGTGTGTGTGTGTGTGTGTTAGTGTGTGTGTGTGTGTTAGTGTGTGTGTGTGTGCTAGTGTGTGTGTTAGTGTGTGTGTGTTAGTGTGTGTGTGTGTGTGTTAGTGTGTGTGTGTGTGTGTGTGTGTGTTAGTGTGTGTGTGTGTTAGTGTGTGCGTGTGTGTGTTAGTGTGTGTGTGTGTGTGTGTGTGTTAGTGTGTGTGTTAGTGTGTTCGACTGAACGTGCTGACACCAAGAGAGACAGAGAGACAGATATTTCCATTCCTATCTATTATCCGAACATCTTTTCCTATTCAGGGTCGGGGGCGCTGGAGCCATTGGGTGAAGGCAGAGTTCACTTGGACAGGTGTCACCTCAGGGCTCACGTAGAGACAGAGAGAGAGCGACAGCCATCACGCCTACAGCCAACGTAGAGTCCAGTTAACCTGAGCTGATGTCTGTGGACTGTGGGAGGAACCGGAGAACCCGAGGGAACCCACATGCAAACTCCACCCAGAAGGACAGAACCCAGCCGTCTGGCCCACTCTGCTCCAGACAGGTATTCCCTAAACGTAAGTAATGTCCCGTGAAGATGGAAGCTTATTTTGAAAAGCTGTTCTTCCTGTAACGCCGCTCTCTTGCCGCTGTGTTTACCCAGAACCCCCCTTGGCGCCTCACCAGTATGGTGGCGTCCCGGGCCGTGGTCTCCGGCACCGTGACCCAGTACTCGCTCTGCTCCCACAGCGGCGGCTGGTTGTGCACGTTGGTGATGATGACGGTGAGATCCACCCGGCTGCTGCGGTTACCGCCGTCAGACGCCACGATCTGCTGGCTGATCCGGGACGTCTGGGGGCGGGGCATGCAGTTGATTGACAGTTGATTGACAGCTCAGAAAGGCAAAGTAAACACAATTACTTTAATGTAATTTAATTAATACTAATATACAGAGCAGCTGTGATGTGTGGTGTCACAGAGTGACGTCACCCTCTGGGTTTTCCTCACCTGGGAGATCGGGTGGTGGACGTAGATCCAGCCGGTGCTCGGGTTGATGTGCAGGTACGCCGGCTCCTGATTGGACAGCGAGTAGGCGATGGCCGCGTTGCTGCCCTGGTCATCGTCGTGTGCCGCCGCTCGCAGGAAACTAGTTCCCACCGGCGTGTCCTCCCGCAGGAAGTCTGAGAGGAGGAGAGGAAGAGGAGGAGGAGGAGGAGGAGGAGGAGAAAGAGGAGGAAGAGGAGGAAGAGGAGGAGGAGGAGGAGGAGGAAGAGGAGAAGAAGGAGGAAGAGGAAGAGGAGAAGAAGGAGGAGGAGGACGAGGAGGAGCGGGATGAAAAAAGTTCTGATCACAATGCATGCTGGGTAGATTTGTGTCCGACTTGCTCTGACGTCATCAACGATAATCTCACGAGAGCGAGGCAGCCGCAGATTTTAGGGCCAGGCGCGAAGTGGCCCAGTGCATGATGGGAAACATCAGAGACCACAAACATCACGTGTTGTGGAAAATCCTTATTTTCTGTGTAGTTGTGATATAATCATGTTGGTAGCACTTCATAATAACTACACACTATTTAGCATTAGTAAAGCATGAATAAACACTGGATTCATTCATACGGCATTATTCCAACATGAACACTCACTAGTAACTCAATAGTATGCACTTCATAAACATAATGAGTTACTAAGTGTTCATGTTGGAGTAACGCTTTATAAAGGATGAATTCAGTGTTTATTCATGCTTTACTAACGCTAAATACTGTGTACTTATTATAAAGTGCTACCAAATCCTTATTTTCTGTGTAGTTGTACTCAGGTTTAATCTCAAAACATATCTTGTGTGATTAATAACAATAAATATATTTATACTCACATCAAAACAAGCTGCAAAGTCTTTCACAAACAAAAAGATCAAAGGATGCAGCTACACGCACATTCCTACATAAATACATATTTACAAACACATGAATAAATCAGAACGAGGTCTGTAAACTACAAGAAGCCTACAGATCTAACAGGAAGTAGCTGTTTATGTGACTTCCTGTGGGATATTTGAAGGCAGCTGTCTTTAAATTTATTAACAATACAAATATTTTGTATTATTTTCTGAACATGTTATATTTGGATTTGTTAGTAATGACAGAACATTTTTATACATTTATTCATCATATTTGCCAAATTTAATATTCACAAAAGTAAATTCACAAACCAAAAACCTGTTTTTGTGTTTTTCTACAAAGAAAAAGGCCATGATAACTGTAGGCTTTCATTTGCTTGTCTTTTCTCTCTGCGGTTGGATTAACTGTACATGAATGTAGTTTTCCGTTTGCTACTGTCAACTTATGAAATTGTATTTGTGCAAATGATTGAATAATAAAACAAACTGCTACTGAGTCTGTCCTCGCTCCTGGAACACAAGCTGATGACGACAGCGTGGCGTCAGCAGCTCGTCTGCAGCCTCGGGGCGGCTGAACGCAGCGCTAAACAATAACACGTTCATCTGCATAACCACGTCACGATGACGCAGGAAGACAAGAGAAGAAAACACACGTCGTGTTTTTAATGAGCTTTCTGTGAAGCGACCACGAGAAGAAAAGGTCAAAAACATTCTGCTGTTTAACTTATAATTAATATGAAGTTGCACCAATTAACCTTAAAGTGATATTGTTGAAGGTTAGACAAAAATAAAGCTTTTGTACTTCTGTTTGAATGATTGATTAGCGTTTATCAGATAGACTTCTATACAACCAGAGGAGTCGCCCCTGGTGGTCAGGAGAGAGAGTGCAGCTTTAACGCATGAAGATAGACTTCTATACAACCAGGGGAGTCGCCCCCTGGTGGTCAGGAGAGAGAGTGCAGCTTTAACGCATGAAGATAGACTTCTATACAACCAGGGGAGTCGCCCCCTGGTGGTCAGGAGAGAGAATGCAGCTTTAACGCATGAAGATAGACTTCTATACAACCAGGGGAGTCGCCCCCTGGTGGTCAGGAGAGAGAGTGCAGCTTTAAGATGTGAGGTGACCTCCTGCTGATTCAACCAGCTGATCGGTGATTTAAAACACTGAACAGGAAATAGAGTCGGTGAAGTTGCCGAATCCTTTAAATTGTTTTTGTTCAGCAGGGAAAAGTAGAATATTGATTCATATGCATGTCCCAGAAACATTCCGCTAAATAGTTAATGAGCGTCTCTGAGTCCCTCGTCTGACGAGCAGAACTTCTGACTTATCAAAACACGTAGTAAACAAACCTGGACCCGCGGGAGCCGGCGGAGAACATGTGATCGGTGGTGAGATCTTTACAGGATTACGAGTTCACCTGTTTCCCTCCGAAGTACTACTCACAGTACAAGTATCAGGAGTACACTAGTAGTATTAGTAGTACCCTCTGAACATTTTACTCTCTGTGGCCTCGTTTTGTCTCTCATAAATATATATAATAAATAATAATAAATAATGTAATATATAAAAGTGCTGCTCCTCTATGGAAACAGAAGCATCAGCTAGAAATCGTCTTTGTTTCAGAATAACACAGTTGTTATGACATAAATCATTAAAACACGTTTATTTTATTAGAAAAACAATGGAATTTATATATTTTATGATTTTCTAAGTGTTTGCAAGCGGTTCAATGCTTTCGATTTGGTTGCTTTCCCTGACGGGAGCGTTTGATGTGTTCAAGGACCGTCGGAAAATAAAATGTTAATCAAAGAAAACATGCTTTTGAATTATTGCAGTAGTAGAGAAAACTCACACTGGTAGTAGCAGTATTCTGAGTTGTACTCACACTGGTAGTAGCAGTATTCTGAGCAGTACTCACACTGGTAGTAGCAGTATTCTGAGCAGTACTCACACTGGTAGTAGCAGTATTCTGAGCAGTACTCACACTGGTAGTAGCAGTTTTCTGAGCAGTACTCACACTGGTAGTAGCAGTATTCTGAGCAGTACTCACACTGGTAGTAGCAGTATTCTGAGTTGTACTCACACTAGTAGTAGCAGTATTCTGAGCAGTACTCACACTAGTAGTAGCAGTATTCTGAGCAGTACTCACACTGGTAGTAGCAGTATTCTGAGCAGTACTCACACTAGTAGTAGCAGTATTCTGAGTTGTACTCACACTGGTAGT
Organism: Taurulus bubalis; assembly: GCF_910589615.1. NCBI lineage: Eukaryota > Metazoa > Chordata > Actinopteri > Perciformes > Cottidae > Taurulus > Taurulus bubalis. The sequence goes on from NC_136600.1 coordinate 26,518,745, forward strand.
AGCAGTATTCTGAGCAGTACTCACACTGGTAGTAGCAGTATTCTGAGCAGTACTCACGCTGGTAGTAGCAGTATTCTGAGCAGTACTCACACTAGTAGTAGCCGTATTCTGAGTTGTACTCACACTGGTAGTAGCAGTATTCTGAGCAGTACTCACACTAGGAGTAGCAGTATTCTGAGTTGTACTCACACTAGTAGTAGCAGTATTCTGAGTTGTACTCACACTAATAGTAGCAGTATTCTGAGCAGTACTCACACTAGTAGTAGCAGTATTCTGAGTTGTACTCACACTAGTAGTAGCAGTATTCTGAGCAGTACTCACACTGGTAGCGGCTGTTTTCAAACTTGGGGTCGTTGTCGTTCTGGTCCCCGATGTCGACGGTGATCTGGCAGATCCCGATGAGCGGCTCCTCCCCCTGGTCCGTGGCCGTCACCGACAGCGTGCGCTCCCGGCGGCGCTCCCGGTCGAAGCTCACCGTGGTGACGATCACACCTGGCGGCGCAGGCACAACGAGTTGAGCTCTCTCTCTTTTATTTGAAAAGAGCAGGAGATGAAAACACGAGGTGGAACCTACCGGTGTCGGGGTCGATGTGGAACCCGGAGGACACCGCGTCCCGGTGCATGATGCCGTACTTCACCTCTCCGTTCACCCCCATGTCGGCGTCCTGGGCCTGGACCCGCAGGACGAAGGTCCCCGGAGGCTGGTTCTCCAGAACCACGGCGCTCAGACTGTAGTTCTGACACTGAGAGCAACACGGAACAACCGCATCAGAGCTGCATGCTGGGTAATGTGGTGTAGGGTTGCATCAGAGCTGCATGCTGGGTAATGTGGTGTAGGGTTGCATCAGAGTTGCATGTTGGGTAATGTGGTTTAGGATTGCATCAGAGTTGCATGTTGGGTAATGTGGTTTAGGGTTGCATGTTGGGTAATTTAGCTCAGGGTTGCATGTTGGGTAATTTGGCTGAGTTGCATGTTGGGTAATTTAGCTCAGGGTTGCATGTTGGGTAATCTCATAAAAGTTGAAACAACAGAGTTGGGTTTCTAATCGTCTGAATGAGATGAACTGAACATTAAGGACGTCCAACCGCTTCTAAACGAGTAAAACCTGGACCGCTAATAAGTGTCTCTCTCTATCTTTGTCTCTCACACAGTAAACAGTATTAATATCTATAATGTGAGCTCTCACCTCCCGGAAGAGCGGCTTGTTGTTGTTGATGTCGTTGATCCCCACGACGACCTGGGCGGAGCTGCTGAGCGGGAACGGCCCGCCGGACGCGTTGTCGTCCGTGGCGGTGATGTTGAGAACGTAGCGCGGACCCCTGAGCCGCGGGGGGGGGCTCCTCCTCAGCTTGATGATGCCTGAGGGGGGGAGGAAGAGGAGGAAGAGGAGGAAGAGGAAGAAGACATGGAGTGAGTTAATCAATGTGTGGTGAGAAATCAGAACATCATTTTCCAGAAGATGAGAGAGAGACACACACACACACACACACACACACACACACACACACACACACACACACACACACACACACACACACACACACACACACACTCTAAGTCTCCCAGTTTCTTGGCTTTAAATTACTTTGAGCTTCTCGGGCTCTGAAGCTTGTTGTGTTGCCAGAGGACAGTTTTCTGAAAACAGAAACGAGGAAACGAGGAAATAAAAACACGTGAAGAAGAGCTGCTGGTTCCAGTTCCTCAACGTCAAGACGGACAAACGGAGAATGTTTCTGCTCCGCTTCGTCTTCGTGGTCGAGTTTTTTTAACATAATTTAATGTAAAAAGAGACACTTTTTGCTTCGATGCCACGTTGTTTTTTACGATCAGAAGTGGATTTAAAAGAGGCTTCATTTCTTAAAGCTGCATTCTCTCTCTTGACCACCAGGCGGAGACTCCTCTGGTTGTATAGAAGTCTATGCTTCATGTGTTAAAGCTGCATTCTCTCTACTGACCACCAGGGGGCGACTCCTCTGGTTGTATAGAAGTATATGCTTCATGTGTTAAAGCTGCATTCTCTCTGCTGACCACCAGGGGGCGACTCCTCTGGTTGTATAGAAGTCTAAGCTTCTTATGTTAAAGTTGTTTCTCTCTACTGACCACCAGGGGGTGACTCCTCTGGTTGTATAGAAGTCTCGACGACTTCGAGCTTCAAAACGTCCACAAACTAACGAGAGACGTCGTTATGAAGAGAAAATGACGTTAAGCGACTAAAGGAAACAGATCTTCACATCTAAGATGCTGTAATACACTCAATCAATTAGTCCCCACTGAATTATTGATTGATTGATGGATTGATCGTGTCAGAGTTTCCCATAACAACAGCGTGAATATAAATAACATGAATCCCCACGTCGCTCCGTCTCTAACGGCTTGCTA
>NC_136600.1:26523624-26538624 GCF_910589615.1 Taurulus bubalis
ACCTTGCAGCAGGGAGCTTCCAGGTGCGATGCTCTCAGGTACGTTGTCTCTGGTGTAGATGGAGTGGAGGAACTCTGGTGTGCAGTCGTTCTCATCCGTCACCTGAACCACGACCTGCAGGTCAGACTCAGTTATTGATCCACCAGCTGTGATCATGTTGATTGATCTGCTGTGATCATGTGACCCAGCAGGTGAGTGATCATGTGACTCAGCAGGTGAGTGATCATGTGACCTTTACTGATTAATGAACACAAGATTTAAAGACATTCCATTCAATCTTTGTTTTGTTGTTTAAAAATATTTTAAAAAAGAAAGTAGGAAAAGACTTATATAGCCCTGAAACCTGAAATAAATGTCAGTCCAGGAAGCTCCTGCTTGTGTTCATCATCATCATCATCATCATCATCATCATCATCATCATCATCATGCAGCTCCGTAACCGACGGACACGGAGCTGCTTTAAATGTCTGTGAAAGCTTCAGGCAGACGATACAGTACGATGCTTTCTACACACCTGGGGAACACACACACACACACACACACACACCACACACACTCACACACACACACACACACACACACACACACACACACTCTTGCGGGGCCTTTAGAGTGAATTAGCCAGCCAGGCTTATAGAGCAGCAGAGGCCTTTGGGAGAAGCTGGTAGTTTAGCAGCTATTTTCTGTCTGTTCCAACCATCTGGACGCCGAGAGCAGGTAATAATGTGTGTGTGTGCATGTGTGTGTGCACGTGTGCTTGAACGTGTGTGTGCATGGTGGATGTGTGTGTGTTAATGTGAACAGATGCAGCGATCAGCTGTATAAAGTCTTTGGTGTTCACTGTTAGGATGGAAGTCAAGACTTAGCAGCCAGGTTTCTGCACTTTATGTTTAGTGTGTGTGTGTGTGTGTGTGTGTGTGTGTGTGTGTGTGTGTGTGTGTGTTTTTCATGCATGCATATTTAACAAACTCAAAAATAGCTCAAACTGCTTATCACATGTGATCATTGAGGGATTGAACGCAGCTTTGATTTGCCGAGTTTTCATCACGAGCGCTTCACAGAACGCTGTGTGTGTGTGTGTGTGTGTGTGTGTGTGTGTGTGTGTGTGTGTGTGTGTGTGTGTGTGTGTGTGTGTTCATGTATGCATAATCAACACAGGCGGAATAAACAGTGAAGTGAAACAGTTGCATCACAGCGTCCAGCATTCGGCGGCAGCACTTTAATCAGCGAGCGGGTAAACGTTGCCAGCCTTTCCGCTAGCTAGCTTGCGGCTACACTGGTTACAGGAAATACGCCCAACGGCGGCCATCTTGTCATCTATCTCCAACTTTAGTCTTTTGGAAGTGTTTCTTTCCATTTTTCTACTAGTTTAGAGATCATAACACCTCAACACTTCCAACCAGTCAGCCGTTATAAATTCTACAAGCTAAACCCGGCTACGTTTGTGTGTTTGTGTGTGTGTGTGTGTGTATGTGTGTGTGTGTGTTTGTGCGACCGTACCTCTGCCACGGCGCTGAGGCCGGTATCGGGTTCGGCGGCGCGGACCTGCAGGCTGTGGAGGTTGTGTCCGCTCTCGTAGTCCACGGTCCTGGTGAGGCTGAGCGCGCCGCTCTCCTGGTTGATGCTGAACAGATTCCCGGGATTCACCAGCAGCACGTACGACAGACTGCGGCCCTGGAAGGAGACGGCCTGAACCGCGGAGACGCTGCAGGGTCAGAGGTCAGAGTTAGGAGACGGCGGGACAGCAAGGACCAGACAGCTAGCTCGCGAACACGTGTTATCCATACGAAGGAAGTGAAGAAACTTAAAGCCTGATGCCTGACGAGTTAGCATCGGGAAAAAACAAACCACCCGGTAGCTAGCTAGCTAGCTTTCATTTCTTTCCTTTTAAAAAACAATCCTGACTGAGCGATTGTTATACAAAACTGTAAATCATAGCTTGTTTTATGAAAAAAAGCCCCAAACTGCTGTATTTGGATGTGTTGAACACCATAAGTAATATACAAGTGAAATGTACATGAGAAAATTCAAATAGCATTCAAATAGCCTCAATAGCCCCAATGGGCCCATTGGGGCTATTGAGGCTATTGGGCCCCAATGCGACCTCACCTGAATGTTCTCTGTTCTAAACCCTCTCTAACTTTGTTCTGCTTCACTTTATCAAAGTCAACCTTTGCAGAGAAAATGTTCACATATTGTACTATGATTTGGGTTAGAGAATGTTCACATATTGAGCTATGATTTGGGTTAGAGAATGTTCACATATTGAGCTATGATTTGGGTTAGAGAATGTTCACATATTGTGCTATGATTTGGGTTAGAGAATGTTCACATGTTGAGCTATGATTTGGGTTAGAGAATGTTCACATATTGTGTATGATTTGGGTTAGAGAATGTTCACATATTGTGCTATGATTTGGGTTAGAGAATGTTCACATGTTGAGCTATGATTTGGGTTAGAGAATGTTCACATATTGATCTATGATTTGGGTTAGAGAATGTTCACATATTGTGTATGATTTGGGTTAGAGTTGGACCTTACAGCTGCATCATTTCAAAGAAATAATCATCCTGAAAGTGATATTTTTATAAGCGGACCTGAAACCTTTTAATTTTTCTCTGTGTGTCATCTTCATTTACTCTTAACCAGTAACATATAAACTGATATTTACACATCTGAACTAAATCTCACATGTGTACCTTTTATTATAACACCAACATGATTAAAATAGCCCTAGTGGTTGCAGAGATACACCCTTTTTAGTTTGGGGATGACATTTTTGAAGAAAGGGCCTAAAAAGACGTTGTTTTTTAAGAAAAGAATAATTTAATAAAAAACAAGAATAGGGTCAAAACATGAACTCATAGGCATCGCCATGGAACTTCACCACTTCATCACTGACATTAAGAGGAGGATTTATTGTGTTACAAGTTTTATAAAATGTTATGTTTAAATATGCAAATGCTCACACACACACACACCACACACACACCACATACACACACACATACACACACACACGCTGCTCACAGGGTGGCATGGATACTTGGATATTAATACAATGTGCTTTGCGCCAGCAGCCTTGAGGGATCCACACACACACACACACACACACGCACACGCACACGCACACACACACACACACACACACACACACACACACACACACACACACACACACCCCTTCATGTTTATCCAGACCTCGCTTTTAATAAATATTTGAATTTGCCACACTTTCAAATTCTCCGCCTCAGGCCACACTCGTGCATCTGGGTCCTCTTCATCCATCCATCCATCCATCCCCGTCCCTTGCCTCATCTCCTCCTCCTCTTCTCCTCCCTCTCCTCTCTTCTTCTTCTTCTTCTTCTTCTTCTTCTTCTTCTTCTTCTTCTTCTTCTTCTTTTTCTTCTTCACCCCCGCTCTCTGTCTCCTCACCCATACCCTCCTCTTCTTCTTCTTTTGTCTCGCTCTGCAGGGCTCATCTTTTCATGCATCACATGACATGTAAAGCCAAGGAGCTGGCCGTGGAAACACACACACACACACACACACACACACACACACACACACACACACACACACACACACACACACACACACACATACAGAGGCCATTTCCACACTCAGTGTGTGAGTCAGTGGAATGTAAATGATGTGTCTGTAAATATGAGGACGAAGACACAAACAGACACTTGTGCTCAGAGACTCAGAGTACTGGATATAATACTACAAGTACTACTGATACTATGGTATTGTTCTATAGAGTACCAGTAGTATTGGTAGAGTCATCTATAGTAATTATACAAAAGATAAATAGAAAAACTAACATTATGACTAAAAGTCTGTACAATACTACAACAGTTGACATACTCTGGTGTACTTATACTACATATATGTCCACATTTTTGAAGTTTTCCGTCACTTCATTAAAGACATTTGATGACACGTCCTCAAAAATGAGGACAGTTTTGACGTTTTTTTAATGAACAAAACCTTCGTTACCCAATAAAATACATGTTTAATTAAATTGTATCATGTGAATTAACATAATTTACTTCAACAGTATTACTGACATATTCTATATTAATTAAAAACCAATCCCCCCCTGGGGGGAGAAGACTGAGCGATTGTTATATAAAACTGCAAATCATAGCTTGTTTTATGAAGAAAAAAGCCCCAAACAGCCGTATTTGGATGTATAGAACACCATAAGTAATATACAAGTGAAATATATGGTTTGGTACATGAACAAAAGCCCCAATAGCCCCAATAGCCCCAATGGGCCCATTGGGGCTATTGGGCCCCAATGCGACCTCACCTGAATGTTCTCTGTTCTAAACCCTCTCTATCTTTGTTCTGCTTCACTTTATCAAAGTCAACCTTTAGAGAGAATGTTCACATATTGTGTTATGATTTGGGTTAGAGAATGTTCACATATTGAGGTATGATTTGGGTTAGAGAATGTTCACATATTGAGCTATGATTTGGGTTAGAGAATGTTCACAAAGGGTGTATCTCTGTTCAAACAGAGATACACCCTTTTTAGTTTGGGATGACATTTTCGAAGGGAAGGGCCTAAAAACCTGATATAAAGTTGATGACTCACGGGTGGCCGGCGGGCGTGTTCTCCGGCACGCTCAGGCTGAAGGAGGCGTTGGTGAACTGCGGCGGCCGATAGCCGGCCAGCACGGCCACCGTGGCCGCCGGACCACTGCGGCCGCTGCCGTCCAGCGCCTGTACACGCAGCAGGTACTCCTTGCTGGGGGTCAGAGGTCGGCCCGTGGTCCTGATGGCGCCGGAGCGGCGGTCCACCTCGAAGCACTCCTCCCCACCTGGAGGGGAGTCGATAAAGCATAAACTGTGTGAGAGACGCCTCTCGTTGGTTTGTCATCGAGGTCTGAGCTTTGGCCGTCGCCATCTTGTTTTTTTTGGCAACCAGTGAACAGGAAGTAACCATATTAGGACTGAAGAGGAGTGACGTAGAAACGGCGTATAGGTCTCAGGTGTCGACCTGTCAATCAGCTTGTAGCCCCGCCCCTAAAGCGTCCCCTGCTTTATGGTCTGTTTGACTCTAAATGACCATAATTTGCTAAATGAACATCATGCTGTATTGAAGAAGACTTGAAACTAGAGATTGAGACATAAACTCATGTTTACAATGTTTACTGAGGGAATACATCAAGAGAAGTAGAGTCATCTATATAGACTTCTATACAACCAGAGGAGTCACCCCCTGGTGGTCAGTAGAGAGAATGCAGCTTTAAGACATGAAGCATAGACTTCTATACAACCAGAGGATTATATGAGCAGATGATGATCGTTGTGTTTTCTGTTGCTTCTCGTAGGCTCAAAGCTAAACGAGAGGGGAACTTTACATAAAGTGATGTTATGGAGATCATGGTCGGTCGAACGGACAGACGGACGGAGGCACAGCTGTCAGCTTATGAACATCCAGATAAGGAGGATATGAGCTGGAGGGCTGCGGTTTGTGTGTGTTTATGTGTGTGTTTATCTGTGTGTGTGTGTGTGTGTGTGTGTGTGTGTGTGTGTGTGTGTGTGTGTGTGTGTGTGTGTGTGTGTATGTGTGTGTGTGTGTGTGTGTGTGTGTGTGTGTGTGTGTGTGTGTGTGTGTGTGTGTGTGTGTGTGTGTGTGTGTGTGTTGAAAGTGAAGCTGCTGAGGACGATTCTGCCAGCTGGAGCAACATGTGTGTGTGTGTGTGTGTGTGTGTGTGTGTGTGTGTGTGTGTGTGTGTGTGTGTGTGTAAGCTGGTTAACAGTCTTTGAAGACCAAGAAGAAGAGTGCAAGTTTCTTTTTTATCTATTTATTTATTTTAACCCACGCCAGCCCTGAGATGCAGAGAAATAGACGTGAAGGTGGAGGAAGAAATATGTTTAAAGGACGAGGACGCAAGAGGGAGCGAGGGAAGGAAGTAAGGACGGATGAGAGGAGGATGTTAAAAGAGGAGTAAAGGAGGAGCAGAATCCCCAGCTGGTGACCAGAGGGGTTTGAACCAGCAGCAGCTGCATCCAACCTGTCAATCATCTCCCACTCTCTATTTATGGAGATCATCTCGCTGAACAACTTCCTGTCTGGTTTCCACTGCTGATTGCAGAACGAACGGCTCTGATTGGTCGGTTTAATGGTCATTCATTTCCTTTTACACATGGAAACTTACCCAGTTGGTTGCTAACATAAAGACAATATATTATAATATATATATATACATTATATTTTCATACATTTGCAGAACATAAATGTAAACATTATATGAAGCCAGGTTCAGAAGTCTTGTTTCATTTAGTTGACATATTAGAGTCAACGGCTTTTACGGAGAGAATTTATGAATTTATGATCTTTTTTTTTCACTACATACGACAGGAAAAATGTCATTTCCTCCATGTTTTTATTAATAAACGAATGCATAAACCCTCAGAATATATGTAGGAATGAAAAAGTTAAGTTATATAAATGAGGTTACGAATGAACAAACATCCTTTAAAGAGAAGTTTAGTTACATCATGATGAAGACTCTACAGATGAAGAGGGTCAAAACATGAACTCATAGATATCAACATGAAACTTCACCACTTCATCACTCACATTAAGAGGAGGATTTATTGTGTTACAAGTTGTATGAAATGTTATGTTTAAATATGTTAATGAGGACATTATGTCATTGTAACCTTTGGTGAATTTAGGAGAATCTACAGACGCAAACAGAAGTAAAATAAACGTTTTATTTCCTTTTAGAATGAAAGAAGACAAAGTCTCTACTAGAGAAGAACAGCATATAAATCAAAGTAGATGGAACAAACTTTTATTTTGTTAAAGAAGCACTTCTTCTCCGCTTCTTAACTTAAGTGAGTAAAATCACATTAAAGCTTCTAATTGCCTTCACACACGCACACGGCGTGAATATATTTCCACATTGGCACGATATTAAAAAGCATTTTTAATGTAAATTATTGGATTATTCGTGGGTACACATGTAGTCACATTACGCCGAAGGGAAGTCAGAGGCTCTTAATATGAAAGCATTGGAAATTAGCTCTCAAAATATCTCCTCCTCTCTGCTAGAATAATGTAAAAAAACAGAAAAAACAGAAATCCACAGCCACCGGCGCCCACCCTCCCACTCGCTGCCTCTCCAGAGACTTCCCTATTATTCCCGAATCGGGGAGCTTTCTTTGCCCGGGGGAGCGATTACCAGTGCAGCTCCGTGCCGTTTATGTGCGTTTTTTTTATATTTCTTCTCTCCCTCTCACACTTGACGGTAATTGAAAATCAACAAGTCAAGTTTTTATTTATAAATCGCTCCTTTGAACAAAACAGGTTTGTCACAGAGCGCCATGGCGGAGCGGCGACGGCCGACCTGATTACAGATACGGGCGGGAGATAAGAGGACAGGTTTTATGGAAATATATGAGCGGAGTGAGGAGGAGGTTCGGTTGCGGTAGGTAACACGTTTTTACAGTCACAACAAATATCATTAGAGAGGTATATTTGGATCCAGAAACATATTTGATGTACTTTGAGCTTTGATTTTCATGATCAAAGCGTCTAAAAACGATCAAATTTCTTCCTTGGATTGTAACTCTCTTTACCAGGAGGCAACCTGGTTCTTTAAAGTAAAGTTCAAAAGCTGCATTCTCTCTACTGACCACCAGGGGGCGACTCCTCTGGTTGTATAGAAGTCTATGCTTCATGTGTTGAAGCTGCATTCTCTCTACTGACCACCAGGGGGCGACTCCTCTGGTTGTATAGAAGTCTATGCTTCATGTGTTGAAGCTGCATTCTCTCTCCCGACCACAAGGGGGCGACTCCTCTGGTTGTATAGAAGTCTATGCTTCATGTGTTAAAGCTGCATTCTCTCTCCTGACCACCAGGGGGCGACTCCTTTGGTTGTATAGAAGTATATGCTTCATGTGTTAAAGCTGCATTCTCTCTCCTGACCACCAGGGGGCGACTCCTCTGGTTGTATAGAAGTCTATGCTTCATGTGTTGAAGCTGCATTCTCTCTCCCGACCACAAGGGGGCGACTCCTCTGGTTGTATAGAAGTCTATATAAATGACTCTACTTCTCTTGATGTATTCCCTCAGTAAACATTGTAAACATGAGTTTATGTCTCAATCTCTAGTTTCAAGTCTTCTTCAATACAGCATGATGTTCATTTAGTAAATTATGGTCATTTAGAGTCAAACAGACCATAAAGCAGGGGACGCTTTAGGGGCGGGGCTACAAGGTGATTGGTAGGTCGACCCCTGAGGATCTACGTCACTCCTCATTAGTCCTAATATGGTCACTTCCTTTTCACTTGTTGCAAAAAAACAAAAAAACAAGATGGCGATGGACAAAGTCTGTGGTTCCTACTCATAAGAAGTAGAAGATAAAAGTATAAACAGTCTACTCACTGTCCAGCAGGAGGAACTGGGTTTGTCCGAGTGTCCCGTCTCGTTGCCGCGCCGACAGCTGGTACACCACGGAGCCGGGCGCGGCGTCGGGACCCACGGCGCCGAGGTACGGCGAGGGGAACATGGCCCACTGCAGGTCGGGCTGGCCGGGCGCACTCAGGGTCAACCTGCACAGGTACCACTCCTCACCTGCAGGAGGCAGAAGAGGATGAAGAGAAAGATGAAGGACAGCAGAGACTTCATTATTTAAACACGTTTACAGTCGGAAAAGAACAAAAACAGAAACAAAGCATTACAAGTTAAATAGCTGAGAGGAAGTTCAGTAAAGAGCTCATCCGTCCTGTCAGAGTGCCAAAAGCATCTGAGCATCAACAAAGTAGTAAACCAAAGAAAACAATGAGGTCGTGAACCAGACCGACCGGTAAACCCATTGACTGCTAACCATGCTAACGCAACACTGGTTGTAACCATGCTAACGCAACACTGGGTGTAACCATGCTAACGCAACACTGGGTGTAACCATGCTAACACAACACTGGGTGTAACCATGCTAACGCAACACTGGGTGTAACCATGCTAACGCAACACTGGATGTAACCCTGCTAACACAACACTGGATGTAACCCTGCTAACACAACACTGGGTGTAACCATGCTAACACAACACTGGATGTAACCCTGCTAACACAACACTGGGTGTAACCATGCTAAGGCAACACTGGGTGTAACCATGCTAGCGCAACACTGGATGTAACCATGCTAGCGCAACACTGGATGTAACCATGCTAGCGCAACACTGGATGTAACCCTGCTAACGCAACACTGGGTGTAACCATGCTAGCGCAACACTGGATGTAACCATGCTAACGCAATGATGGATGTGACCAGTCTCAAGATCACGGTGGCGAATTTTATCGCCATTTTGAGCCAATATTTTGTTCATCTAGGTGTTTTTTGTGTGTGTTTATTTCCTGCTTCATAAAGTCTGGAAGGTACTGTTGTTTTGTGTACTTTGGTCGTGGCTTCATTCCGTTAACTCGTTAGCTAAGCTAGCGTCGCGGCATGAAAGCCGAGCCGCTCTCATCCAAAAAGGGAGAAGAAATATAAAACAACAACATCTGCGCCGTGTTTTCTTGTTTCTCATCTTTTCAACTCCACGAGGCGACAGGAAGCCGAGCGGCTCCTCCAAAATAAAACAACAAAACTTTCAGAGGATCACACGAAGGCGGGAACTCCTGTTCGCCCAGTCAGAAATACACATGTGTTTGTCTTCTTCTTCTTCTTTGTTTCTTCTTCACGTCTTTCGTCTCCGCGTCGTCGGCTTCTGAGGACGGATTGTTCGGTTTGAAGGTCGCTGTTGTTTTTGGCTCCTCTTTTGTTTCACAGCGGCGAGGAGAGACAACATGAAGAAGAGAGAGAAGTTCACTTCAGAGACAGAGGAGGAGGAGGATGAGGAGGGAGGGAGGAAGAGGAAGGGGGAGGGAGGGAAGGTGCAAACACAACTGTGTCTGTCTTTTTATATCGTCTCTGAAGGTTTGTCAACACACTGAGCAGGAGGAGGGCAGGAGGAGGATGAAGAGGATGAGGAGGAGAGGAGGAAGAGGAGGTGGAGATGGAGGAAGAGGAGATGGAGGAGGAAGAGGAGGAAGAGGAGATGAAGAGGAAGAAGAAGAAGAAGAGGAGGAGCGATGCAGACAAGTGAAGAGGAGCACAGGGAAGAGAAGAAATAGGGTGGAATGTAAAAAGAGTGTCAGGAGGAAACAAAGAGATTGACCTTTAAAAAGTCAAGAGGAAGTAGGAGGAGAAGAGGAGGAGGAGGGCGGGGGTGATGAAGGAGAAGAAGAGGAGGAAGAGGGTGATGAAGGAGAAGAAGAGTCTTCCAGCTCACTGCTCCTCTTCTTCGGTCTTCAGTCAGCTAAAATCCAGAATAATCACATCTATTCCCGTCTGAAGTTTCACGTATGAAATGAAATCCGTCTCGTTATCACGATGACCATCAACGTGTCACATGAGGAGGAAGAGGAGGGAGGAAGAGGAGGGAGGAGAGGTCACACATGTGTCTATGATGAGGGGAGGAAGAGGAGGGAGGAAGAGGAGAGGCCACACACGGCCCTGACGACGTTATTTTGAACGTTGATGGAGCGGCTACGTTGTTAGCGTAGCTTAGCGCTGAGCGAGCCAAACCCCATCCAGGAAACAAACGTTTTAAAAGTCCAAGTTCACTCGTGTCCTTCCACTTGTGTCCTTCCACTCGTGTCCTTCCACTTGTGTCCTTCCACTCGTGTCCTTCCACTTGTGTCCTTCCACTCGTGTCCTTCCACTTGTGTCCTTCCACTCGTGTCCTTCCACTCGTGTCCTTCCACTTGTGTCCTTCCACTTGTGTCCTTCCACTCGTGTCCTTCCACTCATCTCCTTCCACTCGGCCTCCTCACACCTCAGCGTTCACTCATCTCTTTCCACTTGGCCTCCTCGCCGCCTGAAGCCGGTGAACCGATCCCCGATGCTCGGGCATGCACACCTAAACCGAGGGAGGCGCAGGCCTGGCCCGCAGCGAGGAAGAGGAGTGGAAGAGGACGAAGAGGACGAAGAGGACGAAGAGGGCTGAGAAAACCTGAACGCTGAGTCGTCACTTCCTTCACGTGTTGCTGCTTCACGTCTGAAACGAGTCGTTCATCATGTGTTCATCTTGTGTTCATCATGTGTTCATCATGTGTTCATCATATATTCATCATGTGTTCATCATGTGTGTATCATGTGTTCATCATGTGTGTATCATGTGTTCATCATGTGTTCATCATATATTCATCATGTGTTCATCGTGTGTTCATCATGTGTTCATCGTGTGTTCATCATGTGTTCATCATGTGTTCATCATGTGTTTATCATGTGTGTATCATGTGTTCATCTTGTGTTCATCATGTGTTCATCGTGTGTTCATCATGTGTGCATCATGTGTTCATCTTGTGTTCATCATGTGTTCATCATGTGTTCATCGTGTGTTCATCATGTGTTCATCATGTGTTCATTATGTGTGCATAATGTGTTCATCTTGTTTTCATCATGTGTTCATCTTGTCTCCATCATGTGTTCATCCTGTGTTCATCATGTGTTCATCATGTGTTCATTTTGTTTTCATCATGTGTTCATCTTGTCTTCATCATGTGTTCATCTTGTGTTCATCATGTGTTCATCATGTGTTCATCGTGTGTTCATCATGTGTTCATCATGTGTGCATCATGTGTTCATCATGTGTTCATCATGTGTGCATCATGTGTTCATCTTGTCTTCATCATGTGTTCATCATGTGTGTATCATGTGTTCATCCTGTGTTCATCATGTGTTCATCATGTGTTCATCTTGTTTTCATCATGTGTTCATCTTGTCTTCATCATGTGTTCATCTTGTTTTCATCTTGTTTTCATCATGTGTTCATCTTGTTTTCATCATGTGTTCATCTTGTTTTCATCATGTGTTCATCTTGTTTTCATCATGCGTTCATCTTGTTTTCATCATGTGTTCATCTTGTCTTCATCATGTGTTCATCTTGTCTTCATCATGTGTTCATCTTGTTTTCATCATGTGTTCATCTTGTCTTCATCATGTGTTCATCTTGTCTTCATCATGTGTTCATCTTGTCTTCATCATGTGTTCATCTTGTTTTCATCATGTGTTCATCTTGTCTTCATCATGTGTTCATCTTGTTTTCTTCATGTGTTCATCTTGTCTTCATCATGTGTTCATCTTGTTTTCATCATGTGTTCATCTTGTGGTTGTTTCAGCTTCTTGTTTTCTCCACGTAACTCACAGCAGTGTGTTTGTGTTCTCAGCTCGAAGTTACAGGATGAGAAGATGTCTGACGCACAACGGGAGGCTCCTCTCCTCCTCCTCTCATCCTCTCCTCCTCCTCTCCTCCTCTCCTCCTCCTCTCCTCTCCTCCTCCTCTCCTCCTCCTCTCCTCCTCCTATCCTCTCCTATCCTCTCCTCCTCCTCTCATCCTATCCTCTCCTCCTCCTCTCCTCCTCCTCTCCTCCTCCTATCCTCTACTATCCTCTCCTCCTCCTCTCATCCTATCCTCTCCTCCTCCTCTCCTCCTCTCCTCCTCTCCTCTCCTCCTCCTCTCATCCTATCCTCTCCTCCTCCTCTCCTCCTATCCTTTCCTCCTCTTCTCCTCCCATCCTCTTCCTCTCCTCCTCCTCCTTTCCTTTCCTCCCCTCCTCCTCCTCTCTATCAAACTCCCGCGAGTAACGCGATGCAGAACACAACATGACCAAAGACGTCCCACGACATCACGCGGAGAAAAAGAAGAGAAAGAGAAGAGAGACAAGAAGAGAGAGAGAAGAGAAAGACGAGAAGAGAGAGACGAAAAGAGAGATGAGAGACGAGAAGACTTTTGACTTTTACAAAACCTTTATTTAACACTTGTTTAAGCACATTGTTTAAGACTCTTTAGTGACGTGAGGCCCGGCCTCCTCATGTCCGTCTGTCCCGCTCTGCTCAGCGTGTCGTCCAGCGCTGACGCTCCGCTCTGCTCCAGAACCCCTGGGACGTCCCACAGCAGGCAGGCGGCTCGGTATCGTGTAGGCCGGCCCTGCTCTCCTCTGCCGGTCTCTGCAGCCTCCTCCTCCTCCTCCTCCTCCTCCTCCTCCTCTTCCTCCTCCTTCTCCTCCTCCTCCTCCTCCTCTTCCTCCTCCTCCTCCTCCTCCTCCGTCTCTCGGTCCTCCAGGTCCTCCGCCGGCTGGACTCCAGCTCTCCTCCTGGCCCCGCTCACTTCCTGGCCCCACAGATCCTCCTCATGACCTCACTCTCCTCTAGCAGCTCGTCGAGGATCCTCATTATGAGCTTCTTCACTCTGAAGCGCTCCAGCGTAGTGAAGCCTTCACTCCCTTGTTTGCGGAGGATATTTTTAGCAGATACTCTCAACCCGTCCTTATCAGAGAAGTAGTCCTCTAGCTTTATCTTCCTCATTCCCTTCGTGTCCTTGAGAAACATTCTAATCCGTCCCAGACCGTATTCCTTCACGCCCTCATCCTCGGAGCCAGAGGTGAGACAATTGTCAGAGAACTCGCTGGACTCGCCCTCCTCTCTGTCTCTCCCGACATCCCTGGGGTCCCTTGGTCCCTTGGTCCCTTCTTGGCCTGCGAGCTCCCAGCGCCCCCCACTCTTCCTCTTGAGCTGACGGGCTTTACCCCCTTCCTCCTCTTCCTCCATGTCAGCCTCGTTTCCTTCCTCTACACTCACCACCTGCCTACTGCTGGCCTTCACCTGTCCTCCAGCAGTCGCCTGCTTGTCCTGCCCAACACCCACCTCCACCTGCTGGACCCCGTCCTCCTGCTGGACCCTGTCCACTCCCTGGACCACGTCCACCTGTTGGACCCCGTCCACCTGTTGGACCCCGTCCCCCTGCTGGACCACGTCCACCTGCAGGACCCCGTCCCCCTGGAGCTCACCTGGCTCCTCCTGACCCTCCTCTTCCACCTGTCCTCCCACGTCCTCCTGCTGGACGTCTCCCTCCCCCTCTTGACTCTCCACCACCCCCTCCTGACCCACCTCCTGGACCCCACCTGTCCCCTCCTGTGCTGCCTGGTCGTCCTGAGGGTCTCTGCCCTCCGGCTCCTGCTCTGCAGCCCTCGGCTCCCCCTCAGGAGCTCCTGCAGCGCCCTCACCTGCTCTCCTCTCGGGGCAGGCTCTGGCCAGGTGTCCTGAGCTCCTGCACACAAAACACTTCGACCCTGAGGTCGCAAACATCATGTAGTCAAAGTCATCGACCCTGATCCTGACCACGTGGTCGAGGTCTCTGCCGTGGTCATTTAAAACCATGAGCACCTGCCTCCTGTGTGACACCACGTGTTTTAATAATGGCGACTTGAACCCCGAGGAAACCTTCCTCACCTGGGACATAATCTTACCATACTTCACCAGTTCCCTCACCAGCGCCTCGTCCCTGATAAACGGCGGCACGTTGGACACCGTGACCCGGACCGCCGACGCAGAGAGCGGCATGACGGCCACGGACTCGCCGTTCACCTGCACCCCGCCACCACCTGCACCCCGCCGCCACCATGCTGGCTTTCGCCACGCTGTCCAGGAACAGCACCACCCCTCCGCTCATGCGGGCAGCGGAGGCCACGCTGCCGTGCCCCACCACCCGGCCCACGGCCAGCCGCACTCCTCTAGGGAGCAGGAGAAGCCCTCACTCCTCTAGGGAGCAGGAGAAGCCCTCACTCCTCTAGGGAGCAGGAGAAGCCCTCACTCCTCTAGGGAGCAGGAGAAGCCCTCACTCCTCTAGGGAGCAGGAGAAGCCCTCACTCCTCTAGGGAGCAGGGGAAGCCCTCACTCCTCTAGGGAGCAGGAGAAGCCCTCACTCCTCTAGGGAGCAGGAGAAGCCCTCACTCCTCTAGGGAGCAGGAGAAGCCCTCACTCCTCTAGGGAGCAGGAGAAGCCCTCACTCCTCTAGGGAGCAGGAGAAGCCCTCACTCCTCTAGGGAGCAGGAGAAGCCCTCACTCCTCTAGGGAGCAGGGGAAGCCCTCACTCCTCTAGGGAGCAGGGGAAGCCCTCACTCCTCTAGGGAGCAGGAGAAGCCCTCACT
>NC_136600.1:26543624-26546124 GCF_910589615.1 Taurulus bubalis
TAGACCAGACATAGACCAGACATAGACCAGACCTGGACCAGAAATAGACCAGACATAGACCAGACATAGACCAGACATAGACCAGACCTAGACCAGAAATAGACCAGACATAGACCAGACATAGACCAGACATAGACCAGACATAGACCAGACATAGACCAGACCTAGACCAGAAATAGACCAGAAATAGACCAGACATAGACCAGACCTAGACCAGAAATAGACCAGACCTAGACCAGACCTAGACCAGACCTAGACCAGACATAGACCAGACCTAGACCAGAAATAGACCAGAAATAGACCAGACATAGACCAGACCTAGACCAGACCTAGACCAGAAATAGACCAGACATAGACCAGACCTAGACCAGAAATAGACCAGAAATAGACCAGACATAGACCAGACCTAGGCCAGAAATAGACCAGACATAGACCAGACATAGACCAGACCTAGGCCAGAAATAGACCAGACATAGACCAGACCTAGACCAGAAATAGACCAGACATAGACCAGACATAGACCAGACCTAGACCAGAAATAGACCAGACATAGACCAGACATAGACCAGACCTAGACCAGAAATAGACCAGACATAGACCAGAAATAGACCAGACATAGACCAGACCTAGACCAGAAATAGACCAGAAATAGACCAGACATAGACCAGACCTAGACCAGAAATAGACCAGAAATAGACCAGACATAGACCAGACCTAGACTAGACAAAGACCAGACATAGACCAGCCATGGACCAGACATAGACCAGACCTAGACCAGACATAGACCAGACCAGACCAGGACAGATTAGACCAAGCCCACTTTAGATCATGTTGCAACGTTAGTCATGTTATAACTTTAGTCATGTTGTAACTTTAGTCATGTTATAAGTTTAGTCATGTTATAAGTTTAGTCATGGTTAAAACTTTAGTCATGGTTAAAACTTTAGTCATGGTTATAACTTTAGTCATGTTGTAACTTTAGTCATGTTATAACTTTAGTCATGGTTATAACTTTAGTCATGTTATAACTTTAGTCATTTTGTAACTTTAGTCATGGTTATAACTTTAGTCATGTTATAACTTTAGTCATGTTGTAACTTTAGTCATGTTATAAGTTTAGTCATGTTATAAGTTTAGTCATGGTTAAAACTTTAGTCATGGTTAAAACTTTAGTCATGGTTATAACTTTAGTCATGTTGTAATTTTAGTCATGTTATAACTTTAGTCATGTTGTAACTTTAGTCATGTTGTAACTTTAGTCATTTTGTAACTTTAGTCATGTTATAACTTTAGTCATGTTGTAACTTTAGTCATGTTATAACTTTAGTCATGTTATAACTTTAGTCATTTTGTAACTTTAGTCATGTTATAACTTTAGTCATGTTATAACTTTAGTCATGTTATAACTTTAGTCATTTTGTAACTTTAGTCATGTTATAACTTTAGTCATGTTATAACTTTAGTCATTTTGTAACTTTAGTCATGTTATAACTTTAGTCATATTATAACTTTAGTCATGTTATAACTTTAGTCATGTTATAACTTTAGTCATTTTGTAACTTTAGTCATGTTATAACTTTAGTCATGTTATAACTTTAGTCATTTTGTAACTTTAGTCATGTTATAACTTTAGTCATGTTATAACTTTATGTTGTAACTTTAGTCATGTTATAACTTTATGTTATAACTTTAGTCATGTTGCAACTTTACTCATGTTGTAACTTTAGTCATGTTATAACTTTAGTCATGTTATAACTTTAGTCATGTTATAACTTTAGTCATTTTGTAACTTTAGTCATGTTATAACTTTAGTCATGTTATAACTTTAGACATTTTGTAACTTTAGTCATGTTATAACTTTAGTCATGTTATAACTTTAGTCATGTTATAACTTTAGACATTTTGTAACTTTAGTCATGTTATAACTTTAGTCATGTTATAACTTTAGTCATGTTGTAACTTTAGTCATGTTATAAGTTTAGTCATGGTTAAAACTTTAGTCATGTTATAACTTTAGTCATGTTATAACTTTAGTCATGTTGTAACTTTAGTCATGTTGTAACTTTAGTCATGTTATAAGTTTAGTCATGGTTAAAACTTTAGTCATGTTATAACTTTAGTCATGTTATACATTTAGTCATGTTATAACTTTAGTCATGTTGTAACTTTAGTCATGTTATAACTTTAGTCATGTTATAACTTTAGTCATGTTGTAACTTTAGTCATGTTATAACTTTAGTCATGTTATAACTTTAGTCATGTTGTAACTTTAGTCATGTTATAACTTTAGTCATGTTATAACGTTAGTCATGTTATAACTTTAGTCATGTTATAACTTTATTCATGTTATACATTTAGTCATGTTATAACTTTAGTCATGTTGTAACTTTAGTCATGTTGTAACTTTAGTCATGTTATAACTTTAGTCATGTTATAACTTTAGTCATGTTATAACTTTAGTCATGTTATAACGTTAGTCATGTTATAACTTTATTCATGT
>NC_136600.1:26551124-26563624 GCF_910589615.1 Taurulus bubalis
TGTGAGACAGAGAGTGTGTGTGTATGTGAGAGTGTGAGAGAGAGAGTGTGTGTGTGAGAGAGTGTGTGTGTGTACGTGAGCGAGAGAGGGTGTGTGTGTGTCTGTGTGTGTGTGAGAGAGTGTGTGTGTGTGTGTGAGAGTGAGAGAGAGAGTGTGTGTGTGTCTGTGTGTGTGTGTGTGTGTGTGTGTGTGTGTGTGTGTGTGAGAGTGTGTGTCTGTGTGTGTGTGTGTGTGTGATAGTGAGTGTGTGTGTGAGAGTGTGTGTCTGTGTGTGTGAAGGTAAACTCTCACATAAGCCACAGAAACAGTCAGGCGAGGAAGACGAGGATGCTCCTCTCAGGACCTGCAGCAGATCTTCATCACTAAAAACCTCTGGTGTCCATGTTGTCACCAAAAGGTTCTCTTCTCTCGGGTTATTCAGGGTCCGGGGCGCTGGAGAGACCTGGACAGGTGGGCGGGGCTCGCTGGGTGGGCGGGGCTTGCCGGGTGGGCGGGGCTCAGAGAGACAGAGAGCATCACACCTGCGGGGCTCAGGGCCTCCGGTGTCTTCAGACTGAGGGGGAACCGGAGAACCCGGAGGGAACCCGCGCTTTGCACTATTATTATTAATATTATTATTAATATTATTATTACTGAGGCTTTTCTCTCTTTTGCTTTTTGTCTCTCCTCTTTTCAAATACCCATCATGCTTTTCTCTCCTTGTTTTCTTCACTTGTCCTCTCCTCTCCTCTTGTCTCGTCTCCTTTTTCCTCCTCTGGGTTGCACAATGAGGGAAAGCTTGAAGAACGCAGGTGAGAGGAGGAGGGAGAGGAGGCGGAGGAAGAGGAGGAGGAGGAAGAAGAGGAGGCGGAGGAAGAGGAGGAGGAGGAGGAGGAGGAAGAGGAGGAGGACAATGTGACAAAAGGAGGAAAGGAGGAGAAGAGATGAAGACGAGAGGAAGATATGAGTGGAGAGTATGATGAAGAGGACGGAAAAGAAGAGGAGATGAGGAAGAAAGACTAGAAATGAGGCTCAGGAGAGCAAGAGAGGAAGAGTAGGAGAGGAGGAGGAGAGGAGACAAGGAGACAAAGAGAGGATGTGACAGGAAGAAACAGAAAGGAGAAGAAAAAGAACAGTGAAGGTAAAGATAGATCTTACAAGACAAGTGATGAAGAGGAGAAGTAGAGGAGGCGACAGAAGGAGACAAGGAGATGATGGATGAGAGGAGGAGGAGAGGGAGGAAGAGTTATGAGGAGACAAGGATACAAGGAAAAGGGAGAGTAAGGAAAGAAGGAGAGGAGGAGGTGAAGCTCTAAACGTTGTAAAACCTCTGATCAGAGAGGAGCGCCGGCAGGAAACACACAGGAAGAGGCTGCAGGCTGTGTGTGTGTGTGTGTGTGTGTGTGTGTGTGTGTGTGTGTGTGTGTGTGTGTGTGTGTGTGTGTGTGTGATGCAAGCCTGCCGGGCGCTGCTGTAATCGAGGTCGAATGGACATCGGGGCTAAAAGTTGCAGCAACCCTGCACACACACACATACATCCACACACACACACACACACACACACACACACACACACACACACACACACACACACACACACACACACACACACACACACACACACACTTCATTATATTCTGGATCTTTCTTCATTCTTTCACCACGTTGACTTTTTTGCGTTCTTGTACCTCCTCGTTTCATCACCTTCCTCCTCCTCTTCCTCCTCTTCCTCCTCTTCCTCCTCCTCTTCCTCTCTTCTGTCACCTCCCCCTTGTTTCCTCTTCTCTCTCTAATGAATGTGTGTGTGTGTGTGTGTGTGTGTGTGTGTGTGTGTGTGTGTGTGTGTGTGTGTGTGTGTGTGTGTGTGGATGTATGTGTGTGTGTGTGTGTGTGTGTGTGTGTGTGTGTGTGTGTGTGTGTGTGTGTGTGCCGTGAATGTGTTAAATATAAATAAACATTGTAAACATGAGTTCATGTCTCTGGTTTCAAGTCTTCTTCAAACACATAATACTCTCAGTTATTGTTATTGTTTATTCAGTTATTGTTCATTCAGTTATTATTATTGTTCATTCAGTTATTATTATTGTTCATTCAGTTATTATTATTGTTCATTCAGTTATTGTTATTGTTCATTCAGTTATTATTATTGTTCATTCAGTTATTATTATTGTTCATTCAGTTATTATTATTGTTCATTCAGTTATTGTTATTGTTCATTCAGTTATTATTATTGTTCATTCAGTTATTGTTATTGTTCATTCAGTTATTATTATTGTTCATTCAGTTATTGTTCATTCAGTTATTGTTATTGTTTATTCAGTTATTGTTCATTCAGTTATTGTTATTGTTTATTCAGTTATTATTATTGTTCATTCAGTTATTATTATTGTTCATTCAGTTATTATTATTGTTCATTCAGTTATTGTTATTGTTCATTCAGTTATTATTATTGTTCATTCAGTTATTGTTATTGTTTATTCAGTTATTGTTCATTCAGTTATTATTATTGTTCATTCAGTTATTATTATTGTTCATTCAGTTATTATTATTGTTCATTCAGTTATTATTATTGTTCATTCAGTTATTGTTATTGTTCATTCAGTTATTATTATTGTTCATTCAGTTATTATTATTGTTCATTCAGTTATTATTATTGTTCATTCAGTTATTGTTATTGTTCATTCAGTTATTATTATTGTTCATTCAGTTATTGTTATTGTTCATTCAGTTATTATTATTGTTCATTCAGTTATTGTTCATTCAGTTATTGTTATTGTTTATTCAGTTATTGTTCATTCAGTTATTGTTATTGTTTATTCAGTTATTGTTCATTCAGTTATTATTATTGTTTATTCAGTTATTGTTCATTCAGTTATTGTTCATTCAGTTATTGTTATTGTTTATTCAGTTATTGTTCATTCAGTTATTGTTATTGTTTATTTAGTTATTGTTTATTCATATCTCAGCAGAACATCTTTTTTTATTTCTGCTCATGAACGTTGAGTTTGTTTGAATTTAAACACACTAATTATTTAACAACGTTCACCGTAGAAACCGTTTATATGTTCATGTGAAGCTGTTATGAAATAACTCGACACGACCGGATGAATCGTTACAAACCTTCTGCATCAAAAGCAGAACAAACGTTTCATAGGTGAGACTTCCATGAGGAGGAAAGACAGACGGCTGTCACTCATCCAGACGCAGCGCCGCTATAGGTCAGAGGGCAGCTGAAGCCCCGCCCTGCCAAGTGTCAATCAACAAAAGGGGCGGGCCGAGGGTGAAGGTTCACTTCTAAATGTTTCTTTCTGCACATTTTACACTTTGTTCGTTTTTGTAAAATGTATTGACGAGATTATATGTTTTAAATCATTTGTATGCTGTTGCTCTACCTTGTTGCTCTACCTTGTTGCTCTATGTTGTTGCTCTACATTGTTGCTGTACATTGTTGATGTACATTGTTGCTCTACCTTGTTGCTCTATGTTGTTGCTTTACATTGTTGCTCTCTGTTGTTGCTTTACATTGTTGCTCTACATGGTTGCTGTACATTGTTGATCTACATTGTTGCTCTACCTTGTTGCTCTACATTGTTGCTTTACATTGTTGCTCTACATTGTTGCTGTACATTGTTGCTCTGCATTGTTGCTCTACATTGTTTCTCTACCCCGTTGGCTACATTGTTGCTCTACATTGTTGCTCTACATTGTTTCTCTACATTGTTACATCATTGCTTTACGTTGTCTGCTGCGCTGTTGCATTACATTGTAAATTAGCTTGAATATATATGTATGTATGTATATATATATATATATATATATATATATTTTTAAACTCCTCACCCTAAATGGCCTCAGTGTAATTGGGGGCTGAACAGACAACACGTGACTCTGGGTTCTAATCCCACGACCCGGCTGCTGACTCACAGCTGCTCACTGTCACAGCAGTTGGATTGTAATCCTGTTTGTGGAACCAACACCATGCTGTTGACCCCAGCGGCCCGAAGCCTCGGGGGCCCGACCCACTCTGGACCGGGTCCCGCGGGGCTCCACAGGGTTCCTCACCGGGCCCACTGCCGGCTACCAGAGGAGGGTCTGGATTTAAAGGCCTGCAGAGTGGGCGGGGCCAGCGGGTTAAATGAGGAGGGCGATTGGTTCCATCCCCGTTATTAATAACGTTTAGAATCAAAGAGCGAAGGTGAGATGAAGACGAGAGGAAGATATGAGTGGAGAGTATGATGAGGAGGACGGAAGAGAAATGAGGCTCAGGAGAGCAAGAGAGGAGGATGAGGAGAGGAGACAAGGAGACAAGAAGACAAGGAGACAAAGAGAGGATGTGACAGGAAGAAACACAGAAGAGAAGAAAAAGAAAAATGAAGGTAAAGATAGATTTTACAAGACAAGTGATGAAGAGGAGAAGAAGAGGAGGCGACAGAAGGAGACAAAGAGAGGAGAGGAGACAAGGAGATGATGGATGAGAGGAGGAGAGGGAGTAAGAGAGGAGAGGAGTCAAGGACACAAGGAAAAGGAAGGAAAGAAGGAGAGGATGAGGTGAGGGAGGGAGCGAGGATGTAGTGAGGAAGGAGGGATGGAGGGAAGATGGAGGGACCAAAGTTGAGTTTTGAGGTTTTTGACGAGCGTTCTCATTCCGTCTCTCTGGAGGAGGAAGGATAGAGGGAGGAAGGACTGAGGAAGGATAGAGGGAGGACGGATGGAGGGAGGATGAAAGGAGGAGGAGAAGTCAGAGCAGGACTTGTGGACCTCTAATGAGGCGAGGAAATGTTATCAGTGACAGAAGTAATTATTTCCTCCACTTCGTTAGACACAGCACTAATCCTGTTAGAGAGGAGGAAGAGGAGGAGGAGGAAGAGGAGGCAGAGGAGGAAGGAACAGACCAAAGGGGAGGATATGTAAAAGAGGTGGATGAAAGGGAAGGGTGGAGGAGAGGAGGATCACAATAAAGTAGAGAAAACAGTAGGAGATGAAACCTTCTGGACGGAGTGATGGAGGAAAGATGCAGGGAGGAGGAAGGATGGATGAAGAAATGGAAGAAAAGAAGAGAGATGGAGGGAAAAGAGAGGCGAAAGAAAGACGGAGGGCTGGGAGAAAAGAAAAGAGTTGAAGGAGAAAAGAGACTGAAGAAAGATGAAGTGGAAACGGAGATGAGATGAAGAATAAAGTAAAAGAATAGAAGATTAAACCCGAGGAAAGAGAGAAGGATGGAGGGATGGAGGAGTGAGGGAGGATGGAAACAGCGTTTGTGTGTTTGAGTCTCGTTAAGTTTCCAACCAGTGAAGCAGGAAGTTGTCACTGTCGCCACGGCGACGCTTCCTGTTCTCCTGATTAGTCCCAAAATCTGCAGTTTGTTTAAATGTTTCTCTCATTTCATGTTTCATGTTTTTTCTTCTGAAATCTTCTGATCTTTGAGCTTCATGGAGACAAATTGGGCGTTAAAGAAACACACACACACACACACACACACACACACACACACACACACACACACACTCTCTCTTTAGTGTGTGTTGTATCTTTGAAGGTCATGAGGGCTGTTTCCTGATCAAAAAGAAAAAAAAGATAAAATGTGTAAATTTCCTCCGGCTCCTCCTCCATCTGCATGCATCAGCACAACATGTAGCATGTAGCATGTAGCATGTAGCGTGTAGCATGTAGCATGTTGCCCAAATTTGTTTTTCTTCTTCAGGGAACTCGCTGGCTTTCATGGAGATCCGTTAATTAGATCATGGGGTTTCTTGTCCGGTGAAACCACACAGAGACATGTTTGCCCTCGGGGGAGTTGGTGAAAGGTCACGGAGGGTTTGTATAAATAAACAGTTCATTAAATGATCTGTTACTTACGGTTCATGCAGCCTGACCGTTAGATGTTCATATGTCTCAACAACCAGCGGGAACCGAGTTTCTTTGTTCTTACATTTAGTCAAAGCACCTGAAGCGGGAAAAGAACCTTGTGGCTGCTGGTTGTTGGCTCAGTTCAATTGTTTTTCACAAATACACTACATGTATCATGATTGTTTTTTCAGCTTTTCTCTTGCACAGCTCCTGTCTTCCTCTGTTGCTCTGCCTTCAGCCTTCAGCACGGCGAGGCCGCTGCTTCTGGCTACGTTGTTGCGCTACGTTGTTGCGCTACGTTGTTGCGCTACGTTGTTGCGCTACGTTGTTGCGCTACGTTGTTGCGCTACGTTGTTGCGCTACGTTGTTGCGCTACGTTGTTATGTTGCGTCGTTGCGCTAGGTTGTTGCACGCTACATTGTTGCACGCTACGTTGTTGCACGCTACGTTGTTGCGTTACGTTGTTGCATTACATTGTTACGTTGTTGCGCTACGTTGTTGCGCTACGTTGTTGCGCTACGTTGTTGCGCTACGTTGTTGCGCTACGTTGTTGCGCTACGTTGTTGCGCTACATTGTTATGTTACGTTGGTGTGCTAGGTTGCTGCACGCTACATCGTTGCGCTACGTTGTTGCGCTACGTTGTTGCGCTACGTTGTTGCGCTACGTTGTTGCGCTACATTGTTATGTTACGTCATTGCGCTAGGTTGTTGCACGCTACGTTGTTGCGTTACGTTGTTGCGTTACGTTTTTGCGCTACGTCGTTGCCCTACGTTGTTGCGTCATTGTGAATCATATATATCATGTATTCAGGATATTCAGACAACATAAATTCATCCCTTGTTGTGTTGTTTGTTGTGTTGCTTGTTGTGTTGTTTGTTGTGTTGTTTGTTGTGAGGTTTGTGTTATTCGCTCCTCGGTGCTCCACATTGTCGGCCTTCTTCTCTGTTTACTGAACGACCGAGAGCTCAGCTGTGTGTTCATGTGTGTGCTGGGAGCTGTCTTCTGTTCGTCTGTGTGTGTGTTATATGTTATATGTGTGTTATATGTTATGTGTGTGTGTGTGTGTGTGTGTGTGTGTGTGTGTGTGTGTGTGTGTGTTATATGTTATGTGTGTGTCCGGTGCCTTATCTCTCCCAGTCGCAGGCTGTGGAGCCCTGCGGAACATTCCACCAGCTCTGAACACACCGCCAGCTGGCACACACACACACACACACACACACACACACACACACACACACACACACACACACACACTAGCCTGACACAACCCTGCTTTTGGCCCTCACACATCTGAGGATACACCCGAGGCAGCCGGCAGGAAGGAGACAGAGAGAGAGAGAATGAGGGCAGAGAGGAAGAAGAAGGAGACGAAGAAGAAGAAGAAGAAGAAGAAGAAGAAGAAGAAGAAGAAGAAGAAGAAGAAGAAGAAGAAGAAGAAGAAGAAGAAGAAGAAGAAGAAGAAGAAGAAGAAGAAGATGGTGGATGGGATTGAGACAAAAGATGGAGAGAATGAGAAATGCAGGAAGGAAGAAGAGGAAGAAGAGGAAGAGTTATCATCTCCATCTTCTCAAACGCTCTCCTGTTTGTTTGATCAAAGCCGCCTAACACGACCTCCGACCTCCACTACTGCCACCTCCAGACAGCTGTGTGTGTGTGTGTGTGTGTGTGTGTGTGTGTGTGTGTGTTAGTCTGAAGCAGACTGTTTGTTGTTAGGAAGAAGAAAGGAGCGATGGGGAGGAAGGAGATGAGAACAGAGAGGGGTCAAATAAAATAAAAAATAAAAGTGGAAGAAGAGAAGTAAAGTTGAGAAGGAAGAGGAGGAGGAGGAGGAGGAGGAGGAGGAAGAGGAGAAGGAGGAGGAGGAGGGAAACAAAGAGAGGACAGGAGAAAGGAGGAGATGAAAGAAAGGGACAAGTAGGAGAGGTAAGAAGGGAACGAGGAAGGACAAGAGAAGAGGAGAAAAGATGAAGAACAGAGGGAACAATAGAGGGAGGAGAATGAAAAGCAAACAAAAGGAAGTGAGAGGATTTGATAAAAAATTAGACAGAAAGATGAAAAGGAGGAG
Source organism: Taurulus bubalis (assembly GCF_910589615.1). Lineage (NCBI taxonomy): Eukaryota > Metazoa > Chordata > Actinopteri > Perciformes > Cottidae > Taurulus > Taurulus bubalis. Next base: position 26,559,017 of record NC_136600.1, read on the forward strand.
AATAGAAGGAGAAGAGACGGAGGGAGGAGGAAGAGGAGGAGGAGGAGGAGGAGGAGGAAGAGGAGAAGGAGAAGGAAGAGGAGGAGGAGGTCTGCCTGCAGGCTGTATGTTCAGCTTCACTTGATGAAGGTTGTTTTGGGCTTAATGAGAAGCCGTGCTGAGTCAGGTGTGTGTGTGTGTGTGTGTGTGTGTGTGTCTGTGTGTGTGTGTGTGTGTGTGTGTGTGTGTGTGTGTGTGTGTGTGTGTGTGTGTGTGAGAGAGAGAGTTCTCGATCAACTTGTTTAAATATTTAAACCAGAACTCTGTTTGTTCTTCTGCTGCTTCGTTCATCACAGTTTGAATCTTTGGGGAACAAAAACTAAACAAACTGATTATTTTCTTCTGCGTTGTGTTTACTTACATCACTATTGTCTTATTGTCTCATGACATCTCTATTGTCTTATTGTCTCATGACATCACTATTGTCTTATTGTCTCATGACATCTCTATTGTCTTATTGTCTCATGACATCACTATTGTGTTATTGTCTCATGACATCACTATTGTCTTATTGTCTCATGACATCATTATTGTCTTATTGTCTCATGACATCATTATTGTCTTATTGTCTCATGACATCTCTATTGTCTTATTGTCTCATGACATCTCTATTGTCTTATTGTCTCATGACATCTCTATTGTCTTATTGTCTCATGACATCTCTATTGTCTTATTGTCTCATGACATCTCTATTGTCTTATTGTCTCATGACATCATTATTGTCTTATTGTCTCATGACATCTCTATTGTCTTATTGCCTCATGACATCATTATTGTCTTATTGTCTCATGGCATCTCTATTGTCTTATTGTCTCATGACATCACTATTGTCTTATTGTCTCATGGCATCTCTATTGTCTTATTGTCTCATGACATCACTATTGTCTTATTGTCTCATGACATCTCTATTGTCTTATTGTCTCATGACATCTCTATTGTCTTATTGTCTCATGACATCATTATTGTCTTATTGTCTCATGACATCTCTATTGTCTTATTGTCTCATGACATCATTATTGTCTTATTGTCTCATGACATCTCTATTGTCTTATTGTCTCATGACATCATTATTGTCTTATTGTCTCATGACATCTCTATTGTCTTATTGTCTCATGACATCTCTATTGTCTTATTGTCTCATGACATCATTATTGTCTTATTGTCTCATGACATCTCTATTGTCTTATTGTCTCATGACATCTCTATTGTCTTATTGTCTCATGACATCACTATTGTCTTATTGTCTCATGCCATCACTATTGTCTTATTGTCTCACTCCGTCTCCATCCCGTCTCTCACTCCCACACCTCATGTGTTGCCCGAGGAAGTCACTTTGGAGCAGTGCTTTCTGGGAAACGGAGTCACCGGCTGGCGTGTTGACAGGCCGCCGTCGCCCCTCGCCGACCGCAGAGTGAGACGTTCACTGACACGCCTCTGATAGGCCTCGGAGGAACAACCCCGGGTCCAGTCGGGAAGCAGAGTTAAGAGGCGTTGGCGTTGCAGCCTCAGTCGTCGCTGCGCCTCCTTCTCTTCACGGCTCGTTGAACAGAGCTCAGGGTTTCCAGCGGCGGCGACGGAGACGCCTGCTGTTTGCTTTAGAGGCCGAGGCCCGTCTACACAGGAGGACGCCTCACCTGTCTCATCTGTCTCACTCCATACCGCAACAACAACAACGTTCTTTAAACGGACAGAGACACAGAGATCAGATTCCTCCTGAACACCCGTGGCGTTGTGGTTGTGAGGTTGTGTGTAACGTCATCATCGACACCGACCGTATATGGAATGAAATCATTCTTGAAACCCACTTTGATACCACGGGAAAAACAACAACTAAAACAATAAACTTCCAGCTGGTGTTAAAAAGGTAAAGGCGTTGTAGCTCCTTCTCTAATATCTGTTTCAAGTTGCTCCTTCAAACTACTGAAGTTATTCAAGTTCTTCAGCAAAAAATATAATTTTGCAAGATCACGTTTAACACATCGGGATACAGTTGAGAGCTAAAGGGAGCTTGAACGCGCTTCCTATGTATGCTAGCTAACATTAACTAGCTAACGTTAACTCGCTAACCATAACTCGCTAGCGATAACTAGCTAACGTTAACTAGCTAACGTTAACTCGCTAACCATAACTAACGAAACGTTAACTAGCTAACGTTAACTCGCTAACCATAACTAGCTAACGTTAGCGAGTTAACGTTAACTTGCTCTCCTGTCGGTGTCGACGCAGATCGATTGCTCACAATTTTCAGTGTAAGTCGGCTGAGTTTCCTGAGAGTCCGTCAGAAATTTGGTTGACGAGATGTCTGTTTGTTTGTTTGTTCGTTTGTTTGCTTGGGAATAAAACCATGAAATACATATTTTTAGATGAAGATCAAACAATTGATTAGTCGACTGACGGACTGAATCTAAATATACATATTCATACTATTATAATGTCAGCTCACAACTTAAAAGATTTTAATTAAACATTACAAATACAACATTCTCCTGTTTTATAGTTCAGCCAGTGTGTGTGTGTGTGTGTGTGTGTGTGTGTGTGTGTGTGTGTGTGTGTGTGTGTCCGTGTGGGTATCCGTGTGTGTGTGTGTGTGTGTCTGTGACCGTTAAACCATTGCAGCCCTGAAGGCTAAAAACAACAAAAACAACAAAGAAGACAACAAAATGGCCGCCACATATCTTCACTAAAACACTCTCCAGCCTGGAAGCCACTTTTAAATCCTCGTCCTCATCCTCCTCCTCACCCTCCTCTTCATCATCCTCTTCATCCTCCTCATTCCTGAACATCACACAACCCCTCCAACAAGCTCCAGAGGGAAGAACCAGCTGAGAAACATCTTCTCTTCTGTCGTTTTATTTCGTGTCTCTGCTGGATCACAACGATGCATTTATATTTGACAAGTGGCATCAATAAGTCAGCGGCGTGTAGACAGAACGGTCCTCACACCTCCAGAACATCGCTGCTCAGTGTGTGTGTGTGTGTGTGTTTTATTCATATACAACACACAGGTACACTCTCACATGCTGCAGCTGTACCTTCTTATCAAAAACTACACTCTTATTTTTAAGTATAGTTCCACGTGCATTTTTGTATTTCTTTAACAAAAACTTTGACAAAATAACATTAATTTCAACAATCTAGGGGGAGGAGACTGAGTGATTGTTCTATAAAACTATAAATCATAGCTTGTGCCCCAAACTGATGTATTTGGATGTATTGAACACCATAAGTAATATACAAGTGAAATATATGGATTGGTACATGAGAAAATTAAAATAGGATTAAAATAGTCCCAATGGGCCCAATAGCCCCTCGCCTGAATGTTCTCTGTTCTAAACCCTCTGTAGCTTTGTTCTGCTTCACTTTATCAAAGTCAACCTTTGCAGAGAGAATGTTCACATATTGAGTTATGATTTGGGTTAGAGAATGTTCACATATTGAGTTATGATTTGGGTTAGAGAATGTTCACATATTGTGTTATGATTTGGGTTAGAGAATGTTCACATATTGAGCTATGATTTGGGTTAGAGTTGAACCTTACAGCTGCATCATTTCAAATAATATTAATAATATTAAATAATAATATTTAATAATAAATAATCATCCTGAAAGTGATTTTTCTATAGGTGGACCTGAAACCTTATTTACTCTTAACCAGAAACATATAGACTGATATTTACACATCTGAGCTAAATATCACATGTGTACCTTTTATTATTATTCTATTATTATTTTCAAATAGCCCTAGTGGTTGCAGAGACACACCCTTTAGAGTTTGAGTATGACATTTAGAGGAAAGACCTAAAAATAGGTGGTTTTCCAAAAGATTAAAACGATGAAAGCCAACGACAAAGTAGAATCAAGGAAACCAGACGTTGACCTCTGAGTTCTTGGACAGTAATGATAATAAATATGAAACTGCATCTCAATCAGAAGGCGCTTGGAGTCGACATCAGACGCAGCTTGTTTACGTCTGCAGAGGAAAACAACTCAGAATTAAAACGCTATCGACTCCTTCAGCCATAAAGAATTCATAAACAGTTCCTGAACATCGGCTCAGATCAGTGCGCTGACACAAACACGCAATATTGTTGACGGGAGAAATGTTATTAAAAATAGAAACTTTACCAAAATCTATGTTTTCCGTCACTTTCACGCTCTTGTAACGTGATGATGGATGAGTGGATGAGTGGATGGATGAGTGGATGAGTGGATGGATGAGTGGATGGATGAGTGGATGAGTGGATGGATGAGTGGATGAGTGGATGGATGAGTGGATGGATGAGTGGATGAGTGGATGGATGAGTGGATGAGTGGATGGATGAGTGGATGGATGAGTGGATGGATGAGTGGATGAGTGGATGAGTGGATGGATGAGTGGATGGATGAGTGGATGAGTGGATGGATGAGTGGATGAGTGGATGGATGAGTGGATGGATGAGTGGATGAGTGGATGGATGAGTGGATGAGTGGATGGATGAGTGGATGGATGAGTGGATGAGTGGATGGATGAGTGGATGAGTGGATGGATGAGTGGATGGATGAGTGGATGGATGAGTGGATGAGTGAGTG
>NC_136600.1:26566124-26583624 GCF_910589615.1 Taurulus bubalis
ACTAAACTAAACTAACTAAACTAAACTAACTAAAGTGTTAGAGAAGCGTCTCACTGTAAGAGAGCAGCAGAGTGATGAGACAATTAGTGAGGAGACGTCACACACATGAACACACACCATGATGAGCAACAGCCCTGAGGGAGTGTGTGTGTGTGTGTGTGTGTGTGTGTGTGTGTGTGTGTGTGAACATGCAGTAAACAGCTGTGCAACATCTCTCACATGCATGTTAACAAACACAGCTGAGGTTTCCTCGTCGCTGATTGGACGTCATGTTGTTTATGAAGAGAGAGAGAGAGACGTCATCATCGTCTTCAGCCTCTTCCTCTCAGGAGACACATGAGTATCGAGCCTCCTCCTCTTCATCATCAAGCCGCCTGCTCTTCATCATACTGAGTGAAGAGATGTGTTGGTGTGGAACCAGAGGCGTTCAAGGTCCAGGAATAAAGTTAGGCCCTTTTGGCTCTCAGCGGACCTAAACCTACGGTTCACGAAATCTGCACTAAACTAATTACTAGAAGTATTTAACTTCACTTAAACTAAGTCAAACTTATCAGAGATACTGTTACACATAGTGATATTTTATAGTATTTTTATAGTATTATATATATATTTTTTTTTTTTACTGCAGAGGGAATAAAAAACATAAAACAATAAATAACAGTAGAAACGTTCATATTTCACTGAGGTTTGAGTTTGGATCATTTTATTATTGATGTCATCCATGTTAGGATTTTCTTTCACAGACTTTTGAAGTTTGGGTGAACATTTCGAGGTGAACCTGAACCCACCATGACCTCTCATGACATATAAACGTCATGCTGCTCAGGACTTGTTTAATATCATAAAATATATATATATATATATATATATATATATATATATATATATATATATATATATATATATATATGATATATTTATAATATATACATATAATAAAACAACCCTTAGTCTCGCTGCAGCCATAAAGCACGTTCACAATGAAAACAATAGTTTTGGGAAACACATTTATTTGCTTTCTCTCCGAGAGAGAAACCTGAGGACGGGGTTATCCTAGCTTAGCATAAAGACTGGCAGCGGGGGGGAAAGCTAGCGTGACTCTGCCTGAAACCGCTCCACAGATAGGAGCTGTTAGCTCAGGAGCTTTTGAGGCTTTCTCCAGATTTAAAGACGCTCTGCAGTGGAAGAGCGTCTTTGAAAAGCTGCGGTGTGTTCGGGGTCAGAACCAACAACCAACGTAAACACTGAACATGAACCTCACAGCTCCGCCTGCGTGCCTCTGAGCCGCTGACCTTGTCCTACTTGTGAGGTTTCGCCCGAGGCCTCTGATTGGCTGTCAATAAGCTATTAGTTCATCAGATACAGGAACACGAGGCCGAAGGGTTTATGGATCCAACTCCATTATTAGATGTAAAGATATGTTTCAAGCACAGAGCTAGCTTAGCATAAAGGCTGGAAGCCTGTTATTGTGTTAAGAAACCAATAACAAATAATTGAATGACGGTGAGAACGTCATCTTTATATAATACGTTTATTTTACTTTAATAGTACAAACTGACAGCCGAGATGACGGACGTCTTTGTGCTAAGCTAAGCTAGCTGGCTGCTCGTCCATGCACTGTTCCTTTAAGCTCGTGTTTCACCAGCGGGTCATTTGCATAAAAAACATGTTTTTAACGAGCTGCAGTGTTTGTGTGATGAATTATGGAACATTATTTATGTTTGTGTGCTGCGGCTTTGTTTGTTCTAAAAGGTCATTCTGGGGGAGCTTCAGGGAATGGTCACAATAATGCATCACACACACACACACACACACACACACACACACACGCACACACACACACACACACACTGCTGTGATCAATGGACATGCAACACTGACAAACACACAATCACTGTGACGCTCAGCAGCCTCCAGGACACGCAGTCCTGTAGTGTTTATTGTCCCACACACACACACACACACACACACACACACACACACACACACACACAGATACACAAACATGCTATGGTGTGTCATTCTGTCCCACAGATATTCTGCGCTCTGCAGTCCCGAGGTGACACACACACACACACACACACACACACACACACACACACACACACACACACACACACACACACACAGAGCTGTGGTGCGATGGCAGGTTGCTTCAGGCCTCGGGGCTGCATCCAGAAATAAAGACAGTAGAATAAACAGGAGGGGAAAACCCTGTGTGTGTGTGTGTGTGTGTGTGTGTGTGTGTGTGTGTGTGTGTGTGTGTGTGTGTGTGTGTGTGTGTGTGTGTGTGTGTGTGTGTGTGTCACAACAATAAGCAGGTTTAATGAGGGGCAGTTTGCTGAATTCACTTCAGCCCAACAGGAACATTTCATCCTCATTTGAATATGCGCATAATAAAACATCATTACGGCGAACGGGACTAAAGCATAAAACGTTCTCACAGGTCGGAGTCGCTTTGCTTTTTAAAGGCGCGCTCACACACTTTTTATTGTGTTGCCGCGTGATTAGTTCGCTTTGCGTTGATCAAATCCCTCGTCGGGCTGTGATCCGCTGACGAAGACGAAGACGAAGGCTGACCGGATCCGACACGCGGCGCTGCTACGCTGACGAGCTTGAAATATTTATTGCATCTGCATGAAAGTTTAACTCGCAGGGTTCTTTCCCGCCGATGGGACGACGTCGGTTCTTGTTGTTCTTGTTCCGAACACGCGGCGCTGAGGCGCTGCAGCTCGTTGGTTCTTTCCCTCCTGAGAGACGAGACCAGGCGATGATGTCTGTAAACCCATAACCGTCTGGATTACCTTTAAGAACAGGGACCAGTTGCAGAGAAACAGAGGGGACTATTTGATTGGCTGATACATATTTACTCGACTTCCTGTTTCTAAAGCGTTAAAAAACAAATTGACGGACTCGTTGAAAGAGTTTCTATGAAAAGCTCTCAAGTGAACAGCATGTGGTGAGTGAACTACTTTGTGTTTTTACATCTGCAGGAGTTGTGTTAATGAGTCCATGGCGTTGTTTTTTTATTATATACACCGAAAAATTTGGGTTATAAACCGCTACATTTATTTTTTCTCAACGTTGACCCGTCTTAAATATCATTGCGGCTAATTTGTGGACAAAATGTACCCACCGACGATGCAACCACGCTCACCCGAGGAGGAGCGATGGAAAACAGGTCAGCGCTACAGGTCAACGCTAGCTCGCGAGCTAGCCTCTCCCACCACCTCAACAGTGCAGCGCGAGCTAGCTACTGATGTAGCAGCAGAAAGGACAACAGAAGCTACAATGTCCATAACGTCCAGGTGGATTAGCCTGCAACACCTCCACCACAGAGAACAAGGACAAACAGAGAGACAGCGCGAGCTAGCAGTGCGAGCTAGCAGCGCGAGCTAGCAGCGCGAGCTAGCAGCGCGAGCTAGCAGCGCGAGCTAGCAGCAAGAGCTGGCAACGCGAGCTAGCAGCGCGACCTAGCAGCGCGAGCTCGCGCTTTATTCATATTATTTATATGAATATCAACACAAGAGGAGCGTTTTGAGGATGAGGCTCAATGAAAGTGAGCAGCAGAAGACCTGAAACCGTCTCGGGTTCAGACCCCGATCGACCAATCAGAGGCCGGCGTTCATCCGGAGCCACACACACACACACACACACACACACACACACACACACACACGCACACACAGCTCCAGGTGAGCAAACACAACTAACTTCTGCAAATAAACAGAGTGGATGCAGATCGGATCCCACTGAGCCGCCCTCCAGATGTGAGGGGGGAGGGGCTGTTAGCTGAACATTTACTCCAAGGGGGGGGGGGGGGTCATCTGGACGTTGTTCATCCTGACTGTCAAACTGCTGCAGTGACACTCACTCACTCAATGTGTGTGTGTTGAGTTGAGTTGAGTGTGTGTGAGAGACACACACACACACACTTGGTGTGATGTCAGGAATGAATGAAAGAGTGGAAAGTAGCCGGTGAGGGTCGAGGTCCATTCAAACTCGGCTGGAAACGAGCCCACACACACACACACACACACACACACACGCACACACACACACACACACACACACACACACACACACACACACACACACACACACACACACACACAGTTACTGCTATTTGACCCTAGCACTTGTAACCTCCCAGTTTAAAGCCTTCAGTATAGCCTTCAGTATAGCCTTCAGTATAGCCACCAGTATAGTCACCAGTATAGTCACCAGTATAGCCTTCAGTATAGCCACCAGTATAGTCACCAGTATAGTCACCAGTATAGCCTTCAGTATAGCCACCAGTATAGTCACCAGTATAGCCTTCAGTATAGCCACCAGTATAGTCACCAGTATAGCCACCAGTATAGCCACCAGTATAGCCACCAGTATAGCCACCAGTATAGCCACCAGTATAGCCCTCAGGAAGGAGATACGAGGTACCACTTTTCAAGAAGGTTAGACTAAAAAAGTCCTTTGTCCATCAATCGACTTTGATGCTAAACCGGAGATAGGCGGAGTGGTGGACAATGTGCTCTCGACTATCTGTACCCATGTATGTAAATTTGTTGTGTTTCAATGTGTCATGTCAATGTGTGTAATTCATGTTTTCTGTATATATTTTCTGTGTATATACCAGCATAGTCACCAGTATAGCCACCAGTATAGCCGCCAGTCACCAGTATAGTCACCAGTATAGCCACCAGTATAGCTACCAGTATAGTCACCAGTATAGTCACCAGTAAAGTCACCAGTATAGCCACCAGTATAGACACCAGTATAGCCACCAGTCACCAGTATAGCCACCAGCCACCAGTATAGCCACCAGTATAGTCACCAGTATAGCCACCAGCCACCAGTATAGCCACCAGTATAGTCACCAGTATAGCCACCAGCCACCAGTATAGTCACCAGTATAGTCACCAGTATAGTCACCAGTATAGCCACCAGTATAGTCACCAGTATAGCCACCAGTATAGTCACCAGTATAGTCACCAGTATAGTCACCAGTATAATCACCAGTATAATCACCAGTATAGCCACCAGCCACCAGTATAGTCACCAGTATAGTCACCAGTATAGTCACCAGTATAGCCACCAGTATAGCCACCAGCCACCAGTATAGTCACCAGTATAGTCACCAGTATAGTCACCAGTATAGTCACCAGTATAGCCACCAGTAGAGTCACCAGTATAGTCACCAGTATAGCCACCAGCCACCAGTATAGCCACCAGTATAGTCACCAGTATAGCCACCAGACACCAGTATAGTCACCAGTATAGCCACCAGACACCAGTATAATCACCAGCCACACTAAACCAGGACCAGCAGTAAACCCGGACCAGCTCTTCTTACCTCGCGGGTCGTGGACCTTCACCAGGACCTCTGCGGGCTCCGGGAGGCCGCGCGCCAGGTACAGGCGCCCCGAGTCGCGCTCGATCCGGACCGGCGAGTCCCCCTCGGAGATCACCTCGAACCACCGCTGCTCGAACCTCCGGTCCGGCACCGTGAACAGCAGGTCCCCGACCCGGACGTGGTCCGGCACGGTCACGGCGTAGGTCCGCTCCCGGGGCAGCGCGCGGGGTCTCCGCCGCCGCGCGCTGCCGGAGCGGCGCACGTCCACGCGCAGGAACACCGGCTCCCCGACGCGCACCTGCGCGGCCCCGCCGTCGCGCACGTAGAGCCGCAGGGTCACCCGGTCGAGACCCAGGAGGGACCCGACCAGCCTCACCTGCCCAGTCTGCGGGGCCACGCGCAGCAGGTGGGACTCCGGGGACGCGTAGAACGTGACGCGTCCGTTCTGCTCCGCGTCGCCGTCCTTCGCGCGGAAACGCGCCAGCTCGCGGCCGCGCGGCGTGCGCTCGTCCGCGGACACTGTCTGGTTCCCGCCGGTGAACCGGGGCGCGTTGTCGTTGCGGTCCGACACCTCCACCTGCACGGCGGCCGCGCCGCGCAGACACCGCGGCGGCAGCGCCACCGTCAGCTCGTACATCGCGATGAACTCCCGGTCCAGCGCTCTGGCGGAGACCAGACCCACATGGCCCCGGTGGTCCCGGTCCCGGTGCTGCTGGTGGACGAGCCGGAAGTCCGATGCGTAATCCCCCGTCAGGCTGGCGGTGAGGTCCGCGCCGGGGCAGCCCGGGAGCAGCACCCCGTCCACCGGCGTCCCGGCCGGGGAGTTCTCGGCGACTCGTCCGTAGTAACGCGCCGGAGGAGCGGACAGACTCACCGGGGAGAAGAGGAGCAGCAGCGGGGGCAGGAGGAGCAGGAGGCGGGGGCGCAGGGGAGCCGGTCCGGGGGCCGCGCGGCTCATGGTCCCATCAAGAGGTTCTCCGTCTCCAAGACGCTCTCTGTCTCCAAGAAGTTCTCTGTCTCTCAGAGGTTCTCCGTCTCCAAGAGGTTCTCTGTCTCCAAGAGGTTCTCCGTCTCCAAGAGGTTCTCCGTCTCCAAGAGGTTCTCCGTCTCCAAGAGGTTCTCTGTCTCCAAGAGGTTCTCCTTCAAAGGGTCACGCGTAAAACAAAGTACCCAGCAGGAAGTTCCCTGCCGCAGGAGCGCGCAGGAGTTGTTACTGCTATCAGTAATTATCTGAGGAGGAGGACGTTGGCTCCATCCCGCGCAGAGAACACAGCCGGCATGAAGCAGATGTCCAGTTATTCATACAACATAATAAACCATAGTCTGTTCTCCTCCGGCGGCTCTGATGTCATAAAGTAAATGTCGGAGCAGAAGAGACTTGGTGACGTTTCTCCCGCGGAGGAAGCAGCGCTCTGGAGGCTCAGAGGCTCCGCAGACCTCACACCTCCATGAGGCCCCGCCCACCGCAGAGCGGGGACCAATCACAGAGCAAGCTGAGTGACAGGGCCGAAAGACCCGCCCACATGCTGATTCAGCTATGAGAGAGAGAGAGAGAGAGAGAGAGAGAGAGAGTGAGGGAGGGAGAGGGGGAGAGAGAGGGGTGAGAGAGAGAGGGAGAGAGAGGGATGAGAGAGAGAGAGAGGGAGAGAGAGAGAGTGAGGGAGAGGGGGAGAGACAGAGAGAGATGAAGAGAGAGAGAGGGAGGGAGAGGGGGAGAGAGTGTTTTATAGTTCTTTGTTTGCATTAACTTTTTAAAGAGCAAAATCTATTTATTTCTAAATGTATTTATACACAATTATGTGTGTTTTAATTATTACATGTGTGTATATATATATATATATATATATATATATATATATATATATATATATATATATATATATATATATATATACATATATATGTATATATATATATGTATATATATACATATATATATATATATATATATATATATATATATATATATATACATATATATATATATATATATATATATATATATATATATATATACACAATGAGACACAACAATACTCTGTATTGTTTCCAGCTGGCCAGACTGTTGACCTTTGACCTCCGTTGTTGTTAATACATCGCTGAGAGGTTTTTATTTTTATTGTATTCGTATTAAAAAAGAATCCATAAAGTCTCAGAAACGCGTTAAAGAATCACAAGCACAGAAACACACAAACACACAAACACATGACTTCATGAAGCTGCAGACAGACTTTAAAGCCTCTTAACATTCCTGTAAGATGTGCCTAAAACGCCTATCCAGGTAAACCCAAAGTAAACAGGAAGCTGTACTTGAACCATGTGGAGTAAATGCATGGTCTGGGTCTCTTTTGAAAGGTAACACTCTGAAGCTTTTTTCCCTCAATAGTCAGAATCACTTTAAGTGCTGCTGACACTGAGTTATATGAGTTTGAACACACTAAAGTATAAGGTTTTTATTTCCGCCTGAACATTTCTTTGTAAATAGATGCCTGTAGATGACTATAAATGGGACTTATGGACTGGAAAACACAATGGGACCATAGCCTGAAGCCTTTTCTAGTCTAAGTAAAAAGCAGATAATAATATCACAGAAAATGAATATTTTACATGTTTTTCTAATGAAATGTCTAGGCGTTTTTCCATTTTGAGATTGAAAATATGCATGATATATATTATATATACCTATTTAAAAGGCTTATAGTCTTGCAGACTTATAGAGGTACTATTCATATATACTACCAGTATTGCTGACACAGAGAAAATGAAGCATAAATGCATTTTTATGCTAATTCAATGACAAACTGAGGCTCAGTGAGCAGCTGTCTGTTCTGGTGAAGTTGAAGCCTGTTGGGATCATCTCCACTGCCACTTCCTGGTATTCCTTCTTTAGGCAATTTCATTGGCTGTCCGAAACGCCTGTCATCTGAGCTGTACGACGTGACAGGCTTGAGCCACGTAAGAAAATAGAGGCTGAGTCTGAACTTCAACGTAGCTTCTGGTTGGGTAATGTAGCCTGTCAGTCAGGACTTGAAGCTCCTATTGGTGGGGTTTCATTGGAAACGTTAGATTTCGGTGGACATTTTGGTGCCGGGTTTGTAGCTGTGCTCCCATGCAAACATGCTTTTCTTCTAAATACAAAACGTTTTTCTTTCATATCTTCCAGCTGATATGAAATGATGCAACGCTTCAGTTGGTGGATATTTATGGATGTAATCACGTGTTTTGGACTAAATCTTTTATGGGATTTAATTTGATTGGACCTTTACGACGAAACAACCATTTTTGTTGGAATATTATGGATTTATGGATCAATATGAGGCGTCATCGGTGAGTTGCCTGGATTTTGCTATCGTTTGTTTGTTTGTTGTTGTCTGACAAAAGTATTGATTGTAGCTGCTGTGGTGGTCTGATCTTGAAACGGGTTACACAGCTGGAATCACAAGAATCGTAGGTTTCCAGAAACATATGGCACTCATACCGAACTCGTACCGAACTACAAGTAGAGGCACAGTGAACAATAGAATGTCCAGTAACGGACGCCCACGGGACGGCAGAACGTTAACAGGTTTTAAACAGGCGACCAGCTGTGGGAGCTGCAGGTATAAAGGTAACGATTGGAAAAGGAAGCAATGAAAAGGAAGCAACGCGTTTGAAGAGCAATTTAAGCAATTTAGTTGCCCAATTATCTCTAGTGTTTTGGTTGCCAAGCAAAAAAACATTTTTTTGTCAATTTTTAAAGAAGACAATTCATTATTCTGTTATTTCCTTTACATTTAAAATAAATGACGACTTAGAAATTACGATTGTTTCCGAAAAAAAATAGGTAGGAAGGAAGGAAGGTAGGTAGGTAGGTAGGTAGGTAGGTAGGTAGGAAGGAAGGTAGGTAGGAAGGAAGGTAGGTAGGTAGGTAGGTAGGTAGGTAGGAGGTTTACTTAGTGGGATCTGACCCCATAACTGAGTGCTGGAGTCCCAGAGGTCACGAGCGTCAACTCCACTTTCTTTCTTCTGCCGCCTCCAATACATCGGTCACGCCGAGTCCACTTCTGTCAGGAACCGGTGTGCAGAACGTGCAGAACGTGTTGGTTGAGGCCCGTCTCTCCTGCAGCACGAGGCCCCCTGAGGACTCTGAGCAGGTAGAGCGTCACACAGGCTGATGGAACGAATCCCCTTAAAGGACTTCAGGAAAGCTTCAGAGAGCGTTTCTGAGGAACATGGACAGGTGTGACCAGCAACCAGGAGAACCTTCACGTTCATGACGTTCCACCATGAGAACGTTCATGTTGACTCTAATGAACTTCATGCTGTATAGAAGAAGACTTGAAACTAGAGATTGAGACTGCTGAGCAGCTGGAGGAGGAAAATAATACGGCCTGGAAGACTTTCATGCTCCTCCTCCTCCTCCTCCTCTTCCTCTTCCTCCTCCACCTCCTCCTCCTTCCTCCCCTCCTCCTCCCTCCTCCCCTCCTCCTTCTCCTCCTCCTCCTCTTCGCCCTCCTCCTCCTCCTCTTCCTCCTCCCTCCTCCCCCTCCTCCTCCTCCTCTTCCCCCTCCTCCTCCTCCTCCTGAGTGATCTGTGATGAAGAGTGGACAGTCGTCACATCGCTCCGCTGTCGGGATCCGACTCCAGACATCTGTCAGAAACAGAGTGGGGGGTCAGGAGGTTGCTGGTTCTGATCCCAGACTGCAGGAGAGAGAATGAGGTTCTGAGGTTCGTTCAGCAGGGTTCCACATGTCGGTTCCTTTGATCTCTCATGAAGAAGTTCCTCCTCATGCTTCCTGGTTCTAGTTTGAGAGAAAGATGTTGAAATACTTCATTGCTTTACGGAAAAGATTTGTAGTTTGAGGAATAAACAAAGTCGGCCTCACCGCTTTAATGGACACGATTGTTTACGGCTGCACGTACTTCACAATAAAAGCATTCACACGGAGGGAGGCTTTTATTGTGAAAGCCGCCGCAGGAGAAACGTGCGCCTGCAAAACCAGAAAACTTTTGTTCCTTTTGTCGTCAGAGGATTCATAACGGGACAGGAAGTAGTGTGTGAGCAGGTAGCAGCAGGACAGCATGGTTATTATTATTATTACTATTATTGTTGTTGTTGAGACTCTTCTTTATTAAAACAGCGTGAGTTTGTCTCTGGGGAACTTCAGGTTGCAGAAACTGTATAAATAAAAGACGGCGGGAATTTTGATGAGAGGAAGAAGCGACACTGAGTTTAATGATATCTCAATATAGATATTTAAGAGTACATATATATATATATATATGCATTTCCCTTCCACAGGCAGACGAGGCCCCGCCCCTCCACACAGATGGTTTGGGTTAAGGAGGAAGGTGACGACGGTCATCCTCATCCTCAGTCTGTCCAGAATGTCATGCAGTGAGGAACACATGTTATACTGTGTGTGTGTGTGTGTGTGTGTGTGTGTGTGTGTGTGTGTGTGTGTGTGTGTGTGTGTGTGTGTGTGTGTTACAGATGAATAACAGGCTCCAAAATGACATTTTCAATTGAGTGGTATTTCCTTTTAAGTAGAAAGCTGAATCTCACAGCTCGCTGGTGACGGACAAGTTTCTGACAGTGATTACTACCGTGTGTGTAGCACACACACACACACACACACACACACACACACACACACACACACACACACACACACAAACACACACACAATAAGCAGCGACAGCAATGATGATAATTACGCCTGAAGAGAGAAAACTGGCTGAGTGAAACATTTGGATGGCTGTTGCTCTCTACAGTGTTGGAACAGTGCCAGCCACACACACACACACACACACACACACACACACACACACACACACACACACACACACACACACACACACACTCGGTGTGTCTTTGAAGCTCTTTCCTTCTTCCGCTCTCATAAAGTGTGTTTTCAGAGAGCTGTCACTCCAGCAGTTGTGAGATTTATTCGTTAGTTTTCTGCACAGAAATAACTTTTGTTTAGACGGACTGAGAGGAATTACACAAAATATATCAATACAAAAATTGTGTCACCAAAAACTTTTTCACAAAAACTTTTTAAGAGAGTCTGTAAATAAATCAGATAAAACAGGTCAGTGAATGCCCCTCTAGTGGAACTTAATAGAAACCAAGCCCTGTTTTCTGAAAATTTTACCCAAAGTGGTCATTCCCAAAGTGGTTATACCCAAAGTGGTCATTCCCAAAGTGGTCATACCCAAAGTGGTCATTCCCAAAGTGGTCATTCCCAAAGTGGTCATACCCAAAGTGGTCATTCCCAAAGTGGTCATTCCCAAAGTGGTCATACCCAAAGTGGTCATTCCCAAAGTGGTCATACCCAAAGTGGTCATACCCAAAGTGGTCATTCCCAAAGTGGTCATACCCAAAGTGGTCATACCCAAAGTGGTCATTCCCAAAGTGGTCATTCCCAAAGTGGTCATACCCAAAGTGGTCATTCCCAAACTAAAACGGTGTTATCTCCTCAACCACAAGGGCTCTGAATCACTTAAAGTGACATCATTTCTAAAGATAATTTCTAAAGATGTGCAGTGTTTCTCTCTGGGTCGATGTTAAGTCACAGAACAATCCAATTAAAAAACTCGGGGAGCAATCGAGGAGCCATTTTTGGGGAATCTTGCTCAGACTCTGGACTTCTGATCATATTTATGATGAAAATAAGTTTTTTTAAGACGTTTAAGGCGTTGCGGATTGGTTACAGATGAAGGACAACAAGGTCTGGTGTTGGTCTCGTGGTCATATGAGCCGTAGAACTGGCCCTCGGAGGTCAATTAGTGACGAGCGATTCGAGCTAAATAAATTTGAAATGATCCGATGAATCTCAACTTCCCAACTCCTGGGGTTTCCTGAACGCGTCGTCCAGCGGAATTCAAGGATTTTATTTTACTTTCATTAAAAACGTCTGTTATCTGGGGTCTGGGGTCTAAAGTTCTGGGGTCTCCTGGTCATGTGAGCCGTAGACCTGGCCCTCTGAGGTCAATTAGTGACGAGTGATTCGGGCTAAATGCGTTTGAATTGATCCGATGAATCCCAACTTCCCAACTCCCGGGGTTCCCTGAACTCTTTGGGCCTCGTGGCGCTGCAGAGAGGAAGAGCCGACCAACTGAAGCTCAGCTGCAGGCTCCAGTCAGTGGATTCTATATTAAGATCTCCTTCTCCTCCGACAGCCAGTCATCCCTCTCTCGCTCTGCAGGCCGGCGGTTGGAGAACGTCTGATGTGAGCCGCTCATCCATCAGCCCCTCGCTGCCCAACCTCGGCTTCAGGTCGTGTTCTGTGTGTTTTCATTTAAAGAAGTGAAAGTACGGAAGCCCAGAAGTGACAAATGTGTTTCTGTCTAATTTACAGCTTTGTGGATGAATTTAGTCCAATAATCTGGTAAATTATTGTAAATCGCTTTGGATGAAGGAAATGTCAAAGCCTGCTTCATGTTTCTTAAATATCATGAAGCTTTATGTTTCTTAAATATCATAAAGTGTTATGTTATGTCATAGCCTGTGTGTGTGTGTGTGTGTGTGTGTGTGTGTGTATGTGGGCGTGTGCATGTGTGTGTGTGTGTGTGGATCACCAACACACTGACTGACTGACTGTTAATCCTTCATCACTCCTCTCTCTCACCTTCATCTTCCTCACTTCTTTAACCTTCACCTCCTCCTGCCTCGTTGGCCTCTTTCCTCCTCCTCCTCTTCCTCCTCCTCTTCCTCCTCCTCTTCCTCCTCCTCTTCCTCCTTCTCTTCCTCCTCCTCCTCCTCCTCCTCTTCCTCCTCCTCCTCCTCCCCTCTGGATATTTATTCCATACAGGAGAATTACTTTCCTTGACTAAGAACTCAACCAGATGCCTCGTGTACGAAGACGAGAGTTGTGTGTCTCTTTGTAGTTCTTGTGTCTCTTTGTAGTTCTTTTGTGTCTCTTTGTAGTTCTTGTGTCTCTTTGTAGTTCTTGTGTCTCTTTGTAGTTCTTTTGTGTCTCTTTGTAGTTCTTGTGTCTCTTTGTAGTTCTTGTGTCTCTTTGTAGTTCTTGTGTCTCTTTGTAGTTCTTTTGTGTCTCTTTGTAGTTCTTGTGTCTCTTTGTAGTTCTTGTGTCTCTTTGTAGTTCTTTTGTGTCTCTTTGTGGTCATTTATTCTCCTTTCCACCTCCTTTCTTCCATTCTTTCATTTCATTTTCCTCATTTCATTTTCCTCATTTCCTCTCCCCTTCTCCCCTTTTTTAATCCCTCTCTTCCCTTGTTCCCTTCCTCCCTCTGTCCTCCTCCTCTCTGACTGAAGTGAGCGTTAACCCTCAGATGAAGTAGTAATGAACTCTCGTCTAAACGTGAAGGAACAAGACGCTGAACGCAACTTTGAAGATGATGCAACGTGATGGACGAGCGAGAAGCTTCTCCAGCGGCGGAATTCAAGGATTTTATTTCATTTTCATAAAAAACACTCGCCAGCAGAAAAGCCGGCAGGGACGGATATATATATATATATATATATATATATATATATATATATATATATATATATATATATATATATATATATATATATATATATATATATATCAATATATATATATGTATATATATATATATATATATATAAATATATATATATATGATATATATATATATATATATATATATATATATATATATACATATATATATATATATATATATATATATATATATATATATATATATAAAACATATATAAAACAGACTAGAAATAATATGTCTCATGGTGTTTTCTGTCATCTTTTCACAAAACGAGCGCTTTGGCAAAACACTGAACATGAACACTGGGGTCTGGGATTCTGGGGTCTGGGGTCTGGGGTTCTGGGGTTTGGGGTTTGGGTTTCTGGGGTTTGGGGTCTGGGGTCTGGGGGTCTGGGGTTTGGGTTTCTGGGGTCTGGGGTCTGGGGTCTGGGGTTTGGGTTTCTGGGGTCTGGGGTCTGGGGGTCTGGGGTCTGGGGTTTGGGTTTCTGCGGTCTCGGGTCTGGGTCTGGGGTCTGGTGTTCTGGGTTTTGGGTTTCTGGGGTCTGGGGTCTCGGGTCTGGGTCTGGGGTCTGGGTCTGGAAGTGTCTGGCCATGGTTTTGGACGTACGCCTGCTGTATAACCAAACACACGTGCCTCTCTCTATAGTTTAACCAGCTCTCGGTTGCATAGAGAAACAGAGGTGAAATGTGATTGGATGAGAAGACCCTTACAATTAGCGGCTCCGTTCCACGCAGCAGACTGGAGGCTGGAGAGAAGAGACAGAGCAACACAGGAGCTGGGCAACGAGGACATAAGCTAATTGGGAAAATAATTATAATACATCTAGTGTATTTGTGAAAAACAATACAATTATAAAATAGCTATAATATTTAATTATAAAAAAATGAAAAATAAATACAAAATTTACATTTAAATTAAACGTTATGATTCTGTTTATGCCAGCAGAGAAGGTTTAGCAGACCCTGACGGCCACCACTGGGTTCTGGGTTCTGGGATCTGGGGTCTGGGGTTCTGGGGTCTGGGGTCTGGGGTCTGGGGTCTGGGGTCTGGGGGTCTGGGGTCTGGGGTTCTGGGATCTGGGGTTCTGGAATCTGGGGTCTGGGGTCTGGGGTTCTGGGATCTGGGGTCTGGGGTCTGGGGTCTGGGGGTCTGGGGTCTGGGGTTCTGGAATCTGGGGTCTGGGGTCTGGGGTCTGGGGTCTGGGGGTCTGGGGTCTGGGGTTCTGGGATCTGGGGTTCTGGAATCTGGGGTCTGGGGTCTGGGGTTCTGGGATCTGGGGTCTGGGGTCTGGGGTCTGGGATCTGGGGTCTGGGGTCTGGGGTCTGGGGTCTGGGGGTCTGGGGTCTGGGGTCTGGGGTTCTGACGCGAACAGCGGTCTCCTGGGTGAAGGTTCTGCTGAAAATAAAACAACATAAAACAAACACCACGTTTCCATCTGATGGTTTGAAGCTGGACTCAGATTTTTTTTTTTTTCAAATTAAATTAAATTAAATTAAATTAAGAAATAATAAAGCAACAAATGCCGGTTTAAAGTATTTTATTATAATATCTTGGTCCTGAATATTTAAACCTGAATCATCCAAAATCTTCTTTTTCAACAAATGAAAACGAGATTCTTGTTTTCTGTTCTTGGTGAAACCGTGAACCTCCCGCAGCCTCCGGCAGACCATAATCGCGTGAAGAAAACATAACTAATATCTGGTGATGCTGCTGCTGATCCGAGGCGGTCGGCTGGAAGAGATCCTTTCTCCCGCTGGAGGAGGACGAGAAGGGAGCGACAGGCGGGAGCCCGTTACTCCAGCTCCATTAAGCCGGATTAGACCCCAGAACCTGCTGGAGAACGAACACAAGGGGTCTCTAACACACACACACACACACACACACACACACACACACACACACACACGCCCCAGGTCTCCTCTGAGCGGGTCGTTTCTCAGTGATGACTCGTGACAGGAGTCACACGTCCGATCTTCCGCGTGTGCAGAAGATATTTATAATAATAATAATAATCTGCAGTATTTATGACCTCTGACCCCAGGGGGCGCCGGCCGCTTCAACGCATCCCAAACACGGCGGGCGAGGACCGATGACCTTTCAACACGTTACTCCTCGACCAATAAAACGTTCCGCCTCCAGACGGGTTCCACAAAAGGATGTTTTAATAAATAGTTCTTTGTTGAATAAATCTAACTTTTGTTTTCGTCCCAAAAGAAACAGAGACATGAAACCAAGAGATTGGAATGATATCACGACTATAAACCAACAACCAGCAGGGTTATCGAGTCACTTTAAAGTCCAATAATCCACTATGTGTTGCGTGTGTGTGTGTGTGTGTGTGTGTGTGTGTGTGTGTGTGTGTGTGTGTGACACTCAGCCAGTCTGTTTCATCAGAGCTCAGTCTTTCATCTCCGCAGCGGGCCTGAACGCAGCAGACAGACCGGGTGACGCCGGCACCCAGGGGTCCCTGAACGCATCAGCACCCGTCCTCCACACGTCAACCCTGGAAACCCCCCAGATACCACCACACACACACACACACACACACACACACACACACACACACACACACACACACACACACACACACACATAGAGCCATGACATGACGACACATCCTCTCATCAGCAGATCATCTCCATATTTAATGTTGAGGTCCCTGATAGTAAAATATAATATTCATCACATACATTATATTGGACTTCCGAGCCTCGTTCATAACAATAACTGAACCTTTAATTTAAACACAAAGCCTGAAAATCAAATTGATCGTTGACTCCGACTGTCCCAATAATCAATACTGAAGTCCTGGTGAGGCCCTGGTCCTCCTCAGGAGCAGCAGAGGGTTTTGGTTCCGGCCCGGCATCGGGCTGACAGCGGGGCGCTGGAACTGGGTCGCTGAGGGTGCAGACCGCCGGAGGCAGCTGGCTGACACCCCACATGTAAATCAGCCCGGTGAGCACCGGTACGCGGCACAGACCTGTTGTAGTTTTACGTTGTTGCCTTACCTGCACGCAGACCTTCCTAACCCCGGTAATAACAGTGTGTAATAACCGATGAATAGCATCTTAATACCGATTGCGAGAAAGAGCTTTTATTCTGAATTCTGTCATTAAGCAAAACGATTACTTTGACTTTTTAGTAATTTAAATACATTTCAATGGTGACATTTTGGTCAGTACCTTTCTGAATGCAGGACGTGTACTTGAGCATTTGTACACTGCAGTGTCGTTACTTCTACTTTGAGTACTTCTACTTTGAGTACTTTTACTTTGAGTACTTCTACTTTGAGTACTTCTACTTTGAGTACTTTTACTTTGAGTACTTCTACTTTGAGTACTTCTACTTTGAGTACTTCTACTTTGAGTACTTTTACTTTGAGTACTTCTACTTTGAGTACTTCTACTTTGAGTACTTCTCCAGAATCACTTCACTCACACGTCATGAAGAAATTAGAACGAAACGGATCGATTGACAAAAACTTGAATTAGCCGCGTTTAAAAAAGCGAACTGAAGTTACTGATCACTGTACTTATACATAATAAATATACTAAACTGAATATCTAGACGTTTTGTGCTGTGGGAAACTGTGACGGACATTTCAATGAGATGAATGATTGATCAATCATTATTGACACATGCAATAATCCTCATCAATAATCCAAGCAATCCAT
>NC_136600.1:26586124-26591124 GCF_910589615.1 Taurulus bubalis
CACACACACACACACACACACAAACACACACCACACTATCAATGCTTGTTCAGCAAAGAAAAAAAGAAGCTAAGCTCTGCTGCACTTGTATGGAAATATTTACACTCTTACTTTCCAGACGAGACGTACAAAATACTTAGCTGCGAATATCTACGTCTCGGGCTTTTATTGTGAAAGGTCAGATCTGATTCTGTGTTATCCTCTTGTGCTAGCTTTCTGTTAAAATCTCTTATGTTAGCTTTCTGTTAGCATCTCTTGTGTTAGCGGGTCGGTTTTGACCCATGTCTTAAATCAGCTGTAAAATACACTAAAAACTATTATCTATCATCCAATGTGTTTCTCATCTCTTGGTGACCTTGTTAGGGTTCCTTATCCATGAACATGTTGTTTATGTTTTAATATTTCTGGTGTGGGCCTCTGGGCCTTTTCTTTGTCAGGATACCTCCATTTCTATTAAATAAATGTTAAAATGAACCTCAAGAGAATCATATAAATAAATAAAAGGTTGTTGTGTTACCGGACTATTACTGAGGGGTTTTAGAACACATCTCTTCTTAAATTTATTTTTTCATTTTAACCCTTCGAAATCTGTGGCCGCGGATCTGCGGGATACGGTGTTTATGTTTTGGAAATATTAATTTCTTCGCGATAATTCTGTACAGAAATATGGTTCAACTTCTCCCAGATTTAGTTTAATTTCCACTCCCACCACCTTCCTTCGATTCCTGCGATGAAGAGGACAACGCCAACAAAAGGGATCCATTTGAAGATGGGTAAGTGTATTTACGGATCTTTGCAATAGCATATTTACGTTAGTAACGGGACCTGTAGCCAGCTAGCCTTGCTGCTAACAGGGAGCGAGCTAACGAGAGCTAACGGAGATAGCCGGCTACAGGGTGTCTATAAGACTGAACGGTGCGTAATCAAATATTGTCACGATCCCCGTTAACTTTCTTTCAGTGAGCGTAGTACGACTAGTAGTGTTGGATCTCCGGTAATCATTACTACAGTAGTGTTTACGTTAGCATTTTTAGCTCATGCCATGAGCATAGCTGGATCTCTGTTAGCTTAGCAACATTAGAGCACGTAGCTCATGCAGTGTCTTGAGGATAGTCAGTGTTGGATCTCCGTTACGTGTCGGTGTGTAATCATTACTTTATTTCAGTGAACTCATACTGACTTGTATTAATGTATTTTACAGAGAGGATTCACAGCTGAGAGGGTCCAGAGGACAACATGCAGCTGCAGCAGTCTCCATTCCGTCTTCCTGCCAACACATCACCATAGCAGGCCTCAACGCCAGCCACAGCTCATCATCCCCACCATATAATAATACATTTGGTTTTAGACATTTATTTACATGTGTCTACCATTGTATTCATATATTCCACTGCTTTTGTGAACCTAAGACCTTTGGTAAACCAATTTCCATCACCAAAACCGCTATACCACATGAGTAAAGTTATGTCTTCACAAGAGATATGAAGAATTTCAAAAATCAAGATTAGATTTCTCAGCTTTAGGCCCATATTTTCTCTTTGCTCTTGTGCCTTAGGACAATGGTGCCTCATTATATAGAGAGCTGAGATTGTTCGGCAATTGTTGATGTAAAACACATGTGCATATATTATGCAAGGTGAATCTAAGAAAGAATGTAAAATTGAGAAAATGACACCCGACTCCAGATGGTTAATATTATTAACTATAGTAGCATCTAAGGTGTTACGGGTCAATTTTGACCCATATATATTTACTTCAAGAAAAAGGCTAGAAAGTATTTTTTCAGGAAATAGAAGAGTAATACAAAGCAGAACAAGTCATAACACAACATATAGATTTGCAAGGTCAAACAAACAACAACCAATCAAGCAAATCTTATTTTTTATAACTGGGTCAAAATCGACCCTAAAGGTCATAATTTCAACCAGAGCATTTTTTATTTGGTGACATTTTTGTTGTTGTTGTTGAAACAGAGGTTCCTGACAAGGTCAAAAAGCCTTTTTGCAATAAACACATTTATGTGGTTCTTTTATGCATTTGAGACCTAAACGGGCCGACCCGAACACAAGAGGAAGGTTAAAAGGAGCGAAACAGTTTGCCAAAAACAGAGCCTGCAGTCGTCGCCATCTTCTACTTTTTTGCAACCAGTAAACAGGAAGTGACCTCATCTGCACTGAGGAGTGACGTAGAGACGTCGTATGTAGCTTTGTTAGCTACAACGACCTGTCAATCACCTTGTAGCCCCGCCCCTAAAGCATCCCCTGCTTTATGGTCTGTTTGACTCTAAATGACCATAATGTACTAAATGAGCATCATGCTGTATTGAAGAAGACTTGAAACTAGAGATTGAGACATAAACTCATGTTTACAATGTTTACTGAGGGAATACATCAAGAGAAGTAGAGTCATTTATATAGACTTCTATACAACCAGAGGAGTCACCCCCTGGTGGTCAGGAGAGAGAATGCAGCTTTAACACATAAAGCATAGACTTCTATACAACCAGAGGTCTGGAGAGGTTTCAGATTATAATAACTCTTAAATGTGAAAGTCTTCAGGAGGAAATGACACTTGGGTAAATGTTCCTGCCTGTTGATTGGAGTTTGTTTCCTGTCAATCACTTCTGGAACAATATCTTCCTCTAGAAAAGTATTTTTTTTAATTTATTTTGTATCTGCCGCCACAATGACTCTGCAGCAGATTAAATATGAATGATTCTTTGGGGAGATTGGGTTCCTGTGTCTTTTCCTGAAGTTATATAATAACAAAGAGCTTTTACTGAAATAAACAAGAAGCCGTCAGAAGAAAATAAAGTTATTTCATCTTAATTTAGGTTCAGCTGAAGAACAAACACATTTACTTATTCAAACTCTGCTGGTCGTTCCACACACACACACACACACACACACACACACACACACACACACACGCACACACACACACACACACACACACACACACACACACACACACACACACACACACACACACACACACACACACACACACACACTCTCTCTCTCTCTCTCTCCCCTCATTACCCATCAGCCCTTTCACTCGGCCGCCTTGTTAAAAGCGACTTTTTGAAGATGATGCAACGCGACGGACGAGCTGTGAATCCTGTTTGTGTTACGCAGCGTAAACAACAACAACAACAACAACCAGACCGGAGGAGGAAGGAGGAAGAGGAGGGTGTGAGATGAAGAGGAGATGAAGAAGAGATGAAGGGGAAGAAGAGGAGGGTGTGAGATGAAGAGGAGATGAAGAGGAGGAAGAGGAGAGTTTGAGATGAAGAGGAGGATTTGAGATGAAGAGGAGATGAAGAGGAGGAAGAGGAGGGTGTTCGATGAAGAGGAGGAAGAGATGAAGAGGAGGAAGAGGAGGATGAGAAGAAGACAGCAGAAACAATCACACATGAAACTGACAGACAGTCTTCGCGCATTAAAGGAGCTTTTATTGTGAAACCGGAAGTGGTGTTTGGTGTAGTTCCGCCGCCGGCCTCTAGGTGGTGACGTCACACAGCTGCTCCAGCAACACGACGCCATGTTTCTTCATCTCACGACAAGCAGAAACACAGAGTGGTTCAAGTTAAAGACTTTTCCTCCTTTACTCGTCTTCTTCCTTCTAGAGGAGAGAAACATTTATTTTATTACTTTGTCTGTTTGCGTCTGTAGATTTCACCTAAAGTTACCACATGCCTCATTTAAACATTACATTTCATAAAACTTGTAATACAGTAAATAATCCTCTTACTGTCAGTAATGAAGTGGTGAAGTTTCATGTTGATATTTATTAATTAAGTGTTTTACCGTATTCACCTGCAACCCTTAATAAGTAGGTAGAAGAAGAAATATACAAATCATGAATTAAGTAAAAGTAGAAATATCACAATCTTAAAATACTGCATTTAAAATGTTTCTGAGGTCAAAGTACATGTGCAGGTATTATCAGAACAATATGAATTACTATATTTCATATTGACATGCCGCCCTCTGGCGGCAGCAGGCGGTACTGCAGAGTGACGTCAGCTGAAGGTTGAGTTCATTCATATCAGCACGTGTGAGTGTCTGTGTGTATTTATGTGTGTGTGTGTGTGTGTGTGTATATGTGTGTGTGTGTGTGTATGTATGGGTGTATATGTGTGTGTGTGTATATGTGTGTGTGTGTGTATGTGTGTGTGTGTGTGTTTGCTGGCAGCAGGTCGTCTGGTTCACTCACATACCAAACAGAGAGTATTTTCTGCTGAAGCTATACATCAGCACACACACACACGCACACACACACACACACACACACACACACACACACACACACACACACACACACACACACACACACACACACACACAGGTCACATGACGTAACTCTATATCTACAGGAAACACTGACATTTAGATTTCCTGTACATATTTTTGGATCTTGTGAACCCTTCAGACCTGAAAGGAGAAATATTTATATTTTATATAAATAAAAATCATATTGTTTGTTATTTTCTCAACAGTCAATATTTGCCTCCGTGGAACAAAAGATTGGTCGTAAAGAGACGTAAAGATACATAAAGATACAAAAAGATACATAAAGATACATAAAGATACAAAAAGATACATAAAGATACAAAAAGATACATAAAGATACATAAAGATACATAAAGATACAAAAAGATACATTAAGATACAAAAAGATACATAAAGATACATAAAGATACAAAAAGATACATAAAGATACATAAAGATACAAAAAGATACATAAAGATACAAAAAGATACGTAAAGATACATAAAGATACAAAAAGATACATAAAGAGACGTAAAGATACATAAAGATACAAAAAGATAAGTAAAGATACATAAAGATAAGTAAAGATAAGTAAAGATACATAAAGAGTCGAACAGACGTTGTGTTTATTCATCCTGACAGCCGGTGAATCTCCAGCTCTCTTTGTAATTTATTAATGAAATTCTAGTTTTGAGTTTTTTCTTTAAGGCGACGGCCTCTGATTGG
>NC_136600.1:26601124-26613624 GCF_910589615.1 Taurulus bubalis
TATTCTTGCCATTAAACTATTTGAATAAACTGAGATTGGGAGCATTTTGATTGACTCTCAACAGCTCTCAACATGGCGATGCCCGAGCTGGTAGCTAACGGCGCTAACGGTACAAACTGCTGCTACATTAATGTTCAGAATCATAAAATGCTTCATATCGATTATTGGAACAGTGGAAGGACAAACTGAGATGGTTTGATGAGTTTATTTTGTTAGAATAGAATGAGTTTAACTCTTTTTAGAAACGGTTAGCTTTGCTTCTCGCAGCATGTTTCTGTAGTTCTTGACTTTTCTCTCTTTTGCAGCGACGTTGTCTTCATCGCCGTGCGCTTGAGCTCTCAGGGCCACCGTACTGTGTCCTTGAACACAACAACAACAACTAACCGAGTGACGCGTCAGGCGTCACGTCCACAGCGACCACGCAGATCTGC
Organism: Taurulus bubalis; assembly: GCF_910589615.1. NCBI lineage: Eukaryota > Metazoa > Chordata > Actinopteri > Perciformes > Cottidae > Taurulus > Taurulus bubalis. The sequence continues at coordinate 26,601,556 of NC_136600.1, forward strand.
GTCGCCCTGCTTCCTGCTTCCTGCTTCCTGCTCGCGGCGCAACAATCAAACACGTCCCTGGAAGAACGCCGTGTGTCGGGAACCATCGCTCCTCTGGGACCCGGCCGGCTCTGTTTGTGTCGTGGTGAATCAGCAGGACAGTGTTTATGAATATTCATCTTTTCTATCAAAGGGACCCTGATTTTAGAAAAACTTTGTATAATGAAGGAAAAACAAATACTGAATACTTCGGTCTGTCAGGCATTCGAGGTTACTGAGGTTTTGATTCTTTCTCCAATGAGAAAGTTCTGCTCTTCTAAACAGAACCATCCGGACTAGACGTAGAAGTAGAACACGTCTGTAGTGCAGAATAACTCACTTATTATGACCGAAATCATTCAAAAGAAAGAAAAGAAAGTTGAATTTCCAAAACACATTATTATATCAATAAATACCCACGGACTGCTGTTGCATCATTTCAAATTAGCCGGCAGATATGCCTCATTATTCATGTATTTTCCGTCGTAACTCTGGTAACCATGTCAACACTGCCGACGCCTTGGTCCTACAGGAATGGGAACAGGTTAAAGGACCAAACCCACCGAGACGCCACCTGTTCACTCGGCTGCCGTCTGCAGAGAAACGGAAACATCACCTCCACCCAAAAGCAAAATGGGAATAAAGGCGGCTTTTTTGTTGTGCACAATGACAATACAAGAATAACCCCAAAAGTATAACGTGTACTTCTAAAGTATAGAAGTGTGATGTTGCACCAAAAGGACACATTTTGCTCTTTTTGGTGCTTTTTTTTCCTCGCATTTGTTGATCCATTAAATTAGGCCGTGGGTGTCCGGCTGAACTTAGGGGCGGTTTTCACTTCCCTTCATTTAAAGTCTGGCATGATTTTCACGCAAGTCAGCACTCCAGGAATATGAGTGGTTTTAAAAACAAAAACAAAGCTGACAGGGGGGAAAATACGCAGGAGCTCCATCTGGGATCCACTCACTTGATACATTTCTCAAATGAAGAAAGCTGGTCGGCCCGTGCAGGGGAGGGCGGGACGACGCCTGCGAACACAAAGCAGTCAGCAAAACGTTATAACACACAAACGTCCATAAAACTCTGGTTCCTCGAACATTCAGAGAATCAGTAACGAGGGGCGGAGCCAATCGGGTCACGACGACCCAGCAGGAGGTTTACAAACTGTCATTGCGTAATCTCTGTTGATCAATCCCACAATGCTGCAGGGGGGTGGAGGAGGAAGGAGGGTTCAGAGAAACTACTTTTCACACTCTCGAGTGTTTCTGCAGCTCGGGCCACGTGGTGTCGGACAAGGTCATTTTAAAGGCGTGAAGTCTTGGTTGGAGAGGGACGACGTGTTTACTTCCTGTTTTACTGTTGAAACGCGGCAAAAAGGACAAATACAGACGCCTCAGTTATGTCGAGCTGAAGCTAGCTAACGTTAGCCTTTGGTTGCGTAGCAGAAGGCTTCAAACTTGTGAAAAAAGAGCTGCAGAGGTTTTGGTTAGTCCGGCTGGTCTCATCCTCTGAAAAACAATGAATTGTAAATTTGTAGGTATCATTTTGCACGTTTTTAAGTGTAAAGGTTGTAGACGAAGGAGAGGTGGTCTGTGTACTTCAGTAACGGCACAGTCAACATCTTAACCCCAAAACCCAATTGTTTCCTAAACTGGTGTTTCCTGTTAGAATGGAATTTTACGTTCAAAGGACCAGCCAAAATGGACATGTGTTGCTGGTTAGACATTATTAGGTTGGGTACGTTGTGTACGTTGTGTACGTTGTGTACGTTGGGTACATTGTGTACGTTGTGTACGTTGTGTACGTTGGGTACGTTGTGTACATTGTGTACGTTGGGTACATTGTGTACGTTGGGTACATTGTGTACGTTGGGTACGTTGTGTACGTTGTGTACGTTGGGTACATTGTGTACGTTGGGTACATTGTGTACGTTGGGTACGTTGTGTACGTTGGGTACATTGTGTACGTTGGGTACATTGTGTACGTTGGGTACGTTGTGTACGTTGGGTACATTGTGTACGTTGGGTACGTTGTGTACGTTGGGTACATTGTGTACGCTGGGTACGTTGTGTACGTTGGGTACATTGGGTACATTGTGTACGTTGGGTACGTTGTGTACGTTGGGTACATTGTGTACGTTGGGTACGTTGTGTACGTTGTGTACGTTGGGTACATTGTGTACGTTGGGTACATTGTGTACGTTGGGTACGTTGTGTACGTTGGGTACATTGTGTACGTTGGGTACGTTGTGTACGTTGGGTACATTGTGTACGTTGGGTACGTTGTGTACGTTGTGTACGTTGGGTACATTGTGTACGTTGGGTACATTGTGTACGTTGGGTACGTTGTGTACGTTGTGTACGTTGGGTACATTGTGTACGTTGGGTACATTGTGTACGTTGGGTACGTTGTGTACGTTGGGTACATTGTGTACGTTGGGTACATTGTGTACGTTGGGTACGTTGTGTACGTTGGGTACATTGTGTACGTTGGGTACGTTGTGTACGTTGGGTACATTGTGTACGCTGGGTACGTTGTGTACGTTGGGTACATTGGGTACATTGTGTACGTTGGGTACGTTGTGTACGTTGGGTACATTGTGTACGTTGGGTACGTTGTGTACGTTGTGTACGTTGTGTACGTTGGGTACGTTGTGTACGTTGGGTACATTGTGTACGTTGTGTACGTTGTGTACGTTGTGTACGTTGGGTACATTGTGTACGCTGGGTACGTTGTGTGCGTTTTGTACGTTGTGTACGTTGGGTACGTTGTGTACGTTGGGTACGTTGTGTACGTTGGGTACATTGTGTACGTTGGGTACGTTGTGTACGTTGGGTACATTGTGTACGTTGGGTACGTTGTGTACGTTGGGTACATTGTGTACGTTGGGTACGTTGTGTACGTTGTGTACGTTGTGCACGTTGTGTATGTTGGGTACATTGTGTACGCTGGGTATGTTGTGTGCGTTTTGTGCGTTTTGTACGTTGTGTACGTTGGGTACGGTGGGTACGCTGGGTACGTTGGCCATTTTGGGTACGTTGGGTACGTTGGGTACGTTGGGTATGTTTTGTGTACGTTTGGTACGTTGGGTGCGTTGGGTGCGTTGGTACGTTTTGTACATTGGGTATGTTTTGTACGTTGGGTACGTTGGGTATATTTTGTACGTTGGGTACGTTTTGTATGTTTTGTACGTTGGGTACATTGGGTGCGTTGGGTATGTTTTGTACGTTGGGTACGTTTTGTGTACGTTGGGTGCGTTGGGTATGTTTTGTACGTTGGGTACGTTTTGTGTACGTTGGGTACGTTGGGTATGTTTTGTGTACGTTGGGTACGTTTTGTACGTTGTGTACGTTTTGTACGTTGCGTATGTTTTGTACGTTTTGTACGTTGGGTACGTTGGGTACGTTGGGTACGTTTTGTACGTTGGGTACGTTGGGTACGTTGGGTACGTTGGGTGCGTTGGGTGCGTTGGGTGCGTTGGATACGTTGGGTACATTGGGTACGTTGGGTACGTTGTGTACGTTGGGTACGTTGGGTACGTTGTGTACGTTGGGTACGTTGTGTATATTGGGTATGTTGGGTATGTTGGGTACGTTTTGGGTACGTTGGGTATGTTAAAGTAAATTGCTGTTTAATGTTGACGGTGACGTTTTGTCTGGCTGCAATTTACCATAAAAGAAGAAGAAGAAGAGGCGCTGATGTGTTGAGATCTTCATTACTGCTAAGTGCACCACAGCCCTGTTGGTAAGTACACAGTATACACAGTGCACAGTGTACACTGTGTATACTGTGTACACTGCACCACATGGGAGTGGACTGACAGAACACAGAACAGTGACTTCTGGGTTCATCTCAGGGCCGTCACATAAGATGCATGTTCTAACCTTCAAGTGCGATAAAAGGACTCAATTCTTCGGCCCCGATCAGCTGAGCGATCCTCCGTCGGCTTCAGAAACACAACAGTAACTTCATCTGTTCACTTTGCTGTTCAATAACGAGGCTGTGATTCATGTTTTCTGTACATGCTCACAACACCGGCCTGCAGGCTCACTGCACAGCAACACAAAATAAAAATCCTTTGCTATGACTTCCTGCCATGTGCAGCCTCCTCACATTCCTGTGTGGGAGAGCGAGGGGTGTGTCTCCCTCTGCCTCTCGCTGAATGGGAGAAACAAACTCAGTGAACCCAGAGCTGCTGGCAGCCTTCCAACTGCTATCAAAGTTGATCCTCTGGGCTGAAAAGGCCTGTTTTCTTTTCTGCTCGCGCTCCATTCAGCTCAGCCGGCTGCTGACGGGGAGCGCGGGCGGCCGGAGTAATGATCGCAAAGTAGAACGGTTTTTTAAGAGAATTTTCGGCGAGCGAAGCAGGACCCACATTCAGAAGATGCACTTTTCCCAAATTAGCCGCAGTGCCCAAAAACACGTCATGGTGCTGGAAATAAACGTCGGAGATGAGTTTCAGATGGATGAGGCTGTAAATGTTCAACGCTCTCTTCCTGTCAACAAACCCCATGTGCTGCTGCGTCTCTCCACGCAGTCTGACTTCCTGTCTGCGGCCCTCAGCTCCAAGCCCATTGGTTCACACTGAATGCTCATCTTGAAGAAAGCTTCATAAAACAGATGCTCACTGCTGTTTTCATGGAAATAAAGTTAGAAACATTAGCGACTGATAAACCAAGTCAGACTTTGAGGACGGTCGTATCGTTATTCAACCGGTTCAGATGAGTTATGTGAGTACAAAATGCACTTCCGCCTTCACAGGAAACCACTTAGTTAGGTTTAGTAAAATATCTTGAAATACTTGAGACATGAACTCATGTTTACAATGTTTACTGAGGGAATAAATCAAGAGAGAAGTAGAGTCATTTATATAGACTTCTATACAACCAGAGGAGTCGCCCCCTGGTGGTCAGGAGAGGGAATGCAGCTTTAACACATGAAGCATAGACTTCTATACAACCAGAGGAGTCACCCCCTGGTGGTCAGGAGAGAGAATGCAGCTTTAACACATGAAGCATATACTTCTATACAACCAGAGGAGTCACCCCCTGGTGGTCAGGAGAGAGAATGCAGCTTTAACACATGAAGCATATACTTCTATACAACCAGAGGAGTCACCCCCTGGTGGTCAGGAGAGAGAATGCAGCTTCAACACATGAAGCATTGGCTTCACTTTACAGAACAGGAGGTTGACGTCTACGCTTCATTCTCATTTAATTTAGTTTGCGACCAAGAAATATCTGCGGGCTGCTCAAACTCTTTTGGAGCTTTATGACTTCCTGGTTTGTATTTCAGCACCAACTGGAGGACTATTGTTGGTCTGAATGTGCCTCTAAATACAGAGGAACCTCCACAGCTGTGTGAGACCTCATGACAGGCCTTGAGATCCTGTAAGCCCCGCCCCCTCTACTCCCCCACCGGAGCAGTGTTTTCTATGAAGTGTTGTCATTCGGAAGGTTTATTAATCTCCTCGTTAGTTCCTGTTTATCTCACACACACTGAGGGATTACAGAACACACACACACACACACACACACACACACACACACACACACACACAACCACACAACCAAAGGAAGAGGATGAGGTCACACACGTTGCTGTTGTGGTGGTGTGTTCAGGGAACCTGTGAGAGCAGCAGCAGACAAACAGGAATTGTATTTTCGGGCACCGCTGACTCACGTACAGGAAACATGAGCGGTGGAGTGTGTGAGCGCTGAAGTGTGTGAGCGGCTCACTTCCTCGTGTTGTGCAGCCACTCGGTTGTTGGGTGCTGGTTGTTGACACACAGGGCGTGGACACATTAATAGGAACACCTCAGTCCAGAAAGCTTGTGTTTTTGCATCTTCAGACTCCTGAGAGGTTTTCATTCAATAAAACTTCTCAAAAACGTGAAGTTGTAGTTTTCAGCAGGAAGCCTCAGTGACTAAACTACACAGTGGTGAAAGGACCCATCACAGCGTGTTTGTGAACATTTGACCTTTAACCCGGATGTTCCGTGTGGCGGAGAGAAGCTCCGGTTAGAACTAAAGTCAAGAACTTCTCCTCCGAGTATTTAGACTGAAGGAAGGAGAACGTTCTCTTGTTGACCTCACGGCTCAGCGTCACGTCCTGGGAGATGAGCAAAACATGTGAGAAACGTTTAAACAGGATTGACAATGAATTAGAACACGTGAGAACGATTTAGAACGCTGAAGAACGTTTAGGAACGCTTGATTAGATCACTTGATTAGATCACTTGATTAGATCACTTGAGGATGTATTAGAACACTTGATTAGATCACTTGAGGATGTATTAGATCACTTGATTAGATCACTTGAGGATGTATTAGAACACTTGATTAGAACACTTGAGAACGATTTAGAACGCAGAAGAACATTTGGGAACACTTGATTAGAACTTTTGATTAGAACGCTTGAGGGTGATTTAGAAATCAGTAGAATTAGAAGCAGACGTTGAACCAGAAACTAGTGTTCTAATCAAGTGTTCTAATTCATCCTCAAGTGTTCTAATGGGGTAATTCGATCACAATGCTTGTAACTAGTTGTAAACCCTTCTAGTCCTTCTAGTCCTTCTGGTCCTTCTGGTCCTTGTGGTCCTTCTAGTCCTTCTGGTCCTTGTGGTCCTTCTAGTCCTTCTAGTCCTTCTGGTCCTTCTGGTTCTTCGAGTCCTTCTGGTCCTTCTAGTCCTTCTGGTCCTTCTGGTTCTTCTAGTCCTTCTAGTCCTTCTAGTCCTTCTGGTCCTTCTGGTCCTTCTAGTCCTTCTAGTCCTTCTGGTCCTTCTGATTCTTCGAGTCCTTCTGGTCCTTCTGGTCCTTCTGGTTATTCTAGTCCTTCTAGTCCTTCTGGTCCTTCTGGTTCTTCGAGTCCTTCTAGTCCTTCTAGTCCTTCTGGTCCTTCTGGTCCTTCTAGTCCTTCTAGTCCTTCTGGTCCTTCTGGTTCTTCTAGTCCTTCTGGTCCTTCTGGTCCTTCGAGTCCTTCTGGTCCTTCTGGTCCTTCTAGTCCTTCTGGTTCTTCTAGTCCTTCTGGTCCTTCTGGTCCTTCTAGTCCTTCTAATCCTTCTGGTCCTTCTAGTCCTTCTGGTCCTTCTAGTCCTTCTGGTCCTTCTGGTCCTTCTGGTCCTTCTAGTCCTTCTGGTCCTTCTGGTTCTTCTAGTCCTTCTAGTCCTTCTAGTCCTTCTGGTCCTTCTGGTTTTTCTTGTCCTTCTAGTCCTTCTAGTCCTTCTGGTTCTTCTAGTCCTTCTGGTCATTCTGGTCCTTCTAGTCCTTCTAGTCCTTCTGGTCCTTCTGGTTCTTCTAGTCCTTCTAGTCCTTCTGGTCCTTCTGGTCCTTCTAGTCCTTCTAGTCCTTCTGGTCCTTCTGGTTCTTCTAGTCCTTCTGGTCCTTCTGGTCCTTCTAGTCCTTCTAGTCCTTCTGGTCTTTCGAGTCCTTCTGGTCCTTCTAGTCCTTCTGGTTCTTCTAGTTCTTCTGGTCCTTCTAGTCCTTCTAGTCCTTGTGGTCCTTGTGGTCCTTCTAGTCCTTCTGGTCCTTGTGGTCCTTCTAGTCCTTCTAGTCCTTCTGGTCCTGGTGGTCCTTCTGGTCCTTCTGGTTCTTGTGGTCCTTCTAGTCCTTCTAGTCCTTGTGGTCCTTCTAGTCCTTCTAGTCCTTCTGGTCCTTGTAGTCCTTCTAGTCCTTCTGGTCCTTGTAGTCCTTCTAGTCCTTCTAGTCCTTCTGGTCCTTGTAGTCCTTCTAGTCCTTCTGGTCCTTCTGGTTCTTCTAGTCCTTCTGGTCCTTCTAGTCCTTCTAGTCCTTCTGGTCCTTCTGGTCCTTGTGGTCTGGGTCAGACTTCATCCTCAATCTGTTTGTAATCTCTAACATGAGGAACTTTGAGTAATGGAATTCTGATTCATGGATGCAACTTGTCTTCAGCACAGAAACACAACTGACTGCTCTGTGAACGTATTTAAATCAACTCTAATCTCAAGTACCATAAATACACAATAAGTACACCATAAATACACCACGTACACAAATAACACAGAAATATCTATATGTGTATGTTATAAACTGTGTGTTTCTGCTCTTGTGTTGTGTGTTTTGTGTGTTTCTGCTGTGTTGTGTGTTTCTGTTGTGTGTGTTGTGTGTTTCTGCTGTGTGTGTTGTGTGTTTCTGCTGTGTGTGTTGTGTGTGTGGTGTGTCTTGTGTGTTGTGTAAGAGTTGGCCGTTGATCTGTCTTTCTCATGATGGTATCACATCCCAACTGCCAGCAGCTCACTGGATCCCAGTATGACTGGACGCCCGCCGCTCTGCATTGAAAGTCACAGGAAACCTGAGCTGGCCTGTGATTGGCCGGCGGGCCGCGTGCAGGACGTGAGCAGCTCCTTATATGGTCACGAGGGCCCCACGGCCTGTAGCCAGGTTCAGCCCAGCTGCTGCTTCTCAGAAACAGACATGTACACGGTGTTCTCTCTCTCTCACACACACACATACACACTATGCATACATGCTGGATACCAGCAGCTCCACACGTTTACACACAGCCAGCGATTAGCTGCAGCCGTGTTTACACATGAAGACAGATCACACTCTGCTGCTGGAGATATTACTTTATATTACATATATATATATATATATATATATATATATATATATATATATATATATATATGTATATATATATATATATATATATATATATATATGTATATATATATATATATATATATATATATATATATATATATATATATATATATATATATATATATATATATTACATATAATATTCAGTGTGCAGGGAGGCGCCTTTAATATGTGCCCAATTTAAATAGGTGTGATCGTTTGGACAAAGAAAGCATTGTTATACTACATAATTATGTATCATTATACACGTGTTACAGCACATTACTGCATAATTATACAGCAGATTATTGTAACAGTCAGATGCTGTGACTGTTTTGTATCATTCTTTTTGACATTATTCACATTTTCACTGTATTTTTAGTAGCTGTGACTCATTTACTGTATAATATATATATATATATATATATATATATATATATATATATGTGTCAATATTTTACATGCAATATGGCTGTGTGGTTGTGTCACTGTAATGATCGTCAGCGTGCACGCAGCTCGTGCTCGTGCGCGTGTAGCCAATTCTCGCTTTGTTTGCTGTGCTCCGACAGCAGCAGACAGTTAGTTATGTAACGTCCATGTGAAGGAGCGGCCCACCGCGGCCGCGCGCTCGGGTCGAGGCGGGAAACCGGATCACCGATAAAACCCCGCGAACGAGCGTTACAGTTTATATTTGTAGTAGTTTTCTCTTATAATAACATTATTTTATGAAATGATAAGCGCACGATCCCTCACGTGAGTCCTGTGTAACAGTGGAGTTTGTTTAGGTTGAAAGAAGTCCCCCCTCCCGGCGGGGGAACATGGTACGGTCCACGTCGCGTCATCCATTGTTTACAAACCCAGCTCCCTGGTTAGTCGCGGCGTGGTGAGAGCGAGGAGCGGCCGGCGACCAGGGACGTAAACACCCCGAAACCACGCACCGAGACCCGGATACCGAGACCCGGATCCCCCGCCGCCAGCATGCCGTGCCGGAAGGAGGACTACATCTTCCTGGAGCAGTCCGTGTCCGTGGACTCCAAAGAGGTGGACGCGCTGGTGACGAAGATCGGAGAGGCGCTGCAGCTGCACAACAACAACAACAACAATAGCGGCGGCGGCGGCGGCGCGCACCAGCAGACGGTGTCCGTGTCCGTGTCCTGCCTGCACGGGCTCAGCGGCGCCGGCAGACCGGAGCCCGGGCCCGGCGGAGGAGCGGGGGGAGGTCCGCTGCAGAGGAGCCGCGGCTGCTGCGTGCGGGTCCGGACCCACCGGGCCAGCCCGTACCGGGTCCCCGGGGCCAGCGGGGACTGGGACCGGATCAGACCGTGGAGCAAGACTCAGGACGCGGACGACGACGAGGACCCGCACCGGATGCTGCAGGAGCTGATCCTCTCGGGGAACCTGATCAAAGAGGCCGTGAGAAGGCTCCAGGTCCCCGCGGCGGCGGCGGCGGCGGCCAGCGGGCCGAGCTGATGCCGCACCGGGGGGACCGGGTCCCGGGGCCGCCCTCGTCCCGGGTCCCGGTCCCCGGCACGGACACACACACGGACTGTTTTTTAGACTTAAATCTCACTGGACTGGTAGCTATGTGTTTTTATAATTTCATCCATTTTGTTTGTTTGTGTGAGCGTCCACCATCTTTAACGTTTCACTCGAGAAGGAAGTTTATTTTTTTGAATCCTAATCTCGTGGGATTTAACGTGGAAACGCGGGTCTCGCGGGAGTTCGTTTGTTTGCTCGTGTGAGTAGTTCTGTGAACAACAATGAGGCTGATGGATGATTGCGTCACCGCGGACAGAGACCGGAAGTCGGGAGCTTTATTAGTTTCTTATTTACCACTTGCAGCCCAGAACTGTCCTTGTTATTTGTTTTGGGGGACAAACCCTCATAAGACCCCATAAGACCCTCATCAGGGGGGCAGACCAGACCCTCACAACCGGGGTCCGAGTCAGGAGACCATTTTGTTTACAAGCTCATGCTGCACCGAGGAGACAGGACGTGCCCCCATTATGTTTGTGTATATATATATATATATATATATATATATATATATATATATATATATATATATATATATATATATATACACACATACACATGCGTGTATGTACATGTGTATAATATTATACACATTATATATATGTGTGTGTGTGTCGGCAGCTCCACGTTTCTCTCCTCCTTCATTTGGTCACATGACCAGGAGAAGAGGCTGTTTTGGGGTCTTTGGAGGTTTTTGGGGTCTTTGGTCACATGACACCACTGCTGTGCTGCTCTCAGCCTTTTCTTGAATTCCCACTGAGGAGTTGTGTGTTTTGTATTCTGTGTAAAGAACAACTGCTTCGTACCGAAGCCTCTGTGAAGTTCCTGAGTATTCAGGGAGTATTTTGTGTTTTTTGGTCGTCTTAATAAAAGTCATTTTGTTTTTTCCAAACCTTCCTGTAGAGTTTCTTCTTCTTTCTAGCAGCACTAGGTGGTCCTGAAGGATATACATATATTAATACCCCATCACAACATGTTTTGCTCCAGAGGTCTGTGGGGGAGGGGTCGGGGCTTGACCTCCAGGTGAGGGAGGGGGCGGGGCTTGACCTCCAGCTGAGGGAGGGGGCGGGGCGCTCCCCTGTCACAGCTGGAGGAAATGCCTCCAATAATAAGACATCATTTAATTGTGTCCTTTCTATTAAAAAAGAGGCTATTTTTTTTTAGTATTATTAATATACATTACAAGTTTTTATATTAAGACTTAAGGATCAAAGTGAACAGAGTTGTGTCTTATTGTTTTTATATATATATATATATATATATATATATATATATATATATATATATATATATATATATATATATATATATATATATATATATATATATATATATTCGGCTCAAAAAAAATATATATATATAACACAATACTTTCATCTGCAGGCAGAGTGTGACGTGTTGCTGCTTTTCTGCTTCATATATATATATATATATATATATATATATATATATATATATATATATATATATATATATATGTATATATATATATATGTGTGTGTGTGTGTATATGCAATGTGTGTATGTCTGAATGTATGTGTGTGATATATATATATATATATATATATATATATATATATATATATATATATATATATATATATATCTATCAAGATTAAATCGAAATGCAACATTAAGGCCACTAATCTAGAATTTGATATATATATATACATAGTCTTTTTTATATTTATCTTGTTTACTGTATGTTGTGTATAAGTACGAAGAGCAAAGTGAAACCGGAGTCAACATCCATGTTTGTGTAAACACACATGGCCAATAAAGCTGATTCTGATATATATATATTACATACATATATATATATATATATATATATATATATATATATATATATGTACATATATATATATATATATATATATAGAGTGTGTGTGTATATACACATATATATGTATCA
>NC_136600.1:26616124-26623624 GCF_910589615.1 Taurulus bubalis
GTGAGGGTCTACAGGGTGTGGGGGTCTACAAGGTGTGAGGGTCTACAAGGTGTGAGGTCTACAAGGTGTGAGGGGTCTACAGGGTGTGGGGGTCTACAAGGTGTGAGGGTCTACAAGGTGTGAGGTCTACAAGGTGTGAGGGGTCTACAGGGTGTGGGGGTCTACAAGGTGTGAGGGGTCTACAGGGTGTGGGGGTCTACAAGGTGTGAGGTCTACAGGGTGTGAGGGTCTACAGGGTGTGAGGGTCTACAGGGTGTGAGGTCTACAGGGTGTGAGGTCTACAAGGTGTGAGGGGTCTACAGGGTGTGGGGGTCTACAAGGTGTGAGGGTCTACAGGGTGTGAGGTCTACAAGGTGTGAGGGGTCTACAGGGTGTGAGGGTCTACAGGGTGTGAGGGTCTACAGGGTGTGAGGTCTACAGGGTGTGAGGGGTCTACAAGGTGTGAGGGGTCTACAGGGTGTGAGGGTCTACAGGGTGTGAGGGTCTACAAGGTGTGAGGGTCTACAAGGTGTGGGGGTCTACAGGGTGTGAGGGTCTACAGGGTGTGAGGTCTACAAGGTGTGAGGGGTTTACAGGGTGTGAGGGTCTACAGGGTGTGAGGGTCTACAGGGTGTGAGGGTCTACAAGGTGTGAGGGTCTACAAGGTGTGGGGGTCTACAGGGTGTGAGGGTCTACAGGGTGTGAGGGTCTACAAGGTGTGAGGGGTCTACAGGGTGTGAGATCTACAGGGTGTGGGGGTCTACAGGGTGTGAGGGTCTACAAGGTGTGAGGGTCTACGGGGTGTTTTTCGTATCATATTTGTAATTTGAGACGTGTGTTGGTCCTGTTCACCCTCTGCAGTGTAATGACCGCATGGCGCCACTAGAGGGCGGTGTGACCGCGCCTTCCGTCCACAGCAGCAGACTCGTGTCCGCACACCTGCTCTTCAGCGATCGATTGGCTGTTAAGAAAATAAATAATAGACGGACAGCTTTCAGCTGCCTTCAAATATTACACAGGAAGTGACATAACCAGTCACTTCCTGTTAGGTCTGTAGGCTACTTGTAGTTTACAGACCTCGTTCAGATGTATGTGTTGTAACTATGTATTTATGTAAATGTGCATCCTTTGTTCTTTTTGTCTGTGAAACACATTCCAAGTTTGTTGGATTTCTGCTGATTTTCTCTCTTTTCTTCTCGTCGGTCTGTAATTGTGTTAAAACTCATAAAATAGTGCTGAGAGATTTAACAAAACATGAATTCAGCATCACTATGTGGCTATTCGTGTTTATGTATTCATTGCATTCACACTGCATAACAACACACAGTGTGTGCCACACACCCGTTCACTACGTCACAGAAATTGTTCTAAGAAGTAAGTTCCTATTTTCTTGTGGTGTGGACACAACACAAATAGTTCTTAGAACTGAGTTTTCCTTTTCATGTATACGCCTGATGAGAAAGTGAATGAAAGAAAATATAGATTTTCTTCCTCCATCTTTATTTTTCGGAACTTAAAGAGAAATCTAACTCTATTCTTGACAGTAAATCTGTCTCTTTCCGGACCGATGATGCAACAGGGAGGATCCTCCTGTTCCTGTCCTCAGACCTCTGATCTGCTGCACAGGAACAGAGCCGGTAGGTTGAGACACTCCGTGGTTGCTACCTCACTTCCCTCTCAGACGCGTCTTTCTCACACTGCTGAGGTCTGATCGGACGTTTTAAACCAGAAGCCGTCGACGTTAGGATGGCAGTTTGGGACCCAAAGCCTTCCTGGTGCTTCATGTTGCTGCTGGCTGGTGAGACGTGGCCTTTAGTTTGTTTCCCTTTGACCTTCAAACTGGTTCCTTTCTGTCTGTAGCTCCTCAGTGGAGGTCCGTTCTCAGTGTTCTAGCAAAGCTCTCGCCCTATGAAGGTCTTGGTGTTCCTGAACTCAGCGTCCGTCACTGTGTTGTGTTCCTCCAGCTGCTGGCAGTCAACGTGTGAACTATCCAGCTCCAGTTTGTGCAGTGAGGGGATCCTCTGTCACCCTCCTCTGCACCTTCACACCTCCTAGGTCCTTCAGGGTGGAGGGAAGAGAGCTTCCACTCCAGATCTTCAGAGTCATTTGGTGCCAGGACAATACACTCTGTTTCAGCTACACTCCGACTGTGTACGACAGCGAAGAGAGAAACAACAACAACAGCCCTCGGTACAGATACCTGGGAGACAAGGAGGGAAACTGTACTCTACAGATCACAGATGTGCAGGAGGAAGATGATGCAACTCTTCGCTTCAGAATGGAAGGGTACACTCCAAGAGGAAGTTTTGTTGGCGAACCAGGAGTGAGAGTCAGAGTCACTGGTAAGATCATCACATGATAATGCTGTCAAACATAATAAAGGCAATAAGATTCAACCACAGGATCTACTGTAGCGAGGGACGAGTATCCTCAGTATCCTGAGTACTCTGATCGATTCTGCTGATCAATACTCTTATTGAAAATGTATTCCAATCCTCCAGAGGGAGCTCCGATGCAGATCAGAGGCTCAGAGGGAGTGTTCAGAAGAGGGGCAGCAGTCACTCTGACCTGCACCACAACCTGCACCTTCCACCAGCTGGAGCTCACCTGGCTCAGAGATGGACACGCCCTCGCATTCACTGGCCCCGCCCTCCACCTGGGCTCGCTGACTGCAGAGGATTCTGGGAACTACACCTGTGGCTTGAAGGACAACATCGCCACACGCTCCAAACCTCATAGTCTGTTTGTGGAGGAAGAGGAGGAGGAGGAAGGTTTGTTTCTGTGGTCACGTTGCCACCAAACAAGGATCCTACTGGACTTCATTTTGGCTTTATCTTGACTTTATTTTGATTTCATTTTGATTTCATAATGACTTTATTTTGACTTCATTTTGACTTTATTTTGACTTTGACTTTATTTTGGCGGTACAAGCAGAGATTACTTTCCCACAACCTTGAAATAAAAACATGGATAACTTCATGATGAAGAGCTTGAGAAGCGACTGAAACAAACTGTAGAACTCAGAAGACTTGATGGTATCTTCATGTTCACCGACTTCATTTCTGTTCCACAGGAATCAAAGGTTCCAACTCACTGCTGGTTGTTCCACTGGTTCTCTTCTCTCTGCTCACGGTGCTCATCATCATAGTGGCATCCATGGTCCTCCAGAGGTAAGGTTCTCCTGCAGAACACGAACAGATTCGCTCTCTGGTTCTCTACCTTCAATCACTCCATCACTCTCTGGTTCTCTACCTTTAATCACTCCATCACTCTCTGGTTCTCTACCTTTAATCACTCCATCACTCTCTGGTTCTCTACCTTTAATCACTCCATCACTCTCTGGTTCTCTACCTTCAATCACTCTCTGGTTCTCTACCTTCAATCACTCCATCACTCTCTGGTTCTCTACCTTTAATCACTCTCTGGTTCTCTACCTTTAATCACTCCATCACTCTCTGGTTCTCTACCTTTAATCACTCTCTGGTTCTCTACCTTCAATCACTCCATCACTCTCTGGTTCTCTACCTTCAATCACTCCATCACTCTCTGGTTCTCTACCTTTAATCACTCTCTGGTTCTCTACCTTCAATCACTCCATCACTCTCTGGTTCTCTACCTTCAATCACTCCATCACTCTCTGGTTCTCTACCTTTAATCACTCTCTGGTTCTCTACCTTCAATCACTCCATCACTCTCTGGTTCTCTACCTTTATTTATTCTCACTCAGCTGTTTGTCTTCACAGAACGTGTGTTTGCAGGAAAGCAGAGAACTGAGCGACGCCTCAAGCAGGTGAGACACAAACTTATGAATTCACATTTCATATTTAACCTCCGAGTCTCTGAGCGCTCAGCTCCTCTTCATCACTTCCTAGAACGTGATGATGAAGAGCAGATTGTGTCCTCCTCTTCATCTAGAAACAGATGCTGTGTCAGAGACAGAAGGAGATTTAAGAAACAGCAGCTTCCTTAAAGTGAAGCCCTTCAGAGTAAAACAGGAAGTCTTCTCAGAGGATGACGACACTGACAGGAACCGTTCTGTCTTTCAGAGCTGATGAAAACCACGATGTCGTCATTTCATCTTTTGTGTCATCGTTGTTCTTTCCGTTCATTCTGCACTTTATGATAAACTAAAACTCATGTAGAACTTTCCCTCTGCTTCTCTCCAGAATCTCTAGGTGAAAATAAGAAGAATATTATGTGTGTATATATATATATATATATATATATATATATATATATATATATATATATATATATATATATATATATATATCTATATAGATATTTATATCTATATAGATATATATATATATATATATATATATATATATATATATATATATATATATATATATCTATATAGATATAAATATAGATATAGATATATATATACATATATTTATATATCTATATCTATATCTATATCTATATATATATATATATATATATCTATATATATATATATCTTTTAAATAGATAAAATTGAAAATATAACATTTTAAAAATTGAAAATATATATATATAAAATATATTTTCTTTTATTATTATTTAAAAAAAATATTATTATTATTACAATATATATATATCTCTTTATAATTATTTAAAATATATATATTTATCTATATATCTATCAAGATTCAAGACTCAATCAAAATGTAACATTAAGGCCAGAATTACCTCCCTTAACCTCACAATTAATTAATATCACCTTCTTAAAAACGTTAATCTCAAAAATATGTATGATAATATTATAGTCTGACCAAACATTATCCATACCGTCAAGAAGATGTGAATTATATTCATCCATCACTCTGATGCTGACTTCTGGACCTACAATAACATCGACTTCATGACCAAACATGCAAATGTACTAATACAATATAAAATCCTTCACATAATTCACTATACTGGGCAAAACATGCTTAACATGGGATTCACGTCAGACATCTGTCCACATCGCTCTCATATGGTCTGGATACACGCTCACCTGCACTGCAGCCTGCTCTACTCTCTGAGGGAAGAACCGAGTCTATAGAGACATGTCAACTATGACCTCTCCTGTCTGCCCTCCATCACCCTTCACTGTGTATAGAGACGTTTCATAAACCTCAGCAAAACAAACCACCATTACTAATTGAGGAACAACATACACATCACACACTGGAGAAACCTAATGATTGAATACATTTCCATGGAAAATCTAACCTCCTCCATTATTTACAATTCAATAGAACTCCATCTGGTCATCCTTCACTATGTTTTTACAAACATGAGCCAAACATGAGCCATTCTAGTATTCTATTAATATTCATATTTTTTGTCTTTTTTAGCCTGAAACCCAATTGAAACCCACGTGCATGCATACGCACATACATATAAATCTGCACTCATCTATACTTTGTGCCTTTTTTGAGATGAAATAATAAACACACACACACACACACACACAACGTACTTCTATACCCTGAGTATATGATGTTTTGCTGGCGTGTATCTCACTGTTTAGTCGTCCTCTTGATGTTATGTCTTTTTATTTTTACAATAAAAAAAGAAGAAAAAAAAAAGATTCAAGATGTTTTTATTGTCATATGCACAGACAGTCACTCACTGTTGGGTCCTCCTAACACACATAATTACAATAAACTTACCTCTTTATCTATATCTATATTTATCTCTCTCAGAATCAGAACCATTGCCATGCATGTTACTCTTACGAGGAACGTGTCCTGGCGGAAGGTGTATAACATTTAACAATAACAACAATAAACATTTAACGATAGACAAAGTGCAACAATGGGAGAGATATTCACAATTAAATCTACTATTCTACAGTAGAATGAAAATAAAAATGTAAACAAAAAAAACAACTAAAAATGTAAAGAAGTGTGCAGGGGAGTGACCGGTAAGAGATAGTCCTGGGGTGACAGAGTCAGTGAGGGACCCGGGCTCTGCTGATGAGCCGACTGCCGACAGGAAGAAACTATTGGTGTGGCGTGAGGTCTTGGTCCTGGTGGAGCGTGAGGTCTTAGTCCTGATGGAGCGTGAGGTCTTGGTCCTGGTGGAGCGTGAGGTCTTGGTCCTGGTGGAGCGTGAGGTCTTAGTCCTGATGGAGCGTGAGGTCTTGGTCCTGATGGAGCGTGAGGTCTTGGTCCTGGTGGAGCGTGAGGTCTTGGTCCTGGTGGACTGAGAGGTCTTGGTCCTGATGGACCTCAGCCTCAGAGGGAATGGACTCAAACAGGTTGTGTCCAGGGTGAGAGATCAGCTATGATCTTTCTTGCTCGCTTCAGAGTCCTGGAAGCGAACAAGTCCTGGAGGGACGGCAGATTGCAGCCAATCACCTCTCAGCAGAGCGGATGATGCGCTGCAGCCTGGCCTTGTCCTTGGCAGTGGCTGCAGCGTACCAGACGGTGATGGAGGAGCAGAGGATGGACTCAACGATGGCAGTGTAGAATTGCACCATCATTTTCTTTGGCAGGTTGAATTTCCTCAGCAGCCTCAGGAAGAACATCCTTTGCTGGGCCTTCTTGGTGATGGAGCTGATGTTCAGCTCCCACTTGAGGTCCTGGGTTAGGATGGAGCCCAGGAAGAGGAAGGACTCCACAGCCATCTCCACTGTCTTCAGGGCGTTGAGCTCCAGGTGGTTCTGGCTGCACCAGGTCTCCAGGTGGTCAGTCTCCCACCTGTAGGCAGACTCGTCCCCACCAGAGATGAGTCCGATGAGGGTGGTGTCATCCGTGAACTTCAGGAGCTTGAGGGACTGGTGACTGGAGGTGCAGCTGTTGGTGTACAGGGAGAAGAGCAGCGGGAAAGAACGCAGCCTTGGGGGGAACCGGTGCTGATGGTCCGAGAGCCTGAGACGTGTTTCCCCAGCTTCACGTGCTGCTTCCTGTCAGACAGGAAGTCTGTGATCCACCTGCAGTCTCTCTCTCTCTTTAAATATATAGAGATACTTTAACAGTATTTATACCTGTGTGTTTACACAACACACCAAAAGTGTGTTGTGTAAATTCCACATACGTGTCTGGGCTCATTATATATATATAACATAATATATAATATTATCCGTAGTCCCACAACAGCGTCTGAATGAAGCCGCTCCTTCAGGACCAGCAGCAGGGTGGCGGCGATGAATAAAAAAATGAATGAAAAAAAAAAAATGAATAAAAGCATGGGTCCTTTAAGGATAATGAACAAATGAATAAAATGTTTGGGGTTCTGGTCCAGCCCACTCTGCTGTGGTAGGCTGGGGTCTGGAACCCCTGCTGCTCTGTGGTGTGGAATAAACCAGGGTCTATGGTGTGAGAGACTCTGGCTCTGATCATACCGGTACACTTCATACACGCCTGCAGCGGGGCTTGAACCCACGACCCTCTGCTCACAGGTCGACCGCCTTATGAGAGAGCTAGCAAAGGCTTCAGGGTGTGAGATGTAGTACTGTATAAAGTACAACATGTACCTCTGAGATGTACTTTTTTTAAGTAAAGTTCATAAATATTGTTAATAAAATAAGTAAAAGATAAT
>NC_136600.1:26631124-26635546 GCF_910589615.1 Taurulus bubalis
TACAGCAGTACTAGTACATGCAGTACTCACTGTGGTAGTATCTGGTACAGCAGTACTAGTACATGCAGTACTCACTGTGGTAGTATCTGGTACAGCAGGCTCTCGGCCTTGCGCTTCTCCTCGTGGTACGCCTCAGTCCTCTCCTCCACCAGCTCCTCCAGGTTGTTGGCGTATTGCTCCATACGGGACAGCAGGTTGTCCAGGATGTTGGTCCTCGACTCCCTGAACACACACACACACACACACACACACACACACACACACACACACACACACACACACACACACACACACAGTGTATTTTTGATCAACAAAAGCACAGTTTCTTTGTTTGTTTGATTAAAACTACATGAACTCATCTGAACCTTAACCTCATTTTATCTTAACTTAACCTCATCTTATTTTATCTTAACTTAACCTCATCTTATCTGCGGTGTTTTCAACCTCATCTTATCTTAACATCATCTTATCTTAATTTAACCTCATCTCATTTTATCTTAACTTAACCTCATCTTATCTGCGGTGTTCTTAACCTCATCTTATCTTAACCTCATCTTATCTTAATTTAACCTCATCTTATTTTATCTTAACTTAACCTCATCTTATCTTAACTGAACCTCATTTTATCTCAGGTGTTCTTAACCTGGTCTCACCTGTTCTGCTTGCGCAGCAGCAGGCGGATGTGGTTGAACTCCGGCCTCTCCGTCGGCTCCTCGGCCCAGCAGCGCTGCATGAGCTGGCCCAGCTCGGGGCTGTGAGTCTGGGGGTCCACGGAGGGTCTGAGGCAGGGCCACTCGCCCAGAACCACCCGGTCCACGACCTCTGCAGAGAGAGAGATGTTTACTTTATAAAGCAATAAGGTACGAGAGGCAATAATGTACTATTCAAGGGTGTTGTTAGGCAAACCCTTGAATAGTACATTATTGACTATCCAGTGTATAGAGAGTAGACTGGACTAAAGGTTTAAGTTAAGGGGGCGCCAGAACCAACACTACATGAAGAAAGCGGTCCGTTTTAAGTGGACTTCCTGTTTGAAAGCCCCCAGAAGACAGTTAAGTGTCCATGTGTCCTCTGTCCTACCTTTGGGGCTGAGTGGGTAGCCCTCCAGGAAAAAGGCTCCTCGGCGCAGCGCCACCTCCTGGAGCACGATGCCGAAGCTGTAGACGTCTCCTTTCTGAGTTCCCTGAGCAGGAGGAGCCTCCATCCTGAGCAGCTCCGGAGCCATCCACAACCTCTCTGAGGAAGAGACATGAGGTCATCACGGCTTCATGATGCGTTCAAAGACTAAAGGGCGTAGTAGAGACCACGAGGCCATCACAGCTTCATGATGCGTTCAAAGACTAATAGGAGTAGAGACTTACTGGTGTAGTACAGACTTACGAGTGGAGTAGAGGCTTACGGGCTTAGTACAGATTTACGGGCGTAGTAGAGACTAACAGGCGTAGTACAGACTAACGGGCGTAGTACAGACAAACGGGTGGAGTAGAGACTTAACGGCGTAGTACAGACTAACGGGCGTAGTACAGACTTACGTGCGTAGTACAGACTAACGGGCGTAGTACAGACTTACGGGCGGAGTAGAGACTTACGGGCGTAGTACAGACTTACGGGAATAGTAGAGACTTACGGGCATAGTACAGACTTACAGGCGGAGTACAGACTTACAGGCGGAGTACAGACTTACGGGCAGAGTAGAGACTTACGGGCGTAGTACAGATTTACAGGCGTAGTACAGACTTACGGGCGGAGTACAGACTTACGGGCGTAGTACAGACTAACGGGCGGAGTAGAGACTTACGGGCATAGTACAGACTTACAGGCGTAGTACAGACTTACGGGCGTAGTACAGACTAACGGGCGTAGTACAGACTTACGGACGTAGTACAGACTAACGGGCGTAGTACAGACTTACGGGCGGAGTACAGACTTACGGGCGTAGTACAGACTAACGGGCGGAGTAGAGACTTACGGGCATAGTACAGACTTACAGGCGTAATACAGACTTACGGGCGAAGTACAGACTTACGGGCGTAGTACAGACTTACGGGCGTAGTACAGACTAACGGGCGTAGTACAGACTTACGGGCGTAGTACAGACTAACGGGCGTAGTACAGACTTACGGACGTAGTACAGACTAACGGGAGTAGTACAGACTAACGGGTGGAGTAGAGACTTAACGGCGTAGTACAGACTAATGGGCGTAGTACAGACTTACGGGCGTAGTACAGACTAACGCGCGTAGTACAGACTAACGGGTGGAGTAGAGACTTAACGGCGTAGTACAGACTAATGGGCGTAGTACAGACTTACGGGCGTAGTACAGACTAACGGGCGTAGTACAGACTAATGGGCGTAGTACTGACTTACGGGCGTAGTACAGACTAACGGGCGTAGTACAGACTTACGGGCGTAGTACAGACTAACGGGCATAGTACAGACTTACGGGCGTAGTACAGACTAACGGGAGTAGTACAGAGTAACGGGTGGAGTAGAGACTTAACGGCGTAGTACAGACTAATGGGCGTAGTACAGACTTACGGGCGTAGTACAGACTAACGGGCGTAGTACAGACTTACAGGCGTAATACAGACTTACGGGTGAAGTACAGACTTACGGGCGTAGTACAGACTAACGGGCGTAGTACAGACTAACGGGCGTAGTACAGACTTACGGGCGTAGTACAGACTAACGGGCGTAGTACAGACTTACGGGCGTAGTACAGACTAACGGGCGTAGTACAGACTTACGGGCGTAGTACAGACTAACGGGCGTAGTACAGACTTACGGGCGTAGTACAGACTTACGGGCGTAGTACAGACTAACGGGCGTAGTACAGACTAACGGCCGTAGTACAGACTTACTGGCGTAGTACAGACTAACGGGCGTAGTACAGACTAACGGGCGTAGTACAGACTAACGGGTGGAGTAGAGACTTAACGGCGTAGTACAGACTTACGGGCGTAGTACAGACTAACGGGCGTAGTACAGACTTACGGGCGTAGTACAGACTAACGGGCGTAGTACAGACTAACGGGCGTAGTACAGACTAACGGGCGTAGTACAGACTTACGGGCGTAGTAGGCGTGGGCGTCCTTGCCAGAGTCGCTCTCAGACCTGAAGCTGGATAAGCCGTAGTCGGTGATCTTCAGGACGAAACGGTTGTCGACGACACAGTTGGACGACTTGAGTTTACCGTGAGACAAGATGACGCTGTTGTGGAGGAACAGCATGCCCTGCAGAGGAGGGGTCATTCGTACTATATATACACATATGTATATACACATATATATGTATATTCATGTATATTCATACTAAAACCAGAGGAGGAAGTTGAACTGAGGAACCTTGACGATGTCGTTGATGAGAGAATATTTAAACATCCAGTCCAGAGTGATGCTGTCGTTCTCCAGGATGTCCTGAAGACACAAAACACACACTGAGAGAGAGACAGGCAGACAACAGACAGACAACAGACAGACAACAGACAGACAGACAGGCAGGCAGACAGACAGACAACAGACAGACAGACAACAGACAGACAACAGACAGACAACAGACAGACAGACAACAGACAGACAGACAGACAGACAGACAGACAGACAGACAGACAGACAGACAACAGACAGACAGACAGACAGACAGACGACAGACAACAGACAGACAGACAACAGACAGACAGACAACAGACAGACAGACAGACAACAGACAGGCAGACAGACAACAGACAGACAACAGACAGACAACAGACAGACAGGTACCTGCAGACTCCCTCGTGGACAGTACTCCGTGATGATGCAGGTGTCTGGAGGGTCGATGCAGGCTCCGATGAACCGCGTCAGATGTTCGTTCTGAACGTCTCTCATCTACACAAACATCATGTGTGACAATATGACATCATTTCACATGTTTGAGTTGTATATATAAATACATGTGTATATATATGTAAGTCTCACATGCTTCAGCTCAAACAGGACCTCCCTGTTCAGCTCGATGCGCTTCTTGTTGGTGTATTTAATGGCCACGATGTTTCCCTGAAGAACACACAGAGATTAGAACATAAACATAATCCTGATCCTCGGCTATGATTCCAGATCATGGTCTTCTTCACTGGTCTCTGACCTCTGACCTCTCACTGACCTTGTAGTAACCCGTCTTTGCAAAGACCTGCATGTTTCCATCTCCGGTCATCAGGGAGCCGTAGGTTGATCCTCTCTGGAGACACACACAGGGTCAGTGTGTGTGTGTGTGTGTGTGTGTGTGTGTGTGTGTGTGTGTGTGTGTGTGTGTGTGTGTGTGTGTGTGTGTGTCTGCTGACCAGGGACAGTGTGATCCTGCTGCCGCTGCGGAGCACCTTGTCCAGGTTGCTCATCTGGATGTCGTCCCAGTTCATCCTCCAGAGCTGAGCCACCAGCTCCTTCTCC